>NC_090929.1:814933770-815236800 GCF_040938575.1 Ambystoma mexicanum
GAGCTGGGCCTCCGTCCAATTGCGCTAGAAACTTAGACCTGTCTTGTATTGGCTGAGGATTTGGTGTACACCCTCGCTAATCAAGTATACAGAAGAACTTATCCACATAATGGGATTGGATGGAGGGAAAGTGCTGCCTTGGTTTCGCCATGTAAAATCGACCTTGTTTGAATTGGGGTCTGAATCATTGTGGACAAACCCATACATTAGTAATAAAATCCATCGTGCAAATGTAAAAAAGATTGGCTTGGATTACACTTTGAGGAAATTGTTTGACTCTTGCATTTCACTTGGTAGTGGCCCTGAATATCTAACGTGCAAAACCAAACTAGGCCTAGAGGTTTATCTTGATTTGGTCAGCCCACACTTAGCACAAGCACTTTTATTAAAGAGATATTTTTAGTTTTGCCACTTTTACCTATCGCTGGGGATCAGGGAATGACTCCTCGTGCCCAGTCTGAGGATATGTGTCTCAAACTCCTGCTCACTTTCTGCTTCTGTGTAATGCTATAAAACACTAAGGGAGTCACCAGGAGTTGGGTGGAGCGCTAAAAAATGAAGCGGTTACGCTATTACCACTGCATTACCGCTCCACCCAATCCTGAGTTTGAGCGTAAAGTGGGAGGATTACCTCCAACTTTATGTTGGAGGTAAAAACCTTGACTTTTGCCCTTTTTTTGTGATATTACTGCCGGCGGTAATAGTGCAGAAAAGCCCCATAGAGTCCCATGGACTCGGAATAAATGGGGATTAACAGCAGCACCGCAACTCTGGATTTGGCGCAAATTGTGCCGCACCGATTTGCGGTAATGCTCATAGCATTGGGGGTATCCCGGTGCATTTACCGGTGGGATACCACCCAACTCGTGATAGAGCCCTAAGAGTGAAATATTGAAAGCTTCTGTTCATTTTTAAGAAAATACAAAAGGTCAATGAAGCAAAGCAAATGATAAGGCAGTCTTTGGACATGAATTTGGTATCTCCAGTTATTAAGACTATCCATTGTGCTTATGTAAAAGCAAAATGTATAAATAAAACTATAAAAAATAAAAAGAATAGCCATTGTGCATGGCTGCAAAGGCCTAAGGTCCTATCAGCTTAAATGTCCCCAAAATGCATATATTATCTCTTATTAACAAATCTATCTTGTACGATGGATGCTGTGTAATAATGATTTTTAATGTTATTGCATTCGTTTTTTATCTTATTAACTTTTAATGAGATGTATATGTTTGTATTCTATTGCTTTTATGTTATTTTTAGCACAATAAAGCATATGTTGATGATGAGGATAATGATGAAAAATTGGTTATCTGGAATTTTCATATCTCTAGAAACCAATCTAAATAATTCATTTAATAATCTGACCCATATTACTGGGTCCTTTTTTAAAATATAATTAGCCAGTCCATCTGGCCCACTGTTAAGGATGCTTCAAGCTTGCTAATCAGGTTGTATATGTCATCTTCATCATAAGCATATTTATTTGGGGGGAGTTACAAAATTCAGTAAAACTTCCTCAGTGCTGTGATACAAGAATTGTATACATTCAATCCACTTCTCCTATAGGATTAGACTTGGATTTTGGAGTACAGAGAACTGGAAGAAAAGCAAGAAAACTAGAATCAAAGTACAGGGGTAAGGAGTCTGGAAACTGCAGATTAGTAACAAGGAATAGTAACTCTGGAGTGGGATAACAAGGGCAGGACTGCAGAGAGATAACAAGGAAGCTAAAGTCAGGTCGCATGGGTAATGGGCACAGAACAAGGAATTGCAGGCAGGGAACAAGATAATTAGTGTTAGAGAGCAAGGAGCTGTAGACAGGGAACAGAGAACTGCAAGCAGGGGAGCAGGGCTGCAGTGTAGGCAGCACAGAGGTGCAGGGCAAATGGCAGGGGAGCAAAGGCAGAGTAGCAGGGATTCATGGCAGGGAACACAGGGCTATGGAACAGGATCAGGTTCTGCAAACAACAGGACACAGTAGAAAACCAAGGATCAAAACAACAAAGGGCTGGAAGTGAGCTCAATGCAAGAGACGTGTGCTCCTGCAAGCAGCTGCTTAAATAATAACCCACCCTGTGCTGAAGCAGGATAATTAGCCACGCCTGGAGCAGCACACCTGAAGGTAATTAGCCTCCTCTCTCTCTGGTCCATGGAAAGTGAAAGCAGCAGTGATCTCTAAGGCTTCTGGGGATTGTAGTTCCAAGACTGCTGCACAGGAATAGCCAGGGACTGGAAACTGCCACGAGGTGCATTATGGGACATGTAGTTTGTGAAATTAAATAAGGAAATCCAAAGTCTTGCAAGCGGAAAGTAAAGACACACTTATGAATAGGTATTGTCCTGGAAGGTTTATGGTGATGATTGAGTACAATATAATCCAAAATGGGTGCTAATTGATGCTCCAGTGGCACAGTCATGACACTCGCCCTTCTTCACAGCGGGGGCAGGCAAGTGGACTTATGCCCTCAAAAAAGCAGACATCAGGGATCATGTTAGCTGTAGGGGACCTCTAGAGCTTGTTCGCTGCCCTGTTAGGGCAACCGGTGGACGAGATATGGACAAAGGCCGGGTATAATGGAGTTAAATTGAGCAGTAATGCCCATGATGGTGGTCCATTTAACAACTGTCAAGCACACATATGGAACGCTTTGAGGGACAAATACCCAGACACATCTGTTATAAACTCTATCATGACCTGCACAATGAAGATAGATGAGGACCCTGAGGACCCTGCATGCCACATTCAACAGATTAAGGAGATGTGGCGGTTAGAAGCCGATTTGAATAAGGTGGTTGGCATTGAAGCAAAGGCATGGCCCGAAATACAGGCACACATATTACACTATTGTATAGTGATGCAAGCAATGGAGAAAGAGAAAGTACAGCAAACACAGAAAGCAGAAGCAACACTAGTACAGAAAAAGCTATGTAAATTCAGCATGGAAGGACCAGTGATTACCAACACTACGGAAGGGCAACAGGAGCAGAGCCTCCTACGGCAATGGACAGAAGAGCCAGGAGATGCAGAGGTGAGATGGGAGGATCCAGAAGGGATGGGCAGTTACCAAAGAGTTAGACAGAGTAGATGGGGTGGAATGAGACCTAGGATTAGAGGGCAGTGTTGGTCTTGTGGGAAGATAGGACACTTTGCATGAGAATGAAGAAGTAGGCTGCCCATGTCCTACAACAACCCTAACATCCAGTGTATCAGCTCACTTACCACCCACTGTCCCAGATGCATCCCCCATTTTCCCACCTTCCCCAGGTACCATGCAGCTGCAATACTCAGCACCAAATATCCCTCAGACACACAAGCAGCAGGCACCTGCTCATCCCTGGGATTAAGAAAATGTTAACACAGGGAATGGTAACTCATTACTCTGGGGTGAGTGTGATAGGGTGCAACCCTTTCCTGCACTCAGGCATGGATATTTACTCATAATAATACAACCCACAGAGAGATCTGATACCCTAGGCCCAGAACTGTGGGTTGTCCACAAGACCAAATACAGTACAAATGTGGTCTTCCCAGGCCCTTTGGTGTACCAGTGGTTTAGTCTTTTCCCTTTGCACCCAGGTAAGTGCACCCACACAGGAGGTACTTTTTTTGTCAGGACACCTGGGAATGTGAGAAGGTAGAACATGTGTTGTTGCCAGCGTGTTTCGGTGGTTTCCTGGGGGCAAATGTCTGAACATTGTGTTTTTTCCCTACTTTTTGGACTTTGACAGGCCTTGTGGGTAATACATTCTAGGGCGATTCGTGCATGTCAGACCTCTTTGGATTCCCACGGGTGTCTTCTTTTCAGAAATGCATGGGGTTCCCTGTTTTCCTTGGTGGCTGCGACACCCCAGTCCCAAACCTGTGTGTTGTCCACAAGACCAAATAGAGTAAAAATGTGGTCTTCCCATGCCCTTTGATGTACCAGTGGTCTAGAGTTTTCCCTTTGCATCCAGGTAAGTGTACCCACACATGTGAGGTACCATTTTCATCAGGACACATGTGAGCTCCTGGCAAGATAGTACATATGTTGTTGCTGGCGTGTTTCTGTGGTTTCCTGGTGGCAAATGTCTGAAAATTGTGTTTTTTCCCTACATTTGGACCTTGCTCGAGCACCGGGCGGAGGACCCAGACGGCCCGCGTGTGGCCGCGGCGGCTACCCCACCCCCCCTCCTCCCTCTCCACCCTGCTGGCCGCGGGTGGCCAAGCAAGACTCGGGAGACCCGAGGACCGTCCGGACAAATACGGAAGGGGCACACCACAGCCCATCAATCCTCGCGGCTATAATAAAGCACGCGCACCACGGGGAAACAGCGCGTGCTACGTGATTCACAACGCAGCAGCTACTTAAGGCTCCGCAGAGACAACAGGCCTCTTCAGGAGTACGCCCGACACCGCGGACATGTCTACCCCTACAAGCCCAGCAGCCTCCTCGTCAGGAGGATCGGGATCCATGGTTGATGATCAGCAACAGGCACAAGGTGCAGGTAATGCCTCCCAAAACCTGCCCATACCTGGCCCATTCGATGTCACAGACACCTCTAATCTGGGACCCAGATGGGTCATATGGCTCAGGGACTTTGGTGACTAAAAACCCAATCTTGATCAATGAATATTCCCATAGCCCCGCAGTCCACCAAGGCCAAAACAGGATAGGCCTTATTCCCGGAGGTTGATAGGAAGGCCTGTAGTATCACTAGATTGTTTTGTCCAGGAGAGTTCAAGGATGGAATTGATGTGAAGCAAACATCTCTCTCCCGAAGCCCTGCTCCATTTAGGATCGGGAGTTGGCATTTCCCGAACGCCGAGGAGGGGCCAGAGGGCATTCTCTAACCAAGTGTTTGTCTGAGGCACAATACATGCACAACCCAGTATTAATCCTTCTCATCCTTTCTTGCTGGGATATGGGTCCACGGAAGGCTCCTATCTGCATGGGTTCCGGTTCGGTGACTGATACAGGGTTTGTGTCAGATTTGGAGGTACTCTCAAAGGACACCTTTGGAGGGTTTCCCCTAGATTTTTTCTTCTCTGCCTTCCTTTCCTGGATGCGAAAGTCTATTTGCATGGCAAGGTCCATAAGAGCCTGGAATGAGTTCGGTCGGGCCACTCTGGCTAACTCATCTTTAATCTCCTCATTTAGTCCTCTCCTGAAAAGGGTAAAACTTGCCTCGGGAGACCAATCAGCTTCCTTGACCAATTGCTTGAAGCGGGTTACATACGTGAGCACATCCTGGGATCCCTGCTGAAAGTCTAAGAGGCGTTCCTGGGCACTAAAGACCTGCTCAGGGTGATCAAACATGGTCTTTAGGGCTCGTATGAAACCATTGTAGTCATGCAGGAGAGCGTTGCCGGAGTTAACTAGAGGTGTAGCCCAGGTTAAAGCATTTCCGTAAAGTTGAGAGATTATGAACCCCACCTTTGCCCTGGGAGTGGAAAAGTAATGGGGCTTAAATGTAAAGTGAACCAAACATGAGTCAAGGAATCCATGAAGGGTTTTTGCTGACCCATCGTATTTATCAACAATGCCGCCCAGTAACACACTTTCTTTTGCGGCTGAATCACGGGATAGAACTAATTGCTTGAGAGCAGCGTTTCCCGCCTTTAAATTCTGCACCTCGGTGGTTAATTCTTGCATACGTCGCTTCAGGTCCTGGACGGCTGCTTCCATGTCGACTTCGAGTGCGGTCGGTAGGCGTCTCAATCTGTCACAGAGTTCCCCCCTTCTCACCTGAGACCGATCCTTGCTGGACTCCGTGGGCGGTGTCTTCTTGCGGACAGACCTGGACTTGAAATAGGCTGAGTGAGTCTCTTCCGACTCCAGCGTACGTTTAAGATTCCGGGATGCAGCAATCCGGGGATCCGGGAAACGAAGAAGATGTGCTAATGGCGCACGTGTCCAGGAAGCAAGAGGAAAAGGGAAAGGGGCAAGGAATGGAAGTAGAAAGCTAGGAACCAGGAAAGCAATACGGCGAACTGTGGAGCACACGTCTGATCGCTACTTGGCAATAGCATTGAGACGCGCGGAGCCGCAGGGGTGCGGTCTATTAGTAGAATACGTTACGTCCAAAGTATAGACCGCGGAAGGCGTGTCACGCTGGACGACCATGTTGGGAGTGTCAGGGAATGCAAGGCCCGTTGCGATAAGGACCAGGAAGACCAAAAGGGGCGCGTCCTGTGGGTCATGACAGATACTAATGTTTTAATGGAAATATGTGAATTGTTAATGCTGTGTTTTGGAAACCTGAAGGGCAATTTTAATGGGATTGTACAATGTTTTATATATGTATAGGCATTCCTATACAGTGTTTTATGGATTGTGTACGTAGTACATATTGTATTGTATTATTTGTTAATGGCGAAAGCAGAATAAAATGGATTTCTCTCTCTTACATCCACTTAGGTTGGGAAGGATGGGAAAGGAAGTGATCTGAGACTTTTTACTCTATAGAAACCTTTTGTGCAGAGCTTTAAGTGCTATTTGCTACCTACGTGTGTCTGTTGCCAGATTTCAGGGCTTTAAGTCCTCCAAAATCTTTTTTATTTCCTCAATCAAAATATTTGCCTCAACAATCGTTAAAGTAGGTATCTGTGGTGGTTATTTGATAGCTTTCCTTTTCATCATACAAACTGTATAGCTAATAATACAATACTAAGCAAATAAAACCATCAACAATTAATTAATGGGCATCTTCATCTAAAATCAACAAAAACAATAGGCAGTGTGAATAGTCAACATTTACACATTAGCATAAACAAGAACACATTAAGGACATTAAAGAGAAATTCTTAAGTAACATACAATTTAAAGATTGTAGATCAATAGTAATTAAGAGTTCTAAAAGTAATATGAAAGAAAAGTACTGGCTCAAAGGGTGATGCCTGCATTCATCAGTACTTGCTAATGTCGAGATTATTCATCATCATATAACTTTATTTCGGCTTAGCGCCTTAAAAGTTTACAACAAGAAAAATAAAACAATCAAGGCAGAGACAAGGAGAAAGAATAATTGGTTTAGGGAGATACAATGATGTCTCTAAAGAGTCAACATCCTCTCCATACAACTTTAAGGTAAACATGATGCAACTCCACGGTTCTAATGGACTGTAAAACCTGAGAAGCGGGCTTGAGAGCTAAATTTAAAAGACAGTTCCCCAGCGGGACAGCATTTGCTCCCGAAAGCGTGGGCCCTTGCAACATATTGTCACAGGCATGAAGGCTCCTTTCTATTGAGGTATTTGCTGGAGACCGGGATCTCGTAAAGAAGTCCAATAAACCCTTGGCCAATCCATGTTCCGAAAAATATATTCTAACAGTGTCATATACATCAATTCCCTGGCCATGAATCTTTATGCACTGCATTATCTGCTCCTGTCAGGGTCCGGAACCTACAGCGCCTACGCCGGCAGTGCCGGTATAATACCAGAACTTGGCATCTACCTTGGCGCCTGAACCAACAGCGCCTACGCCGGCAAAGAACTACCAGATCCAGCCGGCCTTGCGGTGCATTGATACCTGCAGCCACGCCTACAAGCATCCCAAGCCTCGACATGGAAAGGCTTCCTACTTAGGCCACGCCTCCCCTTACTTCGCTGCTCCTAAACCGTCTTTCGCGGTAGTAGCGTTTGTTTTCCTGCTCTGTTTTTCCTACCTGATCGGATTTCCTGGTGTTACTGACCTACTCTCTTTCTTGTTGACCCTGATTACTGGACTACGTCTTGGTACCTCAACTCCCTGCCTACTTGGTATTTGACTCCGGACTGCTACTGTTGTGCAATTTTGCGTGCCGTTTGCTTATGTTTGGTTGCCTAGTCCCGCTCCTCCTACAGCATTTAATAACTTTGTTCTCCATGTTTGCCCTGTAACCTTTCAGTTCCCCAACATCTTCTGAACTCCGGAATTCCCGATATTCATTTTGAATGCTTGGAAACATTTCCTTTTTGTACTGCTGTTTCTTTGGTAAGCCCTCCTTGGATATTTAGCTTGTGCTTCATTGCCCATCTGGAATAAAGGACGCTTTGCTGACTCTTTGTGTTCCACGGAAAAGTAAGGACGCTTTGCTGAATTGACAACCCATCGTCAGGAAACAAGGACGCTTTGCTGCTTCTTCAGTGCCTTTTTAGTAATTCCCTTAGCCGTGCCCTCGTTCCGTTCGGATCAGGGTCTTCCCTATAAGTGCACCCTGGATCAAGACTCTTTTCTGACTCTTTCTGGATTTACCACCAAACTTACCTTGCATTATCCAGAACTCCAGCGACTCTTCCAGAACCCACTTATCCCTTCCTGGGAATTCAACTTGTGTTCTAACGCAAACAGGTATCTTACCTTTCTGAAGACATCCACAGGTAAGACAGGGAAGTGCGGGGGTGGGAGTTAGGCAATCCTGCTACCAGTGTATAACAGTTGCCTTGTTTTTTCTCCCTTATAGGTCTCGCCTTTTTTGCCTGAGCGCTCAACCTGACAGGTTTTAATAGCCTGCAGGCGGTGCTCTCAGGAAGAAAGTCTATTTTCTTCAGTGGCATATACCGGGAGAGTTCTCCTAGACCACGAGCGGTGCTCAGTGGAGCGTGACAGCTCCCTTCTAATGAGTGGACATCCCCTCATCAACCGAATCCAGTGGATGCTTTTATTTATAAGGTCATCACAGGGCTCATGGGAGTTCGAAACCAGTTTAGGGACCCTGTGTAGATAAAGTGACCCTCCCCCCGCCACCGCACAGGGGAACATGGGTCTTCTGTTATGTAAAGATTGCAGACAGGAGGGATAACCTAATCTAGTTCCAACCCCACCCGGTGCAATTGTAGACCTTGCTTCCTTAGGGCCCAGAACATCCCAGAGGTGCAACATTAGGTGGGTGAGAGATGTTTGTATTGGTGGCAGTTAGGGGAAACTAACTTAGAATCTGACTTAGTCGTTCCCTCCTTAACCAATGGTTAGTAGTTGGGGATGTGCTGGAGTCGCCACAGATACTGCAGCCAAAGACAGTCTGGGTGATAACTGTACTATTTGGATTTACTTTATGCTCAAGTGCACTGCCTTCCTCCATTCGATCTTGGTCCCCTCCCACACGGCCCTTACCCAGCACATGCCCATCTACACACGTGACCCACCCTATGCCCACTATTTCCACTGTGCGGGTAATTATTTTCCTGAGAGACAAAAGTTAAACTGTCGCCGCACTGCATTGGCAGGCACAGGATACTTCCCCTTTAACAAGAGGTAGGAGAGGACCCAATAGGCCGTTGTCAATTACGCAATCTTTAGATGACCCCACCAAAACAGCATTTGGCCCCATTTCTGTCACTCCTCCAGCCTCAGTTGTTGCATGAGCCTCACCTATGGATAAACCAGTATGGGGGGACATCAGGTCACAAATACGATTCGAGTCGGGGCCACTCGGAGATAAGCCCACAGAAGCCACAAGGTTTACAGGGTGCACAGGCAAAGTACAACTGCTGGTAGTCAGGAACACAAGGTCAGTTCAATAAGCTCCACTAAAGGGGCAGCTGTTGGATTAGGCAGCGGCGCAGTCCCTGGATATGCGCTGGCATTACAAGGGCAACAGCTATGTTTGAGGGTATTAAAACCGATGGTATATTGGTCGGCAGAGCTGTGAATGACAGGGCCCCGGTACCATGAGTCAACATTGGGGGGTGGGGGGTAGACAAACCCAATAAAGTGCTGATTTCGCTAATAAGAGAATAGACAATTTCCACGGATCTGATGGCTTTAGCTGGATTGTCTGAGTTAGCGATAAAAAGCTCAGCCGGGTGCGGTATTGGCAGTGACGGTATGACTGGGATTTTCCTTTTCGGTGCAGTAGGCAGTGCTGGGGAAAGGGACCCTTTCTCATCGATGATGTCAGAAGCCTCAGGGGGTGACATGATTAATGCAGCCATTGGATTTCAGCGCAGACTACTTCAGATTAAAACGCCCGTGCAGAGCAGCTCCCATTACAAGCTTTTAAGGCAGTTGCGCAACAGGTAATTAAACTTGCATTTGCGCTCCCCTGGTTTCAACAATCTTTTGCCCCCAGTCATTTTCCTGAGCCTCTATTGAAATTCTAGGAAGGAGTTTCCATCCTCAGTAATTGCAATGAAGAATGTTTGGGTGGGTAGCTTGCTTAGGGCCAACAAGGTCAGAACAGGATCAAAGCAGAGCGAAGTTCCATTGATCAGCAGAATGCAAACACCCACAGGCGGCTCAAACACCCTCTTACCTTTCCCCACAGTCTTCACTCTGCGGGGAAATGCAGCAGTCTTTATCCTGTAGTGGGTGGGGCCAAAAGCAGCAACAGAGAGGACAGATTGGACACTGCGGCACACAGAGCCCCCAGCGGGCGCAAACACCTCCACACCCTTTCCCTGCGGGCTTCGCCCTGTGGGGAACTGCAGCATTTTGTATCCATTAGAGGGTGGGGCAGCAACAGAGGGCACAGACTGGGCACTCCGGCACCCAGAGCCCCCAGCGGGCGCAACCACCCTCGCACCCTTTCCCCATGGGCTTCACCCTGCGGGGAACTGCAGTAGCCTTTATCCAGTAAGGGGGGGGCACTAAAAGCAAAAGAGAGCACAGACTGGGCACTCCGGCACTCAGAGCCCCGAGCGGGCGCAACCACCCTCGCACCCTTTCCCCATGGGCTTCACCCTGCGGGGAACTGCAGTAGCCTTTATCCGGTAGCGGGTGGGGCAACAAGCAGCAACAGAGAGGGTAGACTGGGCACTCCGGCACTCAGAGCCCACAGCAGGCACAAACACCCCCGAACCCTTTCCCAGCGGGCTTCACCCTGCGGGGAACTGCAGCAGACTTTATCCGGTAGGGGGTGGGGCCACAAGCAGCAACAAAGAGGACAGACTGGGCACTCCGGCACTCAGAGCCCCAAGTGGGCACAAACACCACCTCACCCTTTCCCCACGGTTATCACATGATATCAACAGGCAAGGCCTGAAAAGTTAAGTCCCTTGACTCAAAGGATAAAATCCCACAGTCCCGAGCATCACCTTAAACTAGAGTACCCAGCAACGCACCAGAACCTATTGGAGCCTAAACCTATAAACACGCAAGGAAGTAAGAGTCCTCTGGCTCAAAGATAAAAGCCCACACTCACCAGGATAAACTAACCTTTGTTTGCAGAAAGGCACAAAGCCTACTCTTCTGGGCGCAGTCAGTAGCTCTGTATTTGTAGAAGCACCTAGTTTGAGTGGACACCAATCGCAAGCAAATAGTTCCTCTCCTAGCAAAATTAATCTCCCACCTGATGCCGCCTGACATCAACTGCAGCAACTGCAGGGTGCCCTTGCCCTATTTGTCTTTATCTCTGCGGGTAATGGCTCCCAGGGAGAGCATCAAGCGAGGCTGTTCTGCTGTCCTTCTCCAGGGTTCCCGGCAACTGCAGGGGACTTATTATTGGAGTTTCAGCCTAAGCAGCTTGTGGCGCTTCTTTGTTGGTATTTTTGGATTTGTTTGATCTCGGTGCGTGGTGCAAGTTGCAGACTCTTTATCCTGAGACTGACCAGTATGCTGGATGCTGGAAATATATGAAATATGAAATTAGATTCCGCTTGTTTTGCACATGCATATCCTTTTAATAGTAACTCTTGGTTCTCAGAAATAATAACTTGATACTCAGTTGCTTGTTCACCTCAGTTTATTTTTACATATTTTCCTTTTAAATAGCCGGTCCGATAGCACAGCGAGTAGAGCACCACACACCGTGGGTAATAATGAGCAGCGCTCAGATGCCTGAGGGTTTGTAGCGCCATATATGTGATGTCCTCATTTGCTTCCCCTGAGGACAGAAGTCCTCTGTTTGTGTTCATGGTTATTTCGCGGGCTGCGACCCGCGCATGTTAAGGGGCAGGGTTACCGCCCGAAAGGCAGCTCGAGCCTGGTTGTAAAAGAATAAAGATGTGTTGCACCCCAGCTCTGTGTCGGTCCTCTTTCCGAGTGTAGGGAGTTGAACCTGACAGCAGAACGTGAGGCGGTCCACGTTCGGGCACATTACACTGGCGACGAGGCGGACGCGAAGTCCCGCCGTGCCTGCGCTCTCCGATCCTGTCGCTCGTGGTGTGCCACCTGACACCACTGGGAGCCTCGGAATTTCGGTGCAGGGAGGCCTGCAAAGGTGGGTGAAGCACAAAGGCTCCCCACCATCCGCCATCCGGCGCGAGCACCGCAACAAACCAGCGGAGAGCAGCTGTGACAGCTCCCCGCAAGAGAGTGTCATCCGGCGACAGAAATCGCCGACGGCAATGTCTGGGAGGCCCAGTCCACACACGCTCCAGACACCAGCGGGTGGAGCGGAGACTCCCCGTTTTGCACTTCCCGGGCGGGAGAGGAGCACTGACCTCCCGCCAACGGCAACACGTGCAGACGAGCACGCAAACATCAGCGGGTGGAGCGGAGACTCCCCGTTTTGCATTTCCCGGGCGGGAGAGGAGCATTGGCATCCCGCCAACGGCAACACGTGCAGTCGAGCACGCGCAGACGAGCGGTGGAGGCGCGAAACTCCCGCTCCAACAAAGCACATCAAAGGGGTAAGAACATAGCCCCTCTCCTCTCCACCACAAATTTGAACAAGCACGCCAGAGACTTGCAACCCATTTGCAGCGCCTCCAGCTGGCACCAAGAACCCGCCGCGCTGGGCAAAGAGAACCACCACTCAGGTCAGCTAAAATAACACGTGCGAGCTGTCTCTCATGAGCAATTCAGAAGAAGACTCACTTACCATTCCAGTGACGCCAATCAGCACCGGCCACAAGAAAATGACGGACAGCCTTTTAACCCAGCTGCCAGCCAATTTCGACCTCACTGACACAGGCACCCTTGGCTCGAGGTGGAAGAGGTGGCTGAGGGACTTCGAAGTGTGTCTCAAAGCAGCAGGTACTTTAGAAGACGAACAAAAGCTCAACCTTCTAAATCACAGCGTAGGGTCAAATGTGTGAGACATTCTTGAAGAAATACCTGAGAGCAACATAGACACGTACGTCAAGTTAAAAACAACGCTCACCGAGTATTTCACACCGCACACAAATGTAGACTATGAACGGCACGTGTTCCACACCACCAAACAGCACAAAGGTGAAACCCTAGACGCATTCGTCATGAGACTAAGAGCGAAGATGAAACACTGTGATTTCAACAATTACTCCAATGAGGAGGCCCTCAGGTCACAAATCATAGTGGGGTGTGAAAGCGCTGACTTCCGCAAACCACTGCTGCAGCAGCCGCGCAACCTAGATGAAATCCTACGACTGGCGCGATCTGACACTGCCCTCGCCGCACAAGTCGAAGGCCTGGATGACATAAAGATCACCCATGGAAAACACGAGAGCCTCAACAAACTGGAGGGGACCACAAGAAACAGTGATCCTTTCTGCTACCGATGCGGACACGAATACCCCCACGAAGGAACATGCCCTGCAATGGGCCAGAACTGCTCCACGTGTGGTGGAGAAAACCATTACAAAGCCGTGTGCCTGATCTTCCGCAGCAAAATGAGAGGAGCAGGAAGGAACTACAAGTCCATGCTGGAACCGGAACAAAGTCAAGCAACACCCCACCATCATCGAGGAGCATGCCCGCCCCGTGAACCAGGGCGCCACAAACCCCACGATGAACCAACAGAAAGAAGGCACGACCGGAGAGAATGGAGGGAGAACAAGACCCCACTTCCCAAGGCAAGAAGACGACCACGAAGATACATAAGGTGCCTCATCGAACAGTCACCGTCTGACAGCCTGCCAAGTGCATCATCCGATGAAAAAGCACACCGACTGGAAAGACACCAGGAAACGCCAAGAAAGAAGGGATACCTATACGCCCTAGGAAACAGCACAGCAAAAGAACATAGCCCAATACTCCGAATGCAAGTAAATCAGGCAGCAGCGGAATTTCTAATTGACACGGGGGCAACCCTAAATGGGATCAGTGAAGAGGTCTACGAAAATATACCAAATGCCCCCCGCCTGCAACCAGCTCGAACACTCATTTTTCCATATGTATCAAAAACACCGCTGGCATGCAAGGGGTTCTTCATGGCGTCATGTCGATACAAGGAACACGAAAAGAAGATCCCCATGCACGTTCTGGAGGCAGCCACTGAGAGCGGATGCATACTGAGTTACCAAGCAGCAATAGAAATGGGACTAATCCACATACTGTACCGCCTCATGGTACACAAATATCTAGACCCCACAGCAAGCATAGACCAAGTCTTCCCATCCCTGTTCAAAGGCCTCGGAAAATTAAAGGACAGGCAGATAGAACTCCACATCGACACCAATGTCCCACCCATAGCCCAACACTACTGAGGGATATCCAACAATATTCAAAAACAAGTGGAAAATGAACTGACTAAGCTGCTGGAGGCAGACATCATTGAGCCGGCGGAAGGGCCCACCCCATGGGTCTCTCCAATTGTACCCGTGCCCAAAAAGGACTCCCAAGACATCCGAATATGTGTGGACATGAGAAGGCCAAATGAGGCCATACTAAGGGAACGCCACCAAGCCCCTAGAATAACCGACATGGTACACCTGTTGAATGGGGCAACCATGTTCTCAAAACTGGACCTCAACAAAGGGTACCACCAGTTGGAACTCCGCAAAAGCTCCCGATACATAACCACTTTCGCCACCCATCTAAGACTCTTCCGCTACAAGCAGTTAAGTTTTGGGGTGTCATCCGCGGCCGAAATCTTTCAGTCAGAAATTCATAACGTCATCAAGCATGTGCCCAACTGCTTGAACTACAGCGATGACATCCTGGTCTTCGGGCAAAATCAAGAGCAACATGATGACACGCTAATGAGAGTGTGCATGGCTTTGGAAGAGGCACGGCTCACCCTAAACAAAGACAAGTGCGAATTTTGCAAGAAAACACTCCGCTTCTTCAGTCACATATTCTCTGAGAAGGGAATGACACCCGATCCGGGGAAGGTCAGCGCACTCCGAGAAACCAAGCCGCCTGCCACCACATCAGACCTCAGGTCATTCTTGGGTCTTGCAAGTTACTGCACCAGATACATAAAGGACTTCGCCTCCATCAGCGAACCCCTGCGAGCGCTCACCAAGCTCAACACCGACTTCACATGGACATCACAGTGTCAAGAAGCGTTTCAAGCAATCAAAGACCGCATCTCCGACGCCCGGAACATGGCATATTTCGACCCCAAAAGAACAACAAAACTCATCGTCGACACCAGTCCGGTCGGTCTAGGCACCATCCTGACACAACTGGATGACCGAGGAGAAAGCAGAAAACACATAGTGTCCTATGCCAGTCGAAGCCTCTCCAAAACCGAAAAAGCCTACTCCCAGGCTGAGAAGGAGGGTCTGGCTGTAGTCTGGGCCTGCGAACATTTTCATTTGTTCCTATATGGGAAACCTTTTGTAGTCGTAACGGACCATCAAGCCCTCGTCTTCATTTTTGGCAACCCTCAGGCAAAAATTCCACCACGAATAGCTCGATGGGCTCTCCAACTACAAGACTATCAGTTCTCCATCACCCACAGACCAGGAAAGGAGCAGAACCCCGCCGACTTCCTCTCGAGGCATCCGAAAGACGAGTGTGGACCAGAACCATCCATAGCTGACCAGTACATACGTTATGTCATCCACAGCAACACGCCACAAGGACTAGACATGGAGCACATAACCTGTGAGTCAAACACGGACCAAGGGATACAAACCATTCTCTGATGCCTAGAGACGGGGCGATGGAAGCATGCGAAACAAATTCGAGAGACCATGAACGAAGACATCAAGCAGGACATCACCTGTTTCTTAGCCGTGAAAGAAGAACTTGCAAAGTCAGATGAAGGTATGCTGCTCAAAGGAACAAAGCTCGTGATACCACGCAGCCTGCGCCAGAAGGTGCTAGAACTCACCCACGAAGGACACTGAGGGATCGTATCCACCAAAAGGATGCTGAGGCAGAAACTATGGTTCCCTCAACTAGACACTGCAGTGGAGGAACTATTGCGAGACTGCCCCACCTGTGCACTCGTAAAGCCACACACCTTCCCAGAACCCCTAAACATGACTGCACTACCCGAGGGGACATGGGAAGAGATAGCAGTGGATCATTTTGGGCCCATGGAGGGAGGAGAATACATTTTGGTGGCCATCAATGAATACTCAAGATACCCTGATCTACAGATAGTGCCGTTGACAGCAGCCCATCACACCATACCGACCCTGGATCGAATGTTTGCAATCTACAGAGTACCCAAGGTAGTGAAGTCCGACAATGGACCCCCCCTTCACCAGACAGGACTTCCAAAGATTCGCCGATTACATGGGTTTCAGGCACAGGAAGGTGACACCCCTATGGCCCCAGGCCAATGGAACAGTCGAGCGATTCATGAGCAACATCAAAACGAACCACCCAAATTGCTCGCATTACGGGAGAACCTGTTGAGAAGCTATTATACCAACTCATGCGAGACTACAGAAACACGCCACACAGCACCACCGGGAAAACACCCTCAGTAGTGATGTTCGGACGATGTTCGGACGATGTTCGGACGAACGATAAGAACACGCATACCCCATGTGGCTGTTGAGGAAGATCAATATGAAAGAGACGCAGAAATGAGGGAAAAGGACAAATGCATGAAGGAGAACATGAAAAGAGCTGCGGATACCACACAACGAGCCAAAGCAAATGATCTGGCGCCAGGAGACATGGTGGTAGTCCGCCAGCCCCAACATCGGAAGAACATAGCACCATTCAACGAGAACCCTCTCATCATCGTCCACAAAAAAAGGGTCACTCATCACTGCAGAAGGAGACCGCAAATCCATAACGAGAAACTCATCTCACTTCAGGCGGGTGTCGAGAGCCCCAATGCGCGAGGATGAACTCACTACCTGGGACGCTCCATATGAAGGAGACCGAGAAGACTCGGAAGGAGAAGTACTTCCCGAGGACTGGACAAACCAGTCGGCCCGAATCGAGTGTCGACCAACAAGAACGAGAAAGAAACCCCACCGCCTCATTGAGGAAATGAACTGAGCCGGACTTACTGTTTAGTGACGGGAGGGTGTGATGTCCTCATTTGCTTCCCCTGAGGACAGAAGTCCGAAAGGCAGTTCGAGCCTGGTTGTAAAAGAATAAAGATGTGTTGCTACAACTCTGAGCCCGCAAAAAACTTCAGAGGGAAGGAAGGGGTGGCATCTTTAACCCTTAATACATTGGCATGACCACACATCGGCTTCAAAATGGGTCAGATAATGTTATATTAGAGTGAGTTGTCAACAGTCCCCATAAGTCAGCTCATTTCATGGAAATGGGATATCACGAACACGAGCTGCAATGGGTGGGCATTGATGGCATCAAACCTGATTGGAGAGGGGAATATATGGACAAGAGGCTGTACAAGCCTAAAAGGATGGAATTTAAAGGCCGATTTATATAAATAATAATAATAATAATAATAGCACACAATAATATAGATTGTGTCTAAATGGTCAAGTGGGATGGATTCTCAATCCTTCCATGATCTTCCACAATTGGCTAGCCTGAACCCGTCTACTGCTATTTGAGGTCCTGGATTCTTCAAGTTTATTTTTTCTGTATAACCTTTTTGATTCTGTGTGTGTTCCTATGAATTCCAAATGCAGTGTTGGTAGCCCTGCTATTTTATATACTTGTATGACTGTCTAACACATACTTATGAAGGTTAATATGGGGCCTACCTTAACCAATCGGAACTGCATCTTTGCTTCCACAGTGGCCAGATTGATTTGCTCTAAAGCAACATAGGAGGAGCGCATGCCATGATCCGTACTTTTGACAGGAAAGCCTACTTGCTTCCTTCAACACTACATGCTTCTTAGCTTAGCACAGCTCTGACCAACATAGAGATGATATGCTGTTTCTTTGTTGTTTTATGCCTTTGAAGTCTATTTTGACAATGTTTGTATTGTGACTAGATGCCATTTTTAGAGAATGTTTCCGAGCCACACTTGGGCAAGTGTTCGAACTTCCAGGACATTGGCCCTACTGGTGTCTCTGCTCAGTACCGTCCACTGGCTTATAGATGCCATTTATCTTGGTCTCTAATAAGATTCTCAAAGGAGCTTTCTGGGGACATGTGAGCAAATCTACGCCAAAGGAACTGACAAGCGTTTGAGCCTAGACCGCACTTGAAAATTTCACTTCTTCCATATATTCATGCATTTGGCCACTCTAAAGATGGACCATGGCAACTGAAGCAATTTTGGTTATGTTATTTTTCCTTCTAAGGTTTTCAATGTAACCTTGTCAAGACTCTCACTGTGGCAGTGTTTATTGTTCTCCCTCTATCCCCCAACATAAACCCAAGGTATTGATTGATTTCCCAGCCACTGGAGGTTTTGTAAACTGTAACTGGCCCAGGTTCTGCCACAGAGGACATTTTTAATGTAATGGGTTGAAATGGTGCTTTTTACATCACATTTCTGGGAAACACTTTTAAAAAGCCATACAATTTACAATAGGTTAAGTAGAGTAACACATAAAAGCCAATATATAGGTCACCAGCAATAGACAGAAGCATTGTAAAACATGTTCACGATGCCAAAGCCCACAAAATAGACCAGTATTTCTATTGTGAAATATGTTCAAGATCCTGCCCCGCAATATATGCCAACACTGGCATTGCGTACATAGGTTTATTATGATTGGGTCTACAAAATATGCCAGCATTGTCCTGCAAAACACTTTTATGCTGACAGTACCAAATATATACCAGCATTGCACTACACAATGCTTTTATAATGCTGCTCACACTATATGTAAGCTTGCCAATGAAAAACGCATATTAAAGATGCATGTTCCACAATATATATGAGTATAACTTAAATGGGGAAATTTGAATTGTAATTCTATTGAGGCAAACATTTTTAATGAAGGTCTGGCTGAAATAGAGCAATGCTTGCTGGCCAATCCGAAAGAGGGACGCTTAATAGATTAATTCAATATATTGAGTGGAATTATATATAAGATTCTACCTACAAGTAAGCCCTGTAGATGGGCCAAGAAGAGGTTCATGTGGATTAATGCAAACTGTAAAGGCGCAAAACAATTACTTTTGGAGACTCCGAAAAATCCAATGGTTAGAGCATCGGAAAAAAGAGAAGCCTGGTGAACTTTTAAATATGCTAGGGCAAAAAAACACATTCCCCCAAGCAATAGGACATTTTGTGTGAAGCATGTAGTTCACAAGATAATAACCAATTTGGGGAACTGGTTGCCTCTTCTTTCCACCATGATAGTTGTATGGGTATTGGGCCCTTGGACGGAAACATCTCTGGAGATAAATGGTAAATTCACTATGTAAAAAGGTATGGCTGTTCGATACGAGGATAACAGGAGGGATTTAAATCCCTCTGAATCCACTAAGATCATTAACAAATAGTATTTGTGTTTTAGAAGTACCATTGGCAATACAAGGTCTACGCTCCTTTAAAGTCCATGGTCCAGCTGGAGTACCAGGCGATTTGTATAAACTGTTACCAGTAGTCTGGACCCTTTAATGTGTTGAAATTTATTAAAGTAATATTCTTTACCAGGAATAATACAGTCTTTTTCTCTGTGTCAAATATAGTACCCTTATTTAAAAAGGGTAATTGTAATGATCCGTCCTGCTGTAGGCCAATTGCCCTAAGTGATATTTCATCTAAAATGTTGGGAAATGTTTTGGCAGAAAGATTACAAGCTTGGATGCAATAGAAGAATGTAATGTCGGACACACAGCTGGGTTCCGTAGGTCCTTGGGCACAATGGAGCAGTGTTTAAATCTGTCACTGACTATAGACAAATACTATGAGGTGAAGGGAGGAGCAATGTATATAGACGTTATGGACCTGTTGAATCGATCCCGTCTCTCGTCAATTATCCATGATCTATAGATAGATTGGGATCTCTTGGACATTGGGCCTCATTATAAGTTTGCTGGTCCGTTAACAATGGTACTGGTTGTGATAGGTTAAGTGCCTGGCTTCCCTTCTCTCCCCCCTCTGTCGAGCTCTCCTCACCTGAACTGCCGGAATTGCTGTCGGGGTCCTGCAGATGCCTTCGAGTCAGGTAATCTCTCTCCTTTTTCCAATGAGCTTGCTTGTCACGGAGGGAGGCCACCGTGACCGCTGAGGCAAACAGCTGTCCGAGGGCCCCCCTTCCCGAATCAAGCCGGAACGAGGGAAAAAACCCCAAATGGGGAAAAACCCTTGTGTCTCCTATGGTCCGCAGCAAGGAAGGTGTGTCCCAATGGAGAAATGGGATTCCAGGTGAGCCGGAGGAAGATCTTGCACAGGATCCGTCTGGTAGCTCTGTAACCAATACTGCCGGGAAGCAGGAGAGTACTGCAGCGTAGGAGTGGAGAGCCCGAGGGCCAGACACCCCGGAAAACACCCACCAGCCAAGGCAACCAGAGGGTGGAAGGCCAGCGGTAAGATAAGCAGCAGAAAGAGGTTCCCGTAAAGAAACGGGGAGAGAAGAGGGAAACGAAGAAAAAAGGGGTGGCGCCTATCCGCGAGGACGGGGCTGCAACAGCAGAGACCAGGAACCGCCGCAAGGCAGCGAGCATAGAAAACTGGAGGAGAGAGCAAGGTAAGTGATAGGGAATTCCGCTAAGAGCGAGAGCGAGAGTAAACAAGGACAACGAGAGACAGGAGCGAAGGAACCCGGAAGAACGAGAGCTTCCGTGGTAGTTGCAACGCAGGGACCGCTGGGTAGGGAGGAAAGATATACTACCAGCGGCCCCGTGTTACCAGGGAGGATCACGGCATAGACACAAAGGAGGGACTAGAACCTCCTACCTCTATGTCCCAAACTCCAAAGCAGAAGAATCCGCCAGTCGGGACGCCTGCGGATGACACCGGTAAGCTTGCCGCTACCGTTGTTACTGGATCGGCAATCTATGAGTTCTGCTCGTGGGTGCCTTCCCGTCTGCCAGGACTTGCCTGACGGGCGTACCGGCACCCACAAGCCAAGCATGTTGGATGCACCGGCACCATTCTGAATGGTGCCAGTGCATCCGACCTCCCCATTCCCATTGAGCGCTATGGGGATCAATGGGAATGGGGAGCAATTTTATCCAGCGCCCGCGAATGGGCAATTACCGGGTCCGGCAGAGCGGTAATGACCCGGTAATTGCACAGTTGCGTGAGCCAGAAAAAATCGCAAGTTCGGCGGCAGCCTGCCGGTTTTACCGGCAAGACAACCGCCAAACTTGTAATGAGGCCCATTATAATTCAATTATATGAAAATCTGAAGTCTTGGTAACTTTTGGGAAGAATGGAGAACAACAAATCGAGGCGGGTGCACCAAGGTTGTGTCTTATCTCCTTTATTATTTAATTTATATGTGGACATTTTTGAGAATCAGCCTGTAAACAATATTGTTGTTCTATCTTTTGTGGGATGCAAAAGTCAGTGCCTGGAAAATTTGGATGATGTGGTGATAATAGACAGGATGCCCAAAGTACTGCAAACACTCGTAGATTATTTGGTGCAATTCATGAGTCGAAGGCATATGAAAGTGAATAGTGTCAAATCTGTGTTCATGGTTTTTAACAGGAATAAAAAGTTTAGCCCTACAGTTTGTGTGGAGGAGACAGCCAGGAAAAGGGTACATGAGTTTGATTATCTATGCATGGAATTTTGTGACAAAAATAACTAGTCAGCGCATACCATGAAGGTAACAACTTTGTTGATGCAGGCAAATGCAGGCGTTTTGTGCTTCTCCTCTCTTAAGAGTGGTGTAGCAGGTTGTCATACACTTAGGGCATAAAATGCCAAGTCTGTGGGTTATTACTCAGTATGGATGCAGTGCATGGATATTTTCAGACCGGTCAACAAATGCAGTAACAGAACTGAAATTTCTGCGCTTATTGGTGCTGTTTTTTCTGGAACCGTGATAGAGCTTTTATATTGTGAAAGTGGTATATCCCAGATAATTGACTATTTAAGACTAGGACCCCTGTCACTTTGGCTTTCCATCTGTATGAATGATAGGGCCCTTCTGAGCAAGATCATACTGAAAGATGTATTTAATCTGAATGAAAAAGTTGAGATCAAGATGGATTAAGAATCTCTTTAATATTATGATCGAACTTGGGTTGCCAAATCCTGCCAATGATCCTCTTTTTGTCTTGCCTATGAACAAGAAGGAAATTGTGGACTTATTTAAAAGGAAGCAACAGTCGCGTGCAGCACGGTCAGAGGGTACAAAACAA
This sequence comes from Ambystoma mexicanum, assembly GCF_040938575.1. NCBI lineage: Eukaryota > Metazoa > Chordata > Amphibia > Caudata > Ambystomatidae > Ambystoma > Ambystoma mexicanum. The sequence continues at coordinate 814,955,992 of NC_090929.1, forward strand.
CTGTAGTAGCCTACCTTTCATGCATATACATTTTAATGCAGAGTTGTATTTATCATGTGTATGGAATATAAGGGCGAGAACACGAATGGCAAAATTGAGGTTCTACCAGCTGACATTTGCAGCTAATAGGGCGAAATTAAAGAATATAGAAGATACAAGATGTGAATGTGATAGTATCATACTGGAAGATAATATGCATGCTCTGTATTTTTGCCCATGGTATAATGTACCCCGACAGAAATACTTGACTCTCCTTTTAAAAATGTTAAGTTTCAGACAATGCAGAGTGTCTTATTGTTATCCTATACTAGCAAATGAATACATAACACTATGTACCTGCTACAGTAAGGATTTGAGAGTCAAGACTGTCAACTGTTTAAGTGAACGAAAAAAAAGAACAAGGCTTTTTTCTATAGGGATTGGACTGACAGCATTTAAAAAATGTATTTAAATATTCAAAATATGTATTGTTGTAAAGTGGGGCTATAATAGTTGGAAGGGGTGATTGTTTTAATATTGTACATGCATTTTTAAACATAATTTCTTTTATGGAATTTTATCTTCCGAAATAAAGATTATTAATGCTACTACTACTACTCCTACTACTACCAGCATGGTACTGTACAACAAGTTTTCATGCTGTCTGTGCCCACATTTTTGCCACCATTGGCACTGTAAAAATACTATCAGGATAGTGCCTATGTCCACAAGTTATACAAGTATTGGGCAAGAAAACACTCTTCAATGCTGCCTGCACACAAATGTATGACAGTAATAGTATCACTTTAAAACTCTTTCATGAAAGTTTCTTCAATGTATTCTAGCCCAAACGCATGTCGCTGTACAGCACACCATTGTGCTGGTGTGGCCTCTGCTAAATACACAAAGGTCATGACATCCCAGGCACAACCTCCCAAACACATATGCAAACACACTCCCATATGGCTGCATAGACACTCATCTAAACTCCTGCATATACCCGCATATTTCATGCAAGTACACACAAACACTTATCTTTTTTTAAATGTAAACTTTCTCACAGGGTTATGCTGGTGTACCCTCTCACGACCCTCGGGTTTGGGCTCCTTTCCAGGGTCCCTGCACAAGAGACTACACAAGCTTGAATGCAGAACGTTCGCTTTTGGCAAGTGCGCTTCTGCTCAGCTCCTGCCTTCCAGGGGCCAGATCACAGAAACTTTGCACTGGTGCAAGTGCAAAGTTTGCATGGTATTAGCACTAAGGCAAAGTTTGCACTATTTTTTAAAACACTGGGACACATTAAAAAACCATTGCACCCAACAAGTAGAGTTTGGCATATTAAAAGCACCAGGGCTAAAATTGCCCTAGTTCTAAAAAGATACATTTTTGATGCATTTTTGCATCAACAGTGTTTCTGCTCTGAACAATCATCAACACTCACCTGCTGAAAAAACTCAGCCAAGAGGGTAGTGGCAAAGGGATTCACTGGGACATAGGACTGTGGCACGAGGGGGCACCCCCTTACCAACAAGCCACACCTAAAAACTCCCATGGCACCACGCTGAAACAACCAGCACCGAAAGCACTGTGCCGGAATAGCTGGCTTCGCTGACCATTCCATGGTTCCACAGCTGAGGTGGAGGCAAACATTGCCAGATATTAATTTTGAAAAACAGACTGCTAAAACCTTGGCATTATTCAATTGGAATACAAGAGGAGTTATTGCCATACTCACCTCTGAATTTGGAAGATCGTAAAGACATCAGTATTTTGCAAATACTGCAGCTCATACTGTTGCTGCTCAGCTTGTAATGACCACATATGTGTGGGATAAATACATTATTTCACAAAAACATGTCGCAAAAACACTTTGTGTACGTTGAATTTCACTGCATACTGCAACAAATGACTTATTGTAGGGAGCAGAAACATGTTTGTGCGGCAGCCCCTGCTTGTGATACCCATGAAGAATGTTCTTATTTTGTATCCTGCAAACAGGTTGCAGCTTGATTTAAGCTTTGAATCAAGAGCATAAAATTAAGCTTGAGATGTTTTGATTTTAAGCTTTAAAACATCCTGTGTTGCTTAAAAAGCAAATGGGTCTCATTCCGAGGCTGGAGGTAAGGGTTAACGGTCACCGTTAATGGCAACGGTGACCGTTAACACTTACCACCATATTCCGAGTTCCCTTTTGCGGGTTGGCATTTAACGCCTGCTTTTAGCAGGCGTTAAAAATCCAACCCGCAAAGGGACCTTGGAGTAAATTACGGCACCGTAATTTACTGTGCCGTAATTTACTCCTTCCCCATTCCCATTGAGCCCTATGGGGGCAGGAATGGGGATGGGGAACCGGTATGGTGAATGGGGAATTACCGGTCCCTCCAACCTTGGAATGGACCGGTAATTACTCCATTCACCATGCCGGATTTCCATGGAGTAAATAGCTCCATGGTTGCTTACCATGGTGCTCTTTACTCCATGGATAGCGCCAGCCTCGGAATGAGGCCCAATGGGCCTCATTACAACCTTGGTGCTAAGTGCACCAACTTTACCACCATGGTGTAAACTCTGTTTACACCATGGTGGATGGCGGATTTACCGCCCCATTACAAGGTGAGTGGGGCGGTAAATCCCCATTTCCCATTTTCCCTTCCCCATTCCCATTTTTGCCCCATAGGGCATAATGGGAGTGGGGAAGGCGCTAATTACGGCACCGTAAATTACGGTGCCGTAATTAGCACCAAGGTGCCTTAGCACCATGGAACTTGACGCCTGCAAAAAGCAGGCGTTAAGGTGGGAATCAGGCGTTAAGGGTTAACGGTGGCGTTAACCCTTAACGCCTGAGTTGTAATGAGGCCCATGTCTCGAAGCAGACACCTCAAAATTTGACACAGTCTACAACTTTAAAAGAAAAGAATCAAAACACCTGTATTTATCTAAAACAAGCTGTTTGTAAAATATGCTGGCACAAAGAAATTACATCCTTATGAATGCTCAAGTTAATCTAGGCATATATGTCTACATATAAGCAGCCCTACAGATAAGGGGTGTATTGGCCTCCTTTACTCCCTAAAAATGGGCAAATGCTCCCAGAAAAACCACAATAGGGAGTAAAAATACTCACATCAAAAAAAAGTGGGAACAGAAACGTAGAATCGTGACCCCCTACTTTCAACCACACAGTTCCATGGATATATTTGGAGCAGCAGTGCACGTAGTACCACAGGAATACACCTCTATCAGTGCTGCCTGATCAGAAGAAGTACACATGTATATTTTAATGTATACGAATAACTACGTGCAAATAAATAATTATTACCAAACGTTGCTGTTTTCCAGTTAAAACAAATTTTTCCCACTTAAAAATACTCCCATTTGAAATTGGACTCACATTTTTACTCCCCAAACATAATTTTACTCCCAAATGCATATAAGTAAAAATGGCAATGCACATTCATCTTAATGTTGAAGGTTTCCACTTGGTAAATCGATCTTGTGTTATGCTTTTACATGGTCATTTTGATACTTTGCAACTAAAAACAGAACACCACTGGCGCCCTTCCTGCTCAAACCAGAAAGCTAAATATGCTGTTGCACACTGAAGACTTAATTCAAGACTTTACACACTGTTTTGAACTTCCCTGAAACAGAGAATGATCTAATACACATAGAGGCAATATGTTCTGCTCCTGGGCATTGGATTTTGGCATGGTCAGATGTTTGGGTGATTAATATGTGATAGTACTGTAGGTGTTCACCTGAATCCAAGCTGTCTGCATACCACACTGGCATCTGCATCCGTCCACTGCTCATTGCAGATTGTGCCCCAGATCCCGTTGTAATAAAGCTCCACTCTGCCCTCCGATTTAGACTGTCCCCCAGTCAACCTAACAGCACCTAGGAAGAGAAAATAAAAGCTGATATTTTGGAGGTCTAGCAAGCAATTGTATTGTGGGAGAAAGAGAGTCACAAAAAAGGAGACAAGCCATATCTAATCACTGACGGGAGATTCTCCCCTTTAAAGGGCACTACAAGAGTGAATCCCATGTCCAGCCGTATCTCAGCCCTATCTCAGCCCTATCTCAGCAAGAAGTCATGTGTTAGTTTTCGTACAGTGTCTAGAACCTATATTTGATTTCATTAGTATGGCATAAAGCATTGCTTATGGAGGGCGTGCATCTAGAAATAGCATGGTAGAAGCCCCTGGAAAAGAGGACGCTAATTGTGAATCAGACCATCCTGAAATGTGTACATTGACAGTCACACTTTCCTTCGCAAGCTAGGAGTCAGTTGTGGCTGTTTACTCTTCTGGAAAATTATCATCTAGTGCGTTTCTCAGCTCCTCCTGACTACAAGTGTTATATTATAAGAAAGGAATGACTGGTAAAACAGATAGGGCCTGATTCATGGAACGTTTTCCTATGGGATTAGGCCATTATAAAACACTTCCATGAATCAGGCCCATGTTATTTACATGAACCCTAAGCAATTCACAATTGGGAAGTGGTTAAGCACACCAGATTTTGTCATCAATGTTCTATTTGTTCTTGAATTTAGAGCCAACACGTAGCTCTGAGAAAATATGTTGGTGTTAAGGGTGCAGGGGAGAAATAGCTGACTCTGGTACGAAAAGACAGTAGCGTAAGTACAGAACATACAAAGTGTCCATATTTCATGGACACTCCCGTCCCTTGCACACCTATAGTCACTGAAAAGAATCTTTCAGTCAGATTTTGGGACTACTTTCAATCTTATTACACAATTTTTTCAACCAGATAAATGGTAGAATATGTTTTTAGAGAATTGTAGCAATAACCATTGCTGTCAATTTATTCAAGATGTGTTCTTTTTTCAAAGTATACATTAGTAACCAGTATCACACTTAAAAATCTATATAAATCATTTAAGTTCAGCAAGGTCAGGAGAATTGATGCATTGCTTCATATAGCAATGATTACATTTATCTCAGTATGTTTGTTCAATGATTGTACATCAACATAAAGAAGAACATATATAAAAAAATATATATAGTTTGAGAAATAGGGCTCTATTTCGAAAGTGTTCTCTCCTCTTCAGGAGCAAAAATAACGTATTGGTCCTCATTACAAGGCTGGAGGTAGCCTTGCCGGTAAAACTGGCAAGGCTACCTCCAAACCGTCAAGAAAATCCAGCACCCGCCAATGGGCAATTACTGGGGTATTACGGTCCCGGCGGACCCGGTAACTGCCCTTTCGAGGGTGCCAGAGCCGGTATATCCCCATTCCCATTTCAGCTCCATAGGGCTCAATGGGAATGGGGATGCCTGTCGCACCGGCACAGTTCATTACCGTGCCGGTGCTACAGGCTTGCTGTGCTCGCGGGTGCCTTTCATTCGGCCAAGTCAGACTTGGCGGAATGAAAGGCACCCGCGGCGCAACTCGGAGTTTGCCTGTCCGAATACAACGGTACCGGTAAGCTTACCGGTACCATTGTATCCGGACCGGCAACCTTGTAATGAGGCCCATTGTATTCAATCTTCAGTATTTACATTAGATTCACATTTCTAAAACGTCACAATTACAACAGTTTCTATTGTAGCATAGTTTCTCTCTGCTTTCCGCTTCGGCTGCTGATACCGATGTGAATCAATGGGTACTTCTTCTTTAATTCTTTTTGTTATTGGATCACTGATATAGTGTTTTAGTGTTAAGATTTATCAGTGAAGTACACATTTATCTTACGTTAGTTATGCTATGTGAGATATGGTGTTTATAAGAATTCTTTGATGTTCATAAGCCAATTACCTGCCACATCTGTTGGAAATCTCTTTAATGTTTAATGGGCATCCATTTAATTTGAATATTTGCACCACTTCTTAACGTTGTGAAGAATGTATAAGGTTACCTGAAATACAATTATGCCAAATTGAAAGCCACTCCTCTGCTTACTCATTGATTCAAATTAGTGAAATGATTGCTAGCTATCTTCTAGACATCATACTCACCAACATTCTATGATAAGTAGCGGGTTAGAGTGTTTTGCATGTGGGCCAATTCCTAGTACTTGATAGTCCTCTATAGTTCACATGGTTGTTCAACCTGTTGATTAAAGTGCACGCATTATGATTAGCTGCTGCGTGGCGTTCCCTATCTATTTTTTATTTCTTGTATCATTTTTAAAATATATTGGTTGTATTCAACTCACCCTTTGGGGTTAAAAAGGCAATTGTGATGCCGTTCTTTTGCAGGTCTGTCTCGTATGGGAGCTGACAGTTTACCAGTGCTTTGTAGATCCCTGGGGGCAAGCGTCCAAATTAATGTAAGTGAACATTATTGGTTGAGGATCCAACTCAATGTAAGTGGCGTGCTAATTATTTAGTACTCTTCAGACTACGGAAAGAGAGGAATAAGTTAAATTCTCTTACCAAGATACTGTGAACATTTCTGTGATGAACAGTCTCACTCTTCCGACGTATACGCTGCGGTAATGTTCTGTGTGTATATTTGTTGCTAGGCAATGTGTTCTTATCGATTCTGCGTGCCGTACGTCCAACGTGTCTACGCTTTGTGTGCTAACCCTTATGGGATTTGGAATTTGATCTGTCAGAATAATTTGACAATATCATTTAAACATTTGTTCCCTACTAAGTTCAATCTTTAAGTGAACGTACTGGTTATTAGTAAATAGAGCTGATATCTCAATGGATTACTGTTGTCACTTGTTCTAATACGAGTTTCTATTCACATATTGGATGTCCATGTCCGATCATCATCAACTTTTTGCTTTTCACTTTTGATTTCCGTTAATTCTATGTACCAGTGTTGTGTGCTCTGGTGATAATTTGGAGAATCAATACAATACACAGTGGTATCATATTTGGTGTACAAGTATTGGCCATTATTTCACAACAGAATTTGTCCTATTGGTAAATTTTACATTGTCCCAAATGGCCATTTCATTTATACTATCTTAGTTAAGTAAGCAGTGGTTCTAATCATAGTTAATGACAGTTTAGCATCATCTGTTTTAACATTTCAAATAATACATCTTTTGCCCAATTATTAATCATACGTTCCTGTGAATCTAATGAATATCTTGGTACCAGTTCTAAATAGTTGACAACATTAGTGACGGTTGCAAAATTCCTACTCATACTTGAATGGTCGTTGTCTGACATCAAGAGATGTATCCTTAAGTATTTATCATTCATGCACACTATAATAAGTGTAGCCTGTTCAATTATCCTCAAGTTATTCTTATTTCGTTTTGTGTTTTTAAGGCTTCTAATCTCCCTATTGTGAATTAGATGGGTAATCCATGATTGCTCAGTTTGACAGATACCGACAGTCTTTCTTTTATTACAAGGAAATTAGTTGTTAATTCAGAAGAAAATCGCCAAGGAGAACTCTTCATTCATTCCTAAAGGCTCTAATGAATCCGATTTGTGGATCCAAAACATTTCCCGATGTGACATGATGTTTTGTATATTCCCTCCTCTTGGTGGTCTAGTTATCGTTTTGAGGACTACAGATTTCTATTGTGATATAGAGTGATGTTTGATTCCGAAGTGTCTGGCCACATGTGACTTCTCATTCCTCATCCGTATGTTCGACTTATGTTCTGAAAGTCTTTCTTTTAGTTTTCTTGAGTTTTGCCCCACATAATATTGTCCACAAGGACAAATTAATGCATGGATTACATATCTTCTATCACAGGTTGCACAGTCATGGAGTTCCATTTTTTGGCCTGTGTATGGGTGTCTTATACTGTTGCCTTTTTGTACATTGTTACAGTGGCAACAATGGAGGCAAGGGAATGTGCCTTTCTTTGGCTTGGAGAGGATAGTTGTTTATTTTTCTTGACTCTTTCTGCTATCAAAGCAGAAACAGAAACCAAGACCGCAGTGCGTTGCTACTGCGTATGGTGGTTGCGCTATGTGAGTTACCGAAGAATAGTCTCCTAACGTTCTACTGTTTACTCACCTTTCGTTTCTGGCAGCTTTTCTTTCCTTACCTCCCTGTCCTTTGTACTCCTAGACAATCCTCTTCCACACATCTGCTGAGCGCAGACGCTCACCTTGCCGTTCTGTGTAGAACGCGGATTTCCATTTCAATCGTAGGTGCCGCTCAGTAACTAATTACCAATCTGTGTACAGTCATTATCCCCCTTTCAACTATACTTTCGTCCCTGTGTTAGCGTCCTCATTCCCAAACCCAAAACGGCAGAGTCAAGACTACATCACCCAGAATTCACTTCGCCCACTCCACAGAAATCGCACACAGCACTTCTGAAACCAATCTTGTCTTCGATCAGCAGGACTTTCCATCAGCTACACGCTAGGCGATCATTTCCTTGCACCTGAAAGGTAGTATAGCCCCTCTCCTAATACTTTACGTCTTTCACGCTAGACATCCCTTTAACTCTCCTCTTTATATTATAGCCGTGCTCCCAAGCCTTAGAAAACAACTAAATCCATCAAGCCAGCAATTCCGAGGGGGAAAACCCACGCTCTCTAGCGACGATCCCTATTCCTCGTGATCAGCGCTCTCAAGCCTCACAGGGTTTTTCTCCCTTCCGAGGGTTTCCCTGCCGTGTTCTCCTGTTGTTTAAACTAGCGAGTTCGGAGAGAACGTGGTAGGTGAACTTCTCATCTCCTCTTATCGTTCAGAAGACAAGGTAAGCTCTTCTTCGATTGTACTGTCTAAACTGTCATCAACTGAGTAAGGAGTGTTATTTCAAAGGAAGAGTGGATATTTGTAACAGTTAGCAACGCCCGTGACTCCACTCATCGTTGGCATTTGGATAATACAACCGAAGTGGCTTGTTAGCATGGAACAACAGGTGCAGCAATTAGTGACTGCCATGCAGACACTTTTGGCTGAGATGCAGCAGCTTAAACAGGAAAACATTAATCTACGTCAGTCGGTAGCACACCCTGCACCGAGTTCGGGAGTTCCCCCGGGGCCATTGCCTTGTGGGAGATTTGATGGAAACCCCCATTTAGTCAAAGAATTCCTCGAATCATTCACAGTCCAGTTCGCTTTTAAAGCTGCATTTTTTCCTACTGATAGAGATAAAGTAGGCCACATGATAGCCCAAATGACGGGTGCCGCGTTGGCATGGGCAACCCCATTAGTGACTAACAATAATCCCATCCTAGACTCCTATCCCGCCTTTTGCAACAGTGTGAAAAACATGTTCGGGAGACAAGAAATTACTGTCGCCTCCCAGGAGAGACTGCTGGATTTCAAACAAGGAAACCAGGACATACTGTCCTATACAACCAAATTCAAACAAATGGCGGCTGATATCTCTTGGGCAGACGATTCCCAAATTACCATATTTAGAAGAGGTCTTTCAGAGGAACTTAAAGATGAGGTATCCCGAGTACCTCACCCACATAATATGTCAGAGTTTATAGCTTTAGTCATGCAACTGGATTTCCGTCTACAAGAAAGAAATCGAGAAAGGAAGAAGGGACGTACCTTCAGACAACAGACCGATAGCAGTACTCCCATAAACAAGACACTCCCCACTGAGTAACCTATGCAACTAGGAATTACTAGGGGACCACTGTCAGCGGAAGAACGAGTCAGACAAAGGACACAGGGTTTATGTATGTATTGTGGATCAGACCCCCACTTAGTGAAAGAATGTATGGTGGCAACTCCAAGGAAACCGGGAAACGCCAGAGCCCGACCATAAAGGGAACGACAGGGCAGGGCTATCTTTCAGTTACAGGTTCCCTACTTATGGAATCATCCCATCTTTCTACACCCGTGGAGAACTCCATGATTGTTTTGGAGATATCGTTATCCTGGGAAAACCTTAGGCTGGAGAAAGTATTGGCATTAATTGACAGCGCGGAATTTTATCGACGATCCCTGGGCAAGAGATCATGGGATACCCAGAGTGGCGAAATCTATTGAAATCCCAGTAGAGAGCGTGGATGGGAGCCCATTAGTGTCTGGCCCTATAAAAGAACAGACTTGTACCCTCGGTCTGAATATCTCCTCTTACCATGAAGCAATAGTCGTAGATGTAATTCGGACATCACATTACCCCATCATACTGGGATTACCTTGGTTGAGGAAGCACAATCGGTACATTAACTGGACTGCGGGAACTCTTTTCCTTGGTTCAGAGCATTGTGTTCATCAGTGTTTGGAAAACACAAAAGGGCTACAAAAAGACGTTGCCAGCAGAACACTCAATCAGGTATCTTCATTGCCTCAAGAGTATCAGCGCTTTCAGTCAGTCTTCTCTCAGATGGAATATTCCTCACTTCCGCCTCATTAACGAGATGATTTTGCCATAAATCTGGTTCCTGATAGTCCTTTACCATTCGGCCGAATGTATATACTATCCAGCCAAGAAAAGGAAGTTCTGAAAGAATATTTACATGCACACCTACAGAATGGGTTGATTACAGAATCTACCTCACCATCAGCTGCTTCTTTGTTTTTTATTCCAAAGAAGAATACAACAGAACTTCGTCCATGGATTGATTATAGAGGATTGAACAAAATTACGGTGCCAGACAAATATCCCATGCCACTCATTCCAGACATTTTGGAAGCTATTAGAGGAGCACAACTATACACTAAACTTGACCTACGGGGAGCTTACCACCTGATTCGCATCCAAGCTGGGGATGAATGGAAGACGGCATTTTGTACACCCTTTGGGCATTTTCAATATCGGGTTATGCCGTTTGGACTGTCCAATGCCCCAGCGGTGTTCCAAAGGTTCATGGACCACATATTTGCAGATATTTCCCTCCATTAGGTCATAATTTACCTCGATGATATTTTGGTCTTTTCTCAATCATTACCGGAGCACATTCAACATGTACGCGAAGTCTTACAAAGACTTCTTCAAAACCGTTTATTGTGTAAATTGGAAAAGTTTCATAAAACCACAGTCGCATATCTGGGGTACATCCTGTCTCCAGAGGGTATCGCCATAGACCCAACAAAAGTATCTGCTATCACGGAGTGGCCTTCACCGAGATCAGTAAAAGATATTCAGAGATTTTTAGGATTCGCTAATTTTTACAGGCGCTTTATACCCTGTTCTTCCATGCTATCCTTGCCTTTGACTCACCTTTTAAAGAAGGGAGTTACCTTCCATTGGACACCGAAAAGACAGACATCGTTTGAAGAGTTGAAAGCTTTATTTACAAAAGCTCCAATTTTATCAATACCGGACCAAAGGAGGCACTTCATAGTGGAATCCGATGCTTCTCATCACGCCATAGGTGCCTTTATCTTACAACCAGACCATAGAAACACTGAGAAACCCATAGCCTATCTATCCAAAACCCTGACATCGGCTGAAATAAACCATACAGTCTTAGAAAAGGATCTCTTAGCAATCAAACGTGCCTTTGAAGAATGGTGTCATCTCCTTTTAGGAGCCCAACATCCCATCAAAGTGAGAAAAGACCACCAAAATCTCCATACCTTACAGTGCGCCCAAACCTGTAACAGCAGATAAGCAAGTTGGGCGCATTTTTTTTCTCCATTCCGCATTGTATTCACTTTTATTCCAGGAAGAACTAACTTGAAGGCAGACGCCCTCTCCAGGAGAGATCCTCTGGAAAAGGCCGCATTTAAACAAGAACCTTTATTTCCCAGGGCACTGTTCATCCCAGTTGTGCATAACTTTTTACAGAAAGCGGAAGACAGGAGTAGGACTTGGGCCATGACCAACTCCGATGTGATAACACAACATAAGCTCACTTGCAGTAGAGGGTTATGGTTTAAGGAGGAAAGAATGTTTCTCCCTTAAGAAACATTACAAAGAGAAGTTTTATGACTGTGTGATGATTCCCGAGCTGCCGGACACAGAGGACTGGCAAATAGGATGGAATTAATACAGAGACATTTCTGGTGGCCATCGCTTCGGAAGGATGTTCAGGATTACATCAACTCCTGTCCAGTCTGTATACAGACCAAATCACCACGCAAACCCCCCATAGGGGAATTGACACAAATGCAACTTCCCACCAAACCATGGCAGATAATCTCCACCGATTTCATAGTGGATCTACCTCCATCAGAAGGTTGTACCACAATTATGGTCACGGTTGATTCTCTAACTAAAATGGCACATTCCATTCCTCTCCACTCTGTACATTCAGCCAGCACAATGGCACGAGTCTTCTTGGATCGTATTTTTTCTCTACACGGATTACCCGAAACCATTATATCGGACCGTGGTCCGCAATACACTTCCAGCTATTGGTGTCATCTTTGCAATACTTTAGGGATTTCTTGAGCATTAAGTTCGGGATACCACCCGCAGACGAATGGGCAGACCGAATGTCTTATGCAGACCCTAGAAGATTATCTTAGATGTTATTTGTCATCAGCCCAAGACAACTGGAAGGAGCTATAACCATTAGCTGAATTTGCGTATAATAATGCAAATCATAAAGCTGCCCGTTCCAGAGCTTTTTTCTGTACATATGGATTCCATCCATCCGTTTTCATAGCTTCCTTACCACAAGCCTCTCCCTTTCCCAATTTGGAGAACCTCGTCGAAGGGATACAACAAGGACACCAGAAGGTAATTGAAGCTCTACAGGCAGCTCAAGAGGCAAGTAAGAGACAGGCTGATAAACATCGAACCCCCGCTCCACTACTACAAATAGGAAATCGTGTCTGGTTGGCAAGCAAATTTCTACCCAAGAGACTTGTCCCTTCCAAATTATCCCCTAAGTATTATGGACCATTCTCTGTTTTGGAGAAGAAAGGATCTGCAGCTTATCGATTGCAACTTCTGCAGTCCTGGAAACGCATTCACCCAACTTTTCATGTGTCTCAACTGAAACTAGATGTTAGAAATCATTTTCATCCACGACACTCTGGGACACCTCCCCCTGTCCTAACGGATTCAGGTCCGGAATATGAAGTCTCAGGGATTTGTGATGCCAGATACCACCGAGGGGTGCTTCAATTCTTGGTGGATTGGAAGGGCTATTCAGTAGCAGAACGCTCATGGGAATCTGCCTCTGCAATTGACGCTCCTCGCTTGGTTCGCTCCTTCTACCGATGTCATCCGGGTAAACCGGGTTATGCCTCCCTTGGAAGGGGGTATACTGTTACGAAAAGCCGGCGGACCTGGAAAGTTTGGCATCGCTGGCACCACATTTCCTCTGCCTATAGGAGTACCACCAAGAGGGCGTACCGGACCAAGAGTATCAGTACAGTCTTGCCGACTGACAGCCGAGAAGCACCGCCCCCAAACCTGGATGCAGTATTTCTGGAACAGAAACCAAGACCGCAGTGCGTTGCTACTGCATATGGTGGTTGCACTACGTGAGTTACCAAATAATAGTCTCCTAACGTTCTACTGTTTACTCACCTTTTGTTTCTGGCACCTTTTCTTTCCTTACCTCCCTTTCCTTTGTACTCCTAGACAATCCTCTTCAACATGTCTGCCGAGCGCGGATGTTCACCTTGCCGTTCTGTGTAGAACGCGGATTTCCATTTCAATCGTAGGTGCCGCTCAGTAACTAATTACCAATCTGTGTACAGTCATTATCCCTCTTTCAACAATACTTTCGTCCCTGTGTTAGCGTCCTCTTTCCAAACCCAGAACGGCAGAGTCAAGACTACATCACCCAGAATTCACTTCGCCCACTCCACGGAAATCCCACACAGCACTTCTGAAACCAATCTTGTCTTCGATCGCCAGGACTTTCCATCAGCTACACGCTAGGCGATCATTTCCTTGCACCTGAAAGGTAGTATAGCCCCTCTCCTAATACTTTACGTCTTTCATGCTAGACATCCCTTTAACTCCCCTCTTTATATTATAGTTGTGCTCCCGAGCCTGAGAAAACAACTAAATTCATCAAGCCAGCAATTCTGAGAGAGAAAACCCACGCTCTCTAGCGACGATCCCTATTCCTCGTGATCAGCGCTCTCAAGCCTCACAGGGTTTTTCTCCCTTCCGAGGGTTTCCTTGCAGTGTTCTCCTGTTGCTTAGCTCGGAGAGAACGTGGTAGGTGAACTTCTCATCTCCTCTAATCGTTCCGAAGACAAGGTAAGCTCTTCTTCGATTGTACTGTCTAAACTGTCATCAACTGAATAAGGAGTGTTATTTCAAAGGAAGAGTTGGATATTTGTAACAGACTGTTCATCACAGAAACGTCAACAGTATCTTGATAAGAGAATTTAACTTATTCCTCTCTTGCTGTATTCTGAAGAGTACTAAATAATTAGCGTGCCACTAACATTGAGTCAGATTCTTACCTTCATGTCTCACTTACATTAATTTGAACGCTTGCCCCCAGGAACCTACGCGGCACTGGTAAACTGTCAGCTACAATACGAGACAGACCTGCAAAAGAACGGCATCACAATCGCCTTTTTAACCCCAAAGGGTGAGTTGAATACAACCAATATACTTTAAGAATGATACAAGAAATAAAAAATAGATAGGGAACGCCACGCAGCAGCTAATCGTAATGCGTGCACTTTAATCAACAGGTTAAACAACCATGTGAACTATACAGGGATATCAAGTACTAGGAATTTGCCCACATGCAAAACGCTCTACCGGCTACTTAACATAGAATGTCGGTGAGTATGATATCTAGAATATAGGTAGCAATCATTTCACTAATTTGAATCAATGAGTCAGCAGAGGAGTGGCTTTCAATTTGGCATAATTGTATTTCAAGTAACCTAATGCATTCTACACAACTTTAAGAAGTGGCGCTAATATTCAAATTAAATGGATGCCCATTAAAGATCAAAGAGATTTCCAACGCAAGTGGCAGGCAATTGGCTTATGAACATCAATGAATTCTTCCAAACACCATATCTAACATAGCATAACTAACGTAATATAAATGTGAACTTCACATATGAACCTTAAGACTAAGACACTATATCAGTGATCCAATAAGAAAAAGAATGAAAGAAGTACCCATTGATTCACATCAGTATCAGCAGCCGAAGCAGAAAGCAGAGAGAAACCATGCTACAATAGGAACTGCTGTAATTGGCGTCTTAGAAATGTGAATCTAATGTAAACACTGAAGATTGAATACAATACGTGTTTTGCTCCTGAAGAAGAGAGAACTCTCTCGAAACGCATAGAGCCTTATTCCTTAAAATATATTTATGTTTTTTTTTATATATGTTCTTCTTTATGTTGATGTACAATCATTGAACAAACAAACTGAGATGAAGGTAATCAATGTTATACTATATGAAGCAATGCAACAATTCTCATGACCTTGATGGACTTAAAAGATTTATGTGATTTTTAAGTGTGATACTGTTTACTAATATATATGTTAAAAAAAATAATACATCTTGAATAAATTAACAGCAATGGTTATTGCTACAATTCGCTTAAAGAATTGTTGTACCATTCAACCGGTTAAAAAAAATGTGCAATAAGATTGAAAATACTCCCAAAATCTGACTGAAAGATTCTTTTCAGTGACTACAGGTGTGCAAGGGGTTCTATGTGATTTTATCGACCGACTTTTCATCGCAGGTTTTTTTGCCACAGATTTTAATCCGTTTAATAATTTTAATACTCCCCTAGACACACACCAAATTTATTTAATTTTTAACCCCAAAAAAAATCGATGTTTTTTTTCCGGAAAAAAATCACTGCAAAAAACCCAGCGATGAAAAGCCTGTCGATGAAATGACGGTATACTGTGCAAGGGACGGGAGTATCCATGAAATATGGACACTTTGTTTGTTATGTACATGAATCCTAAGAGCAGTAAAAAGGTTAAGGCAAGCAGAAAGTGTTTACAAAACCGAGTTAATTCGCCTGAATGTAAGGGTGGGCGTACAAAAATGCCCTCCTCTATGGCTTGCTTATGTTCTACCTGTGGTGATAATAAGATTGAAACAGATTAAGTGGGCCTCAACATTGCTTTGCTACGAGGCAAACCACAGGTATGCCTTGCGAGTGAAATCAACTGACTTTACTTACAAAGGAGGATTAAAAACATACCATGAATGCCCTGGCCCTACTTCCATTTGTCTATGGCCCTCTAGATGACATTAGATTGGCTAGACAATAACACATGTACAAGGTAATGTATAGTAGTTCTCTTCAAAGGTCAACAATTTAATATATATAATAACAGATTGCTGACACAACAATAAACATGAAAGATATCCATATAGCACTTCATACAAACACAAAACCTTATAGATTGCTGTGCTACCAAGGGTGTGAGGACTGGTACATACACATGTAATTTCCCCGGTAGCTGTAAAGGAAATAGTCTGTTCTGAAGTAGCTTGAAAGCTGTAACTACCATAACTGCTTAGTCTGAGTTAAAGTCACTTTCTAAGACAAGGACATATATACCAGTGGTCTAGAAGAAACAATCCAAAATGGATATGCGGGATGTACATGTGATGCATGTGTTTGGGGGAGCACACAAGGCTGACAAACTTGTTGTTCGAAACCTGAGAAAACCCCATAATGATGAACCCACAAATCAAACTTCTTTCTACATGGACACCCTTCAAGGGAACCCCCAAGTTGTCAAAACAAAAAAAACAAAAAGATGAAAGCAAGCAAAAGCAGTGAAGAATGAATATGGGGACAACATTTATTTGAATTTTTAAACATCCTTGTTTTTGAAAAAGTGCCACAATTTCTGGCATTTTGGCACTTCGATTATCAAAATGGGGACAATTATTTGAGTAGAGCTGGTTTGGGAGGGGTGGAATCAGCACAGTCAAAATAACTAGGTTTGTAGCTTCCTCCTAAAAGAAAGAAGATCTGTAGTGTAATGTAATACGGCCTGTAGAGAACTCCAAAACAATCAGTGAGACCAAGAAAGAGAGCATTACAATTCTCCAGCCAGTTTGAGACAAAACTGTTGATTATTGTGACCTGGGCATGAAAGGTAAAACGTGATCCACACTTGAGATGTGAAGGAGACAAGTCAAGGCTTTACAGCTTTTTCCTCTGTGATTTTTTACAATTGAAACTGGAGCTGTGCAAGCATCGGACAGTCCTGTCAAAAGGTATGATATCATTTTATGGGATTGAAAAAAAGACATGAGAATATCTTTTTTTTAACAATTCAATTTAAGGTGAACAAACAACATATCCACGTGTAAAAAGCCAAGAGATATTGTTTAAAATGCTCTCATATTAATATTTTTCATTTGTTTTATTGAGCAATTGTTAGGCGCTTATTCAACAGAATTGTCCTTCAAAGCGCTAATTGAAAGGGAACATGGGAGAGGAAAAACATTGGCAAAGACATTAAATATACGGTCGTGGCCCTACTAGGCCTTGTGGTATTTGGATGTGTAAGTGCAGTGAAGTGAAGGGCAGGCGGTACGAATGGGGCAAGGAATGGACAAGTGCTGGTGGGAGCTGGGAAGGGAAGTGCCAAGGGGAGCCAAGAAGGAGGGCTCACTCGAGGTGCTAGTGCTGGTGACTCCCAGGGCCGCAGGAGCAGTCAGTGGGGGGTGGGGAGGGCTGGTATCGACTGGGGCCTGGTATCCTGTGAGATTCATGAGGACCAGGCCACCGGTTTCAGTGGCAGTGGGGTGATTAGCAGGGAAGGAAAAGGCAAAGAGGTAGAGAAAAGCAGAGTTTTGGGCAGTTTCCGGAACGTAAGGAGGTCCAGCTCAAGACTGAGAGGGGCAGGGAGGCTGTTCCAAAGGGAGGCACCAACCAATGAGAGAGACCTGCCCCCCACTCTCTGCTTGGGAAAACGTTTGACAATCAAAGAATTAGAGTCAGAGGAGCAGAGTATTTAGGGAGGGAGAGTTGGAGATAGAGTGGTCCCAGGTCCTAGAAAGCCTTGTGGATGATGCAGAGGGTCTTGAATTTGATTCTTGCAGCCGCTGGGAGCCAGTGAAGAGATTTTAGGGCTGGTGAGATACGGTCCCTGGGCTTGAGGCCAATGATAAGTTTTACAGCCCTATTCTGGATTAGCTGGCGGGGCATAGGGAGGAAAGAAGGAGATTGAGAAAGAGGTTGTTGCAGTAGTCCAGGCTAGAGAGCAACTGAGCTCTGGATACATTGAGATTCTGGGGCAAGGCGAGGAAAGGGAGGATACCTCTGAGGAGGAAGAGCTGGAAGTGAGCCTTCTTGGTAAGGTCCATGATGTGAATGGTGAAGGAGAGAGCAGAGTCAAAGATGACCCTGAGGTTTTTGTCCTCACAGAATGGTGGGGGTAGAGAGCCCAGAGAGGGTGGCCAGAGGGTGGGAGGAAAGCAGGGCACAGGTGTCCCAATTAGAAGGACATCCATCTTACTGGCAATAAGACAGATCTCATTAGCTGTACACCATGCCTGAATGGCGGACAGACAATCTGGGATGAGAGAGTAGGAGGAGGAGGAGGTACAGGGAAGTTTGTAAGAAAGCTGTGTCATCAGCAGAACATTGAAAATGGGGAGAGAAGGAGATGATCAAGTGAGCCAAAGAGTCGAGATAGATATTGAAGAGCCATGGCGATAGGATAGAGCCCTGGGGGATGCCACAAGTAGAAAGTGTGGTGGTGGTGGAGAAAGGGGTATAGTTGCAACTGGAAAGGGTGATTAGTGAAGAAAGAGGTCAGCCAATCCAGTGCCCAGTCAGTGATGCTGAGGGTATCACATAGTCATTTTATGAGGATAGAATGGTTGACTGTATCAAAGGCAGAGGAAAGATCAAGGAGAATGAGACAGCAGGAGAGTTAGAGTTGAGGTTTGCGAGCATGACTTCATGGGTGTTCAGGAGAGTAGCTTCTTTGCCTCTGGATGCCCTGAATCCAGATTGATGGTCATGGAGGCAGCCAAAACTTCAGTGTGGCGGGTCAGTTGGAGGAGGACCAACTTTTCCAGAGGTTTACCTGGGAAAGGTTTATGTCATCTCCAGCCAAATTCAGAATATTTTGAGCCTCTTCGGCATATGTAAAAAAACTGAAGACCGAAAACTTCAACAAGGTGGGCCAAGGGAGAAACAAACATTAAACAATAAAGGAGGCAGGATGGAACCCTAGGCAACATCGTAGGTTATGGGGATCAATCAGATTGAAAAGAAGGGAGTTGCTATGCTATGAAACATGGCCACTAGAACCACTCTATATTTCCAGATACTCGTGAATGCTAGAGCTGCTGTTGAAGTAGCTAAAGATCCACCAAAGAAGGTCTCATAATCTGGGTCTCCTAACAACGTAATGCTAAATTGAATCAACAGTTTTTTTATTGTCCTTTTTTATTTTTATTATGTTGTTTTTGATTAATCATCTTTACAACACAAACAATTCGAGAGTAACAATTACAAAAAATGAATTTTCAACCATATAAAAAACAGACATACTTAGATAAAAACAACATCACTAAATGATATTCTTTCAATTTTACATGTATGTTTGCATCACATAAGCTCAACATATTTAAAAATAATCTTTTACATCAAATCTTGTTTCTACACTGTAATATTACTTCAATCACTACTGACATTGTTTTGATAGACTGCTGCTACCCAGTTTATCATTTAATACCCACACCAGGGTATCAATGATAAATTATCTGGCTCTCAAGTGCCTAGGATCACCATTATTTTACATTCATATATGTGTCATTAACGTTATCAAATTATTTGTATTTTGTAGGCATTCAATAAGGCTCATAAGTGCAGACAATGCATAATCTAGAGATAAGGCCATTGCCTAGATCCTATGAGCCTAAAACTTAAAAAGTTCAAGTTTACTGTCTATAATTGTCACAAAATGAAACAGTGCAAGTAAATGTGATTTCCTGTACCCCCACATACATTGTGACCATAGGGTTTCTAAGGTAACACCAGTAACGCTGTTCACATAAACTCCAAGATATTTCTGCCTGTCATTTTCAAAAAAGACACAGTCTAATACCAGATGTTTCAAAGTTTCACTTACATTATAAATGCAGAATCTACAATTCTCATCGTATGGTGTCCCACTAAGATTTTTCTAATGTTTCATGCAAGCTTTAGTTGCTTATAGGTTCAATTTGAAATGCATGTACATTGATCTTACGTTGGAACAAGGGACCTGCCTAGTATATAAAAGATAAGGTTTCTGCCTATGGCGAAACTTTGCATATTCTTTATGTGATTTATACTTCCCAATCAAATTTGAGGTGTTTGCCAAGTCGTGTTGATACAATTTCTTTTTTACACTTTGCAGACGAGTTACCAAATCATCTGTACTCATTGCAAACATATCCAGGTTCTGTTGTAACAATTTACAAGCAAAATGCACTGATTTTGGGTTACCATTCACTATCATAACAGCCACATCTTCATAAAGTGAGTTTTTCGTTGGCTGTAAGATTTTTGCAAAGTTAGAAAGTCTTCACAATAAGAATTTTGATGCTAGTGATGACAATCCTAGTTCATGAATGATAATAGGATTAGGCAAAGAAATTGGAAGGTGTAAGACTTTCTTCCATATCATGCCTTGGATAGTACTCAATACAGATCCAATAGATAAAGTACACAAATCAAGACCATATAGGATTATTGCTTCTACCTTTAGAAGGTAGAATTCAATTAGCGGAATTAGAGAAAATCTGCAGACCTTCTGATGTAGAATTTTCATCTGAGCAACCAGGGACATTGTTTTGATGGTAATTGCTGCTTGCCATTTCGCCAATGAATCAGTATTTGTAATGTTATATCATAAATAAATCATACCTAAAGACCATGGGATCAAATTCACATTAATTTGCCATTGGTATGATATTATCTTTTTTTTATTAGGGAAAACAAGTATGTTGGATTTCACTGGATTTATCGTGAGATTATATTTATCACAAAAGATAGAGAAATGATACAATTTGTTTTGTAGCCCAAACAGAGTATGGTCAAAGAGGATCACGTTGTCGGCAAATGCAAGCCAATTAATACGCAGATCCCCTAATTTGACCGGAAAGGAGTCGGAGTGCAACTATAGTTTGTCTATATCGGCAAGGTACAAATTAAATAAAATAGCCGCTAGGTTGCACCTTGTTTTACTCCTATATATTTGCTTATGGGGTCTGTTAGCCGCCCAGTTTGGTCAATTCTTACCCTATAATTAGTGTTGTTATGAAGCAGAGCAATCATGGCAATAATATGTGCTGAGATCTGGAAAGCTCGCATTTTTTCCCATAGAATGTCCGTGATGACGCTGTCAAAAACTGATGAGAGATCTAAAAGCGCCATATAGGTTGGACCATTATGCTCCTTACGAGAGACTAGCAATAAGTGCGCTAAAATTGTTGCATTCAGTTGGATGCCGATTCCTTTCCTGAAACCGGTCTGAAAGCGTGATAGAATGTGCCTGGAGGAAATTATTTCATTCAGCTCTCAAAGAATTATAGAGGCAAAAACCTTTGCTGACACATCTATCAACGCAATCGGTCTGAAATTTGCCGGCTCATCGATGGCTCCCTTTTTATGCAGAGGGATAACTGTGGCAGAAGACCAAGAAGCTGGTAAGTGTTTTGTTTGAAAGAAATAGTCATAACGTTTCAAACATGCAGCCCATAACTTCGGGTCATCTTTTAAGAGACACGGCGGAAGTCCATCTGGACCTGCCGCTTTGGAAGGTTTTAGATTCCTAATCACCAGCTCGATTTCTTCCACTCCCCAAGGAAATCTGTTTGGTAAATCCGCCACCAAGGATTGAGGCTTATTAAGATTACATTTCTTAGGCAATGCATACTTGTTACGAAAGAAGTCAACCCAGGCCCCCCCACTCAAAGCAGAGCGCATTTCCACTGATGCCTTCGCTAAAGGGTCTCTTAGAATCGTACAGATTTCCCGCGTTTTTCTAGTGGTTAAGAAGTAAATTATTTTTTGATTGTTTTTTAGGTAAATCTCGAATTTCAGGATTTTAATATCATTTTTATACTTTACCAAAATAGCCTTTTTGTCAATTAAATGATCTATTGCATTCTTTGAGTTCTTTAGCGAGGCACAGATTTCAACATTTTTCTCTCTTTTCCTTCTCGCTATAGCAGATTTAAATAGCCCAGATGAGTCATCAGTGTGTGCATAAGTTTTCAGAGTTGTTAGATAGATAAGATGTTTGTGAATCATCTGATCGTTCCTAAGGTCACCAGACCTACATTCGTCTGCAGACATCAGATTGGGATTGATTGTTACAATATCCCAGATAATTAGGCCGTTGAGTTGCCTACAAAGTGTTGGATTCCACCTTATGGAGAACACCTGCCGATCAATTTCTGGTAAGGCCAGAGGTTTGAACAGTTTATACTCTGATAGATTGCAGTCGATCGAGCACCCCAAACGACAGTGGTCACTCAAACTCAGGTCATCTATTAAACATGGGCAAGCTGTACTGGCTAGCCTACCCGACATGACAATATAGTCGATTGTAGATGATTTCGTGCCTCGTGATCAGGTCACTATAGAATCATTGGAAGTAAAAGGAATAATTTGCATGTCCCACTCTTCAAAGAATTTTACCCACAGTTGTCCTCTCTCTTAGGAAGCAGTAGCATAATGATGATTATGCAATTCACTCTGAGGGTAACGTCATTAAGATAGAATTAAAGTCACCACCTAAGTACTAATATGCACATTTGGCATTTCATCAACTACTTCCGTCAACAAGGTATTCAATCTATCAATTATACTATCAATTGAGATTGCATTAGAATTCCAATATAAGGCTATAACTAACAAAGGGACACTCCATAGACTACACAGAGATATCACAATGGCCAGCATCTCGGAAGTGGAGTACACCCACCTCGTGGTCGCCGTAGTAAATCCTTTTCGGCATGGTTGAAAAATGCAGAGTAATCCTCCAAGTGAATATCTGAAATTGCCATGGTCTCTTGTAAAATGATTATTGCCGGATGTTTATTACAAGGTCGCTTCCCAAACCACAAAGCCAGATTATTGAAACCACAGCAATTCCATGAATTCAACACAATGACATTATTTTATGATTTTTCTTTCAGTGGTTTGTCATTAAGTATGGATTTCATCAATGGTTCCAGCCAGGCAAGGCCATTTAGTATCTGTGCTACAGATTCAGCTTGTATTCTTACTTTTTTGTTCAACGTTGCCAGCTGGAAATCCCTTGAGTCACTATTTTACTTTTGCCTTAAAACAGGCGCTTGATATTCAATAAAGCTGGTTGCCTCCTCCATTGAGTAGCAAGCAAACAATTTATAGCCTAGAAATTCAAGGTCTTTAAGATGATTCCAAATTAGGGAAGCAATTATGGGCGTTTGGAATTTACAAATCATGCAATGGTTGGGCGAGTGAGGTCATTTAATCCAGTCTACGTCCTCCGATACCAGATTACGTAGAGCCGGTATTTGATGAAAGACTTTCATCAATGCAGCTCGGTTTAAATTGGGTTTGTCCATCTTCGTTGGATCTGCCCAACACTGCATCACTAGTTACATCTCTGGGGGAATATCCTTAGTTGGAACAGCATTTGCCACTTTAAGTGCCGCCTCGTCAGCTCTATCATTTGTCGCTGCTTTTGGTTTTGAGAATTTGGAGCTACCTGGAAACAGCGAAGGATTTGTCACCAATAAAGGCAGTGAACACTCCTCAGTGTTTTCTTTATTATCCAACATATCTGTCAATGCCTTATTGTGATCAGCATGCTCATTTTCGCCGGACCCAACACCAAATTGCCCAGTTTCTTTTTTGTCTATCCCTGCGGTGTTAATGATATTATTTGTAGACTGCACTGACATTAATGTGATCTTCTTTACCATTTTCTCAAAAAATCTTTGAAGGTGAGTTTGAATTAAGAAAGGTGAGCCTTGGGAAGAAACCCCCTTGTCAAGATCTTGTGCCCCCTGTGTTGTGTCTTGTGTTTTCACATGTAATTTTACGTGTAAAGATAGGCTGTCATTTTGCTGACTCTTGTTAACCTCCAAATGTGATTGACTCTCTCTGTTCAATTGATTTAGGTCAATAACCATGTCATCCGACGACTTTGATACAAGGTTTTTAATAAATGGACTAGGACAGCTGACTTTTAAGTTCTGTATTTTGTTAGGTTTATTTTTTGTTTTATCTAAAGTATCAATAGAGGCAGTATGAGCATTAGCCAGTGCCTGCCTTTTCTGAGCTCTTGCATGGAATATTTTTGCTTTCCGAGACATAAAGAAAGTGGATTGTTGTGGTCCACTTTGTCCGGCGCTGCTTGTGGCACCATTTGAGCGGCCAAATTGAGATTGATCAAATCTGTTAAGGCCGACGGGCTATCCGGCATATCATTAGCAGCGGGCACCTTTGTTAGCAGGCTTCCATTCTCTTCTCCCCTTAATATCTCGGGTGGTACTAGGTTGGCTGCCACAAGAATGTTTTCCAAAACCAATATGCGATCGTAATGTAATTTGGCAATTTCTAGATAATCAGCACAAGGGGTAGGCTATGCCTGGCATCGGAAGGATTTTGTTGTTGCGTGATTTTGGCGAAAGTCTTCAGTGCACAGCTTCCTACATCAGTGTTTCAATCAGTTTGCGTAGACTGTTCGTGTGTAATGCATGATGAAGGCCTATGTACATTTTGAGCAGGATGCTGGCCATTAAGCATTGGGACGCCCAAAATGCATGGCATTGCTCTTGGGCCATCATAAACCCTTCAATTCTGCTTAATGTATTCGAAATTTCTGAGTTGGGGGTGCTTAGTGCATTAATTGCTCCATGGATATATTCATGCCCTTTATCAAGCAGGTTCAAAATCCTGGCCAATACTGGAAAACTTTGAAGCTCCTGATGATTAAGGTCTATTAGTGTGTCTTCAAGTGGGTATAAGGGTAAAGATGAGTTATGTAGGCGTATGTGATCAGATCAGCCTTTGTGCTGTTGTGGGTCAAGGCCTAATACGGGAGATTGCGGGTAAAGTAAATCACTCGGGTTGCCAGCATACTCATGGGACGGAGAGCTAGCCTTTTGCTTAATGCTATTTACCGCTAGACTCAAATCTTTTTTACCGTTCTCTCTTAGCTGTTTCAGGTTGGCCACAATTGCAGCATGAAAATGGACCTGTTTTCGGATTCCATGAGAACTTGAGCTTGGAGTCGATGGACCGTTGGAAAGTCGTGTACGACTATGTAACTCTTCCAAGACTACTGGGGCTACTAGAGATGTGTCAGATGGAGGAAAAGCTGACACATCACCTACAACACCCAGAAGGGAATTATCATTGATAGGGACATTGCACATGGGATTTGTAGGATAAGTGTGGCCATCGTTGGAGTCAAGACACGTGTCCTTTGATCTAACTGTTGGGGTGATGTGAGAGTCTAACCCCTGCGTGCCAGTATATTTGTCGGAATTCGCTAAAGCGCTACATGGATTCGTACTCTTGGGCACAGGCAATTCTAGACTCAATGCTACAATCGCCCCATTCCACTCTTTTTTTTTAGCCTGATTTACGGGCTCTTCAGAGCAGTCCTCATCTGACAAATTGCCCTCAAGCATTGTGGTCGGGAACCATTCAGACACCGTTTCCCACTTCTCAAATCTTTCACCATGGTTTAGGTCGTCAGAATAGCACAAACCGCTCCTTCGCCTTTTGTAGATCGCTTTCTGTAGTACTCTTACTTAAATAGTGCCAATCTGCAGCACTCAGTTTTTCTGCCTGTCAGGCCAGCCAAGGACGTGACCGGACGTCAGACAACCGTTGGTTCAATATGCAGTAATACAGCAAATTTTCAACCTCTAAACAACCTAGACAAGTGTCAGCAAGACTTCTCAATCGAGAAGTGGAACGTATAGTACATAAAAAATCACAAGCGTAAGTCCTTATACACCTGCACCCCCGCACTCACCGCCCACCCGAACAGCCAAACAGCCACAATTGGTAAGCACTTCGGATGTGCGCGCGCGATGTACGTGCCCCAGTGCTAATAAGGAAGTGTGCCGGTGCTGGAGGCGGGCTGGAGGCAGGCAGGGAGGCAGACTATGAAAAAAGAAGAGTAGGTTACACGCGCTGTTAAGGAAGTTTGAATATAGAGAAACACAGGGCAACGCGGGAAACCCGCGACCCTAATGCTAAAGAAGTTCAAGTTGTGAAAGTCCCAATTTACTTGTAAAGTTGGCGAGGCAATCCTAAACTGAGTCGCTGTTACGGCAGCCTCGGTCCTTCTGTTTGCCGACGCCGTTGTCCGTGAGGCTTTGTCCACAAAGTAATAGAATAGCAAGCTGACTGAGGAGCATGCAGGGCTCCCAGCCAAACAGCCACACTTGGTAAGCACTACTGTTTTTTTTAATCTAGCCAGTAAAATGGCTCCGTGGGTTAAACACGTATTGCTATGATCTGTCTTTGATCTGCAGGTTCAAATCCCAGCAAGGTCGACTCAGCCTTTCATCTTTCTTAGGTCGACAAAGTGAGTACCAATTTCGATTGGGTAATAGAAACGTATATATGTAAAGCGCTTTGGATCAAAGAGCTATATAAATATCAAATTATTATTATTAAATGTGAAGTGTTAGAATCGTCTATGCCTGACATAATGGCAATACGTGTTGCAATCTCTGACTGTTTGGGCCTCATTCCGAGTATGGCGCTAACCAATGGCGCTATTAACGCCTTGGTTGACGCCGTACCCGGACCGGCAGCGCCTTGGTGGTTGGCGGAATTACCGCCCCATTCCAAGGTTGGCGGGGCGGTAATTCCCCAATCCCCATTTACCCTTCCCCATTCCCATTCTTGCCCCATAGGGCATAATGGGAGTGGGGAAGGCGTCAATTACGCCACCGTAAATTACGGTGGCGTAATTAACATCAAGGTCCCTTAGCGCCATGGTATTTAACGCCTGCTAAAAGCAGGTGTTAAAAGCACCATGGCGCTAAGGGAACTCGGAGTATGGCGGTAAGGGATTACCGCCACCGCTCTCGTTAGCGGTGGCCGCTATCCCTTACCGCCATACTCGGAATGAGGCCCTTTGTCTTTACATATACTGCATGTTTATTTAAGACCTGATTTACTGGCATTTAACCACTTATAAATGCACTGGACTCCCTCTATGAACTGTGTATGTTTGACCATTGTGCATCTATGGTAGTGTTGGGTGACTATAATATGCAATTTGAACCATCACTGACTCTAACTAGTCTTTCTAAGTCTGAAGATGACATCTGTGAGATTAATTTACCTACTATTGATTACCACAGCCATTATCATCATAATTTAAACCAGTTGGCTAACAACTTTGTTTTACGTGTTCTAAGAGCATGCAATGGTACAACAGCAGGTGACTCTGCTGCCACTGTAACTTTTAGAAACCAAGCTGGACAATCACATATTGACTATATATTAATTGACCTTTCTAGCTGGAGTTATTTACAGAAATGTACAGTTGGGGAATGATCTGAACGTGAAACTGATATATTGGTAGTTAGGCTTGTATTACAACTTAAACTTGTATTCTTACTTTATCATGGCTGAACCATATAGCAGGTTCCGGGTACACACAAGCGGTTATATTAATCTAAAATGGATAAAGTTGTCTCTGTCCCAAAACTTTAGGAAAAGTTAGTACCATTACTCATTGATTATGCTAACCCACTAACATCACTTGGCTCTCTAGATTGCCCTAAGAATGTAGTAATCTGTGTCAGACCATCTGTGATATGTCCTATCATTTAAGAAGGTACACCAAACTAATAAAGGTTGGTATGAAAAAGATTGCATATGGGCAAAATAAATAAATAAAATGAATAAAGACCAAACATAATTCAGCAGTAGCACTGGAGAAAAATATACAAAAAACATGTTGCAATGAAAAAGGTAGAGTATAGATTTAAGCATTAGAATGTATTAAACAATGCATCCAAACTAAGAAACAAACACATGTGTTGGCATATTATGAAGAAGGGTGACTAGGGAGATACGTCTCTTACATTTAATAATATTCCAGACAATGCCTGGATCTCCCACTTCCAATCTTTGTTTAATTCCAATATTTATGTTTCAAGTGAGCACAGTTATGAGCAACCCTGTGGGCAATTAACTGTGGGAGACCAGGTCAATTGTGAACCCCAGTCAACGGTTTGGATTGTATTTCAGTGGGTATCTTTCAACCTTTTTGGTTACATTCTTTAATGGTTTGATAAAGATTAAAGACATCCGTCCTAGCTTGGAGGGTGTGATAATAATCCCTATTTTAAAGAAGGCCGATCGTGAACTGCCAGCCAATTACCAGCCAATCTATCTCCTAGATTATCTTGAGAAAATATTCTCCAAGGTGATTTTAGAAAGTTTTGAGTCAGGGTGTGAGGATAGGAACTGTTTGCCATCAGAAAAGGCTGGTTTTATTAAATGAATTTCGACAGTGGACCATGTGTTTAGGTTGTTAATGGTTTTGTAAACATTTGTTTTAATTTAGAAAAAAATTATCCATTTGGTGTTTGATGATCAAAAACTGATTTAGACAATGGTCTGTGTGAGAAGCTCTAGAAATCATTGGAGACATATATCCCTATATGTTTATTGAACATACTAAAACTTCTGTGTACAAATAAATATGCAGTAGTCAGAAGGGGACCGAAGGTTGAATGTCTTGCCCCAACTGAGTTTGCTACGGGTCTGAAACAGGGATTTGTCCTGTCTCCACTATTGTTTTCCCTATATTTTAATGATCTGAGAACTACAATCAATGAATTGCAGGCAAATGCCCCTACTATTAGCAGACTCTAGGCTTGGAGCTCTCATTTTTGCTGATGATGCTTTTTTAATTTCCAAAAAACCAAAGGTGCTGTAACAGCAGCTACTAAATGTTTAGTCCGTTTGTAAGGATGAAAGACTTAATATAAATGAGGGTGGCATCAAGGGCAGTTCCAGGCAGTGTGACAGACACACCTAGGCCCATTAAGGATTCCCCACACTTCTGCATCATGCCAGAGCAGTGCTCTATCTACAAAAGCTTCAGAGTGGCACGACGCGCCAGCGTCTATGTGCATTGGTTTGTGGATCCCCTAAGCCCAAATGGACACTGGAAAATTCTGCCCTGTGCCGGAGCACCACTCCATCTACAAAAGCTTCAGCATGGACGAAGCACTGCCGTAAAAAGGCAGCAGCAAGGGAAGTCCCAGGCAATCACTGGTGGGGCACCGGAAGACAGCACCACCTCAGCTACTGTTTGGATAGAGGTAAGGGTAGCCCTTATGCCATCTGGTAAATAATAAGCAGATGTACGTGCCCTTCACCAATCAAGCCCTCTATCTGGTTGTAAGCAGGTGACAACAGTTTTTATGACTGGTTGTTTTCAACACTAATATGGCCTGGTATAATCATGGGGAAGAAGAGGGAAGCACTGACAAGGCTTTCTCCAGAAGTGGCAGCCAAGAAATCCTCAGTGATTATGACTCCAATTTCTGAAGCAAACGTCTTAATCACCGAAATTGAAAGTTAACTCAAGGATTTAAATAGAAATGAAACACCCACAACCATTAACCAACAAGTGGCTCAGAACATTTCTATGGAAGCAACGCCAGCATCAACTGTTCCTTGTGCTCTAGCTGATGCACAAGTAGATACCATGGCACTCAAGAAAAAAAAAGAGACATTTGATGTCCGAGCAATAGGTTCCTTAAGAAGACACAACTTAACGTTAATATTCCTCAACAACTGCTGTGCTCGACTGCCTGTCCAGGTCCCACCACTTTGTCCCTGACTCATCCGATCTATCCTACAGTATATTATCCAAAGCAAAGGGCTTACTAAAGAATCTATCATCTGCATAGCGATGATATTGCTCATTTTTCTCCAACTATTTAATCTTTCAATCCAAATCCAACAAACAGAAGTTCAAACAAGCAACGAGAAAGTATGCTTGCAGTGGGGGCAATTGAGCTACCACGTGGCCCAAATCAGCATAGACGAAAGGCACTACTGATTCTGGCTGCGAATCCTCTGTGTCTAATACCAGCTTAAATGTAATTGCCCTTGTCTACTCCAACAAAGGAACTATACAACAAATATTATGAAGCAGCACCAGATGCAATTCTCTCTAGTCAGGACCCAACCTATAATGATTCTCCTGCACTTGAAGTAGCAGGATTTGTTACTCTGCAAAACAGGTTCACACCACCAGTGAAAGACTTCATAAGTGTAAATACTACGCATACTAATTCTGACAGTGGCACTGCTAAAATGTTCTCTAGTTCTTAAGTACAGAGACTGGCCACCATCACGTCCAATAAGGCACCTAATGCTAATAGCTTTATTGCAGCGACTGATGCCTTAAATTCACAAGTGAATACCAACAGGAAGAAGGCACTTTTCTGATCAGAATGCATTGAGTGCAGAAGTAAAATTGCTAGAAATTAACCATTAATGGTGCAAATCCTAATAGATTTGTATCTTATCAATGCTAGGTTGAACTGGCTTTGTAATGCCCTCTGTTAGGGAGAATTCTCATTCTATGGATAATTTCCCTTACCTATAGAGTCCCCCAGCAGCTTTGCTGGATTAGAAGGGTTGTTTTTTTTTTCCCTGCTAAGAGTGTGGCTCTTTTTCCTCACTCTTAGGCATATTTGCTATTTGTGTTCTAGGCTATTTTTTGTGTTTAATGTCTATGGGGTTTATCTCACCCTCATAGGAACCATCTTTTTACACATGTGTTACACAGCACCCTCAGTGCAGTAACACAGGGGTGTCGTAGCGACCCCCAAACATAGACTCCATACCTGGGACTGACTACTGTCTCCCAGGGCATGTAAAGTCCCCATTGACTCTACTGGTCAATTTTTATGAACAAAACCAGTATAACCCATCTTACTATGGAGGTACTGGGAAGGGTTAATAGTTTTTCCCTGGTGTTCATTTTCGAGAGGTTACTCTACAGTCCCTCTCTCAAAGGTTTCTGGCTGGTGGCAGTCGTTACTACTGAAAATATTCAACCACGAATATTTCCCTATGGGATTTTCCCATTGTTTGAGGCTATCACTTTTTCTGACAGCCTCTAACATACCACCGGTTTATTTTATTATTAACTTTACTCCGGTAGGTTTTATTTGCAAGAACTTTAATATAAATTCTTTCTCGTGTCTTTCTCTAAACTCTTAACCCAGGTCGGGATCCTATGTTCGTCCTTTTGGTGGGCTCCTACAAAGAAGCCCTCCTTTCGGCGCCACTGAGTCTGGGGTGGGTCCATTGTGTGGGAGGGGGAGTAGGACCCCTGGACAGGGTTGCCGCAGCAACCCATGTTGCACTCTAACCTGATAGGCTGGCAGGTCTCCTGCCAAGATGACCACTCCACTGTGTGAGTGACAGCTAGGCTGTATGAATGGGGATCTTTGTGCATAAAAGCAGGGTCCTGAGGACTGGAAGAGCAAGACGTCGCCACTGGAACTGAGGAACCGAAGAGGAGAGAAGCCAAAGACATCTGCAACGACTGAACCACCTGTGAAGCCATGCTGCAGCGTCTCACCACTTTTCTCCACACGACGAGAGGCGATCATCATCTAAAGAGCCTTCTTCCTTTGAACTGGTGGGGCCAACCAGTTTGCCAATCGCCTTCTTGGACCTGCTTTGGTTGAATCGCCAGTGCCCAGCACTTGGAGGCTGGATAGCCAGGCAGCCATCCACCTGGACCGAGATTTAAAGGAGCGTACCTTTTATTTGTTGGGCAGCACTGCGGCTGGTTTCATCCCTGGGTAGTGCAGTCACTCGAACCTTCCTCCACAACGAGAGTCCCTCTTCCTCTGCTGAATCACCCGAACTGCAGGAACTACCAGGAACAACCGCCACAGCAGGAGCCTCTTCTTCATTTTAAGGTACTTTGTTCCGCCAGGCCTCCCTTTTCGTGCCATAGCGCTAAAGGTGTTTTGAATCCTTTACCTACCTGTTGGGTTGGCCGCCCCTATCGTCTAACATTGTCTTTCGCCTTCTGCATCCACCTTTTCGAATTGTTAACCAAAGACTTGACTGCAGCTACAAGAACATTTTGCATTTTGGCCCTTGCCCTGTACCATTGACTCTGCAACAGGCCTATTGACTCTGGCTAAATTTGTTAGAACTGCCTTCTCTAGATTGCTTCTCAACTAGAACTGTGTTGGTGCACCTACTTCTTATAACCACCATTTTCCCTCCCACTTTTAAAACTTGTGAAGTGCCATTTTGCTCGGTTTTCATTTAAAGTATTCTCTATGCGAAAGTACTGCCTTGCCTAACCTTGTTCACAAACTTATTGGGAAGTGTTGCTAAGGTGCCCAAGAAGATATTTCTGTATAACTTGTCCTTTCCCTCCCTTGTGAGAAATTGCTAGAGTGCCATTTGTGTTTGGTTTTCACTGTGCCGTTTTGCTCAGTTTTCACTCTTGCTCAAAGTTGTCTACAATTTAACTATGGAGTTGTGCATACTTTTCTTGACTGATTTCAACTTGCTTTCTTAACTGTGATTAATGTGTTGAACTAGAAGTGTGTAAAATAAATATATATTCTTTTTAATACAAAGCTTTGGTCAGTGTTTCCTTGTACCATAGCACTCTAGTCCTATTGTGTAAACCCTGAATACTGCTCATCTCCCTCTTGAGATAAGTCTGACTGCTTAGCTACAGCTCCCAACTTAATCTTTGTGGTACGGACTGATACCAAAGGGGATTTATTGCTCATACCTGTAGTCTAATCTTCTGTAGTGCTCACTAAGGGAACTGCACAGGATTCTGCCTAAAACTGGTGTACAGCGGTGAGGATAAAAGTATTGGATTTACATATTAGTGTGCTGCTAGTGCCTTGGTTCAATTAACCACAAGGCTAACAATCACAAAAAGTTTATTTTAAACAAAGTCAAAGTATGGAAAGTAACAGCCAGGAGACCCTCCTTACTAATACTGCTGATTATTTAAGGGATCTGTATAGACAGAAAGGTCTTCCTGTCAAAGGCAAGAAATCAGAAATGATTGATAGACTGTTAGTTAGATTGAAAGTCTGGATAGTGGTGCTGTAGGGCCTACTACTCCAGCAAATGTAGCAAGCTTGAGGATGATAATGTTGAAAATGTTATTATTGAAGCAGATGAGGAATAGGAGGATAACGATGTCACCCCTTGTGGCCCTCTGCCTGCTCAAAGGCCTCAGCCTGTGGCTACTGGACCCTTATCAGGTCCCACATTAAGTCCTGAATTTATAACTCTATAAAAAATGAGACTTGAACTAGAATTTAAAAGAATGAGTGCCCAAACTGAACAGAGACATCAAGAACTAAGGCTCAAAGAATTAGAGCTCAATCATGAGCTTGAGATGAAGAAATTGTCTTTGGAAAATGCTTCTCTCCCCGAATCCTCTAGATCAGAGGTCGCCAAACGGTCGATCGCGGGCGACTAGTAGCTCGCCTGAGCCTCTTCAGTCGCCCGCTCTGAAAGTACTGAAAAATAAACACCTTTTTAAAGTTAAATTATTCAATACAGTGTTTTGCGGATATTTGCCTTAATCAGGATGCAAACCCTGGTGGGCCCAATTGCGGGCAGGGAGCTTGGCTGCTGTGCCACATGAAGAATGCTTGTAAATATCCTGACAGATGTCAGTATCGCATTCTGCTTCTGCAAGCCGACTGTAGTACCAAGGTTGGCCTTGTGCGCCCCCCGACACTGTCTTGCTTAAGGATGCTGCTCTTGTTTGCCAGAGATGTCAGAGGGGCTAGGGCAGGATCAGGATCATTGTGACCAGCAATGAAAATATCACAGTAGCACTGCCGCTCGCCTGGAAATGTTCAAAATAATAATTAAAAAATGGTGCATTTTCTTTCATGTGGCTTCTTTCCAAAACCTACTTTTAGTACATTATGCAATCCATAGACACGCTGTACAGTAGTAGCCTACCAGGGTAGCTCAGCAGGTTGACAGACCGATGCTGAGATGTTATATATTCAAAACTAAATGCTGTATCATATCATAAGTGTTTCAAGGCGAGACGAGGAAAGGGAGGGGGAACAGAGAGAAGATAGACAATGATCGTACTAGGCCAGGTGTCAATCAGATCACGCAAGTGCATGGGAAGGGGGTAGGAGGGCGAGGGGAAGGGGACAGTGCAGTACATGGGATAATAAATAAATAATAAGTAGCATCCCGCCAGCTGGTGACAAGTGCAAGGGTAGTGCAGATATCAGGTGTCAAGTGATAGTGGTGGAACTGTAGGGGTAAAGAACAGTCCCTAAGTGCGGGGAGTTGCCAGGAAGGCAGTGCAGGTGTGCGACTGGAGTGGGGTGCCTGGGCTTGAGAGCAGGGGGGTTGTCAGGTGACCAGTGCAGGTGACCAGTGCAGTTTCAGTATCGGCCAGGAAGTCAGCAGGGGAGAGGAGGAGAAAAGGCAGAAGCAAAGAGAAAGGTTTTGAGGTGCTTCCGGAACGGAGATGATTCTCCTCAAGTTTCAGGGAGGCAGGGAGGCTGTTCCTTAGAGAGGCCCCAGCCGAGGAAAGATATTTACCACCAACTCGTTGCTTGGAGAAGCGACTGACCCTTAGGGAGTTGGAGGCGGATGAGCGAAGAGCTCGAGAAGGAAGATATTTTGGAAGACAGAGCTGAAGGTATTGAGGCCCCAGGCCCTAGAAGGCCTTATGGACAATACAGAGGGTTTTGAACTTAATCCTCGCAGCCACTGGGAGCCAGTGCAGAGATTTCAGTCTTGGAGAGATACAATCCCTGGGCTTGAGGCCAAGGACAAGTCTCGCAGTCCTGTTGTGGATGAGTTGCAGAGGGCGGAGAGTAGAAGCAGGAAGATTTAGAAAGAGGCTGTTGCAATAGTCCAGCCTGGAGAGAACCAGAGCTCTGGAGACAGTGAGCTTCTGAGGGAAGGAGAGGAAAGGAAGAATGCCTCTGAGGAGGTGCAGCTGGTAGTGTGACTTCTTAGAGATGTCAGAGATGTGAGGAGAGAAGGAGAGTGTAGAGTCGAAGATGACACTGAGGTTTTTATCCTCACAGGTGGGAGCAGGAGGAGGGCCAAGGGAGGCCGGCCAGAGAGTGACAGGAAAGGAGGGAGCAGGTGTTCCAATGAGGAGAATCTCAGTCTTACTGGCATTAAGGCAGAGATCATTGGCGGCATACCACTCCTGGGTGGAGAACAGTCAGTCCGAGATGAGGGAGGGAGAAGAGGTGGCTGAGGAAAGCCTGAAAATGAGCTGAGTGTCGTCCGCATAGCACTGAAAGAATAGAAAAGTGCTATAAAGTGTGTTTGGCCAGGGTATGGGTTGTGCTGGTTTCTTGCTTATATTCAGGGCGGAGGTGGGGATATTTCTGCCCCTGTAGTGAAAATCAAAAGTTGGCACCCATGAACCCACAGTTTAATTTCCTAAAAACTACTGTAAGCACAACAGAAGCATTTATTTGTGACTAACCAGTTTGACAAGCATATAACACGTTTATAAATATAACCTGTACTAAAACACATAGGGGTACACAAATAACAGAGTATGGGCCTGATCACGACTTTGGCGGTAACGCTGGCGGTATTACCGCCGGTGGTATTAGCCCTACCGCTGAACTCCCCAGCGCTAATAGCACCGGATCACGAGTTTGGCGGTAATGTAATTCCCCATTGAGCCCATTCGGGAATGCCCCATTCCCCATTGGGCTCAATGGGGAAAATTTGCGCTCTTACCGCCGGCAAATTTCCTGCCGGCGGTAAGAGAGTGAATTTTCGGCGGATTTCCCCCCCAGCCAAGAGCTGGGGCGAAATCCGCCAAAGTCCTGATTTGGCGGACCCTTAAATCCGGCGGTAGTAGCGCAACCGCCGGATTTAAGGGTTACAGCCAAAGTTGTGATGAGGCCCTATGTGGGGTGTCTGACAAAAAAAAATGTCAATGAAAACTAGTGAACGCAAGCAGCATTTTTCAATTTGGAAAGAACTTTTTTTTTGGTTTATGGAAGTGTGAAATGCTCATTTGGAAAACAATAGTGTGCCTAGCATGTAGAAAGCCTGCATAAAACGCAAAGGAAGGGCACAAGAATTACAGGATATTTGTGTAGTATTCCAACAAATATCTGTCTTTTTAAGACAGCTACTAATAAATAATAATGCAACAATGAGGTTTTTGAAGTTCTTAATATAATATTGAAGGCATATGTTATTCTCTCTGTTTATAGAGAGGAAATAATTGGGCCAAAAAAAATTGGTAAAAATTCAGAGGTTTATAAATATCCCCACCCCGATATCGCCGGCTAGTAGCTCTCCACTGTTGACCTCCACTACAAGTAGCTCTAGCTAACGTAAAGGTTGGAGACCCCTGCTCTAGATCTTCCAGTCCAAAAAGACCCCGGATGCCTAAAGAGATTGTGGGTATGTATGAACCTAAGTTGGATGTATTAGATTAGTTAGCTATGTTTGAATATAATCCTGGGCTCCAGGATATCCCCTGGTTATTCTCTAGCCCCCCCCCTGTTGCATCTGATGTGGTAATGGAGTTGGGGGAGGTGGATAGGATGATTATAAATGTGTAAAACTAACTTTAATAGCTAGATTTGGGAAGCCTCCTTCCTAGTACCGTAAGATGTTTAGGACCCTCAAAAAGCATGATAGTACCCCTTGGGCTACTTGGGTGAATGAGTGTTTGAAGAAATTAGAGGGATGGATTAAGGGTTACAGAGTTAACACTTATGAAGGAATGAGAAATCTTGTAATGTTGGAGTCTACCTATGATGCCCGCTCTCCTGAGCTCAGACAGCACTTGGCTGATTCAAAGAACTAGATTCTAAGAAACTGGCTAAGGCTGCTGACTTGTGGGTTGCCAACAGGGCTAAGGATTCAGGGGTTACTCAGAAAAAGGATAAGGGAAAGCAGCCTAAGAAAGACAGCAAAGAGAATTCAAATAATTCCAATTACAAAGGGGCCCTGAAACAAAATTCTAAGAGTAAGCCCCAAGGGAAACCAAATCAGGCTAGTGTACCTTATGGGGCAAGGCCAGAAGCAGGTCAGAACAAGCCTCCATTCATAAAGACATTTGGGAAATGTTATGTTTGTGGCTCTACTGATCATGTGGAAGGGGATCCCAGATGTAAGGGTAAACCTTCAGGGGTCCACACTGTCTCCTTAGCCTTCACTCCAGAGGAGGAAGTACATACGGCCAGTGGAAACTTTCAACTACTAGCTGAAGACCCCATCATAGTCTCAGCTAGTGTATCTTTAGTATCCCTAGGGTTGTGGAAAACAACAGAATGTATATGTGTATAAGTCTATCCCTCCTAATACTAAAGAGTATTATAAAGACAGTGTCCTAGTAAATGGTCAGGAGACCCTTGCCATTAGAGACACTGGGGGCCAGCATAACTGTGGTGGATGAATCTTTCTTCAAGGTGGAGGATGTTGCTAAGGCACCCAAACGCCTCACCAAGTTAGCTGGAGGGCCTGTGGAGATGCTTCCCCAATTACCAGCTCTCATCCAGTGCAATGAAATGACTGTGAGGATACCTGTTATTGTGCAATCTGAAGTACCTGGAGGGGTTCTTTTAGGGAATGACCTTAAGGAACTGGGGGTAGTGTCCAGTACTCCCAGACTTCCCAGCAAAAGATTGCAGGAGCTCACAGACCTGCAAGGGAGAGGACCTTGAGGGGCTCTCCTGAGGAGATGATAGAAAAAGAAATCACTCCTACTCCACTGGAGTTACTAACTGCTATTTCAAAGCAACCAGCAGCAAAGGGGAACCCCAAGACTTCAAAGAAGAAACCAGCAGAAAACACTCCAATGCTTTCAACCAGGAAATCTCCTAGGTTGTCCAAAATCACACCTGTGATTCTTCCTCCAGCTGAGGCTGTGAGTGAGGCTGTGTGGTTGAACTAGAGCATGAGGACTCAGATCTAGTAGAAGGCCAGGGACTCATTGGAGATCTTGACCCTGTGGACCATCCTGAGCTGCAGTCTTTACTGGCAGGAGGTGACCACAACAGGACAGACTTCAGTAGGACACAAAGAGAATATCCAACTTTGGAAGGTCTTAGCCACAAGGCAGCTTCTCAGCTTGAAGGGCAAGAGCCTGGGAAGTATAGGTTACACTGGGAAGATGGCCTCTTCTATAGTGAACCGACACAGTCAATCCCTGGAGACTAAAAAAGACTTGTAGTGCCCCAAGAAAACAGACTCCAATTCTTGCAACTAGCCCATGAGATACCTTTGGCTGGTCACTTGAGTTTCAAGAAGACCAAGGGAAGGCTCTCTCTATACTTTTATTGGCCTAAAATGGGGGCTGAAGTAGATAAGTTTTGCAAGAGTTGCCACGCTTGCCAAACGTCTGGTAAAGTGGCTTCAAGAACGTGGCACGGTTAGTGCCTCTCCCTGTTGTGGGAGTACCATTTGAGTGGGTAGGAATCGACATTGTTGGTCCCCTCGATCCTCCAACATCTTCAGGCAACAGGTTTATAATTGTTGTAGTAGACCATGCTACTAGATAACAGGAAGCAATTCCTATGAGGACTGTTACAGCTCAGGCTGTGGCTAAGGCCCTCCTTGGTATTTTTACCAGGGTTGGGTTTCCTAAGGAGGTAATATCTGACAGGGGGTCAAATTTTATGTCACACTACATGAAGGCCATGTGGAAAAACTGTGGAGTTACCTACAAGTTCTCAACAGCATACCACCCTCAAACAAATGGGTTGGTAGAAAGGTTCAACAGAACCATGAAGAGTATGATAGGAGCTTTAGAGGATCCCCTTAAGAAAAAGTGGGATCTCCTACTGCCATGCCTTCTGTTTGCACATAGAGAAGTCCCTCAGGAGGGAGTGGGTTATAGTCCCTTTGAACTTCTCTATGGCCATCCAGTCAGAAGTCCATTGGCCCTGATCAAGGAGGGGTTGGAGAGTGCTCCTTCCTCCACACCAGTCAGAGTTACTGACTATGTGATAGGACTCCGGACGAGAATGTCACACCTGATGGCTGAAGCAAGTGATAACTTGAAAGCAGGTCAGGCTCTGGTGAAGCATTGGCATGACCAGAAGGCCAACATGGTTACGTTCGCTCAAGACCAGCTAGTTCTTCTTATGGTTCCAACAAGGCAGAAGGCTTGTAGGACAAATGGATGGGACCCTTCAAGATTGTGGGAAAACTTGGAGAGGTGAACTATCTGGTGGATTTAGGCAATCCTAAGGAGGCTCCTAGAGTCTTTCACACCAACCGTCTAAAAGCTTATGTCTCAAGACCAGAACTGGGAGCTTTGCTTCTAGCTTCAGCTCAAGAGGAGGAGGAGAGTGAACCTCTACCTGACCTCCTCAGAGGCAAAGTTTTGTTAAATTAATTTGCCCCTCTGTTTTCTCTAGCACCAGGCTTGACCCATTGGGGCCAGCATGATATCAATACTGGTGACTGTTTACCTGTCAAAAGCAGGGGTT
Organism: Ambystoma mexicanum; assembly: GCF_040938575.1. Classification (NCBI taxonomy): domain Eukaryota; kingdom Metazoa; phylum Chordata; class Amphibia; order Caudata; family Ambystomatidae; genus Ambystoma; species Ambystoma mexicanum. Next base: position 814,995,228 of record NC_090929.1, read on the forward strand.
AGAGGATGTCAGAGAATGTAAGAACCCACATCAAAGGAGAGGTCAACAAGATGCTTAATCTCGGGGTAATAGAGCTCTCTACTAGTCCATGGTCTAGATCAGTTGTGTTAGTACCAAAGGCAGGATCCAAGGAGTTGAGATTCTATGTGGACTATAGAGTCCTGAATGCAGTCACTAAGACTGATGACCATCCTTTGCCAAGGACAGATGAGCTGGTGGATAGACTTGGTTCACCAAAATTCCTCAGCAGATTTGATCTCACGTCAGGCTATTGGCAAATAGCCCTGACTGACCTTGACAAGGAGAAAACTGCATTCTCCACCTTAGTTGGCTTATACCAGTTTAAGGTTATGCCTTTTGGACTAAAGAATACACCTGCTACATTCCAAAGGATGATTAATCAGGTTCTGAATGGGATGGAGGACTTCTGCATGGCATACTTTGATGACATTGCAGTGTTCAGCCCTACTTGGAAAGAACATGTTGACCACCTAGGATATGTTTTGCAGGCCCTTGAACAGGCCCATCTGACCATTAAGGCAAGCAAATGTCAAATTGGTCAGAGTAAAGTGGTCTACCTTGGGCATGAGGTATGAGGAGGTGAAATAAGGCCTTTGCTCAGCAAGATTGAAGCTGTGCAAAATTGGACAACCCCTTCTACTCAAACCCAAGTGAGAGCCTTCCTAGGCCTCACTGGGTGCTACAGGAATTTCATTGAAAACTATGGATCTATAGCTTCTCCTCTGAATGTAATCTCCTCTCCAAAATTCCCTAAAAAGGTCAAATGGAATGAAGAGTGCAATCAGGCCTTTGAAAGCCTGAAGAAAGCCCGTTGTCAAGCTCCAGTTCTCAGATCTCCTGACCACCAGCAACCCTTCATTGTGCAGACAGATGCTTCGAATATAGGTATAGGTGCAGTCCTCAGTCAACTGGATGAGAAAGGTAGGGAGCACCCCATTTGCTTCATCAGTAGGAAGCTGAAGGAACCTGAAACAAGGTGGGCAACTATTGAGAGAGAATGCTTTTCCATTGTGTGGTCTTTGAAGAACTTTAGACCATACATGTATGGCTCTACTTTCATTATTCAAACAGACCACCAACCCTTGAGATGGTTGATGCAAATGAAAGGGGAAAACCCAAAACTACTAAGATGTTCAATCTGCCTCCAAGGGTTTGATTTTACCATTGAGCACAGGTCAGGATGTCACCACCAAAATGCTGATGGTCTCTCTAGGATGTTTATAACCGACTAGAGGTAAGAGACTCATCCAGGAGTTGATTAGATCCTCCTGTCCCTTAGTCTGGGGGTAGGAGGCGAGTGTTAGGGAGAATTCTCATTCCATGGCTAATTTCCCTTACCTATAGAGTCCCCCAGCAGCTTTGCTGGGTTTGAAGGGTTGTTTTTTTTTTCTCCTGCTAAGAGTGTGGCTCTTTGTCCCACTCTTAGGCATATTTTTTGTTTAATGTCTATGGGGTTTATCTCACCATCATAGGAACCATCTTTTATACACATGTGTTACACAGCACCCTCAGTGCAGTAACACAGGGGTGTCGTAGCGACCCCCCAACATAGACTCCATACCCTGGGACTGACTACTGTCTCCCAGGGCATATAAAGTCCCTATTGACTTTACTAGTCAATTTTTATGAACTAAACCAGTACAACCCATTTTACTATGGAGGTACTGGGTAGGGTTAATAGTTTTTTCCTGGTGTTCATTTTCATTGGGTATCGTACAGTCCCTCCCCCAAAAGTTTCTGGCTGGTGGCAGTGGTTACTACCGAAAATATTCAACTGCAAATATTTCCCTATGGGATTTTCCCATTGTTCGAGGCTACCACTTTTTCTGACAGCCTCTAACATACCGCCGGTTTATTTTATTATTAACTTTACTCCGGTAGGTTTTATTTGCCAGAACTTTAATATAAATTCCTTCTCGTGTCTTTCTCTAAACTCCTAACCCAGGTTGGGGATCCTTTGTTCGTCCTTTTGGTGGGCTCCTGCCAAGAAGCCCTCCTTTCGCCGCCACTGAGTCTGCGGTGGGTCCATTGTGTGGGAGGGGGAGTAGGACCCCTGGACAGGGTTGCCGCAGTAACCCATGTCGCACTCTAACCTGATAGGCTGGAGGGTCTCCCGCCAAGATGACCACTCCACTGTGTGAGTGACAGCTAGGCTGTATGAATGGGGATCTTTGTGCATAAAAGCAGGGTCCTGAGGACTGGAAGAGCAAGACATTGCCACTGGAACTGAGGAACTGAAGAGGAGAGAAGCCAAAGACATCTGCAATGACTGAACCACCGGTGAAGCCCACTGTAGCGTCTCACCAATTTTCTCCACACGACAAGAGGAGATTTTCATCTGAAATATTCCTCCCTTGAGCTGGTGGTGCCAACCAGTTTGCCAATCGCCTTCTTGGACCTGCCTTGGTTGAATCACCAGTGCCCAGCACTTGGAGGCCGGATAGCCAGGCAGCCATCCACCCGGACCACGATTTAAAGGAGCGTACCTTTTATTCGTTGGGCAGCACCGCGGCTGGTTTCATCCCTGGGTAGTGCAGTCACTCGAACCTTCCTCCACGACGAGAGTCCCTCTTCCTCTGCTGGATCACCCAAACTGCAGGAACTACCAGGAACAACCGCCACCGCAGGAGCCTCTTCTTCATTTTAAGGTACTTTGTTCGCCAGGCCTCCCTTTTCATGTGGTAGCGCTAAAGGTGTTTTAAATCCTTTACCTACCTGTTGGGTTGGCCGCCCCTATCGTCTAATATTGTCTTTCGCATTCTGCATCCACCTTTTCGATCGTTAAGCAAAGACTTGACTGCAGCTACAAGAACATTTTGCTCCTGGGCCCTTGCCCTGTACCATTGACTCTGGCACAGGCCTATTGACTCTGGCTAAATTTGTTAGAACTGCCTTCTCTAGATTGCTTCTCAACTAGAACTGTGTTGGTGCACCTACTTCTTATAACCACCTTTTCCCTCCCACTTTTAAAACTTGTGAAGTGCCATTTTGCTCGGTTTTCATTTACGTATTATCTATGTGAAAGTACTACCTTGCCTAAACTTGTTCACAAACTTATTGGGAAGTGTTGCTAAGGTGCCTAAGAAGATATTTCTGTATAACTTGTCCTTTCCCTCCCTTGTGAGAAATTGCTAGAGTGCCATTTGTGTTTGGTTTTCACTGTGCCGTTTTGCTCAGTTTTCACTCTTGCTCAAACTTGTCTACAATTTAACTAGGGAGTTGTGCATACTTTTCTTGACTGATTTTAACTTGCCTTATTAACTGTGATTAATGTATTGAACTAGAAGTGTGTAAAATAAATACACATTCTTTTTAATACAAAGCTTGGGTCAGTGTTTCCTTGTACCATAGCACTGTAGTCCTATTGTGTAAACCTTGAATACTGCTCATCTCCCTCTTGAGATAAGTCTGACTGCTTAGCCACAGCTACCAACTAAATCTTTGGGGTACGGACTGATACCAAAGGGGATTTATTGCTCATACCTGTAGTCTTAATCTTCTGTAGTGCTCCCTAAGGGAACTGCACAGGATTCTGCCTAACACCCTCAACCCAGAATGTTGTGATATTAAATCAGCCCAAGAATACACCCCAAAGGACATGCACATTGTAACCAATACATTGCTTAATCAAACACCACACAGGGTCTCTTGGAAAGTAGAATCGTAAGCTTCGGCTACAAAAGCCATTGAATGATCCAGGAGAAACCCTAGACCCAATTAAAACAAGGACTCAAACTTGTGCATCATACAAGTTGAGTGTTAGTTCAGTTATTTGGGAAGACCACTTTCAATACATAATTGTACTGTCAACCCTTATTGGACCATAATATGTTTGACTTGCTGTTCATTTGAAGCACACCACTATGGTCTTTGTAGTGTGCAGTGTAACATTTTCTATTTCAATGCAGTATTATTTCACCCTATTAAGTAAACAGTTAACACACAATAGGTACCGTCTTCCGTCAAGACTTTTGTGTCGCGTGTTCGCGAACATGTGGTGTGAAGGTCCGGGCAGAGGACTGTAGGTACTCTCCAAATCATAGGGCCATGATGGTTCATGTTAAATCATTGTAGTAAATGACTGGCCACTAATCACAAGATGTAATAGCACAAACGAGCGCAAACACATCCAAGAAACCTTCCCTTTTTCACCAGTCAATTGGTGAAAAAGGGAAGCAGAAGCACAAATATAGCAGAAGGTCTGCTTAGCACAGATGCAAGATCCATTCCTCCCAAGTGCACTACAATTCAAATTAAGTCAGGTTTTTCATTTGTGCCCATTCTCAACACTAGCTCTAAAGTTGATTATCCTGAAAATGACAACATAATTCCACAAAACTGCATTATACGATATTTAGACTGCATTGATAGGCCCCTCTCCTACTATACAGGTCTCTGGAATTTAGCAGGGGTTCCGTCTCCAATTGCACTGTGTGTTTTTAGACTGCATTGATAGGCCTCCAAACTGCATTGTACGATATTTAGAGTTCATTGCGGGACCTCTCTCCCACCATACAGGTCTCTTGAATCTAGCTGGGGTTCTGTCTCCAATTGCTCTATGTGAGATTTGAATCATTGTACTATATTTAGATTGAATTGCTGGGCCTCTGTACCGACTATATAGGCTGCGCAAATTTAGAAGACGTTCTCTGTCTAGACTGCATTGTGTGATACCTAGATTTCATTGACTGGGCCTCTCACCCACTGTGCAGATCTCCCAGATCTAGCAGGGGCTCTGTCTCCATTAGCACTGCTCGTAATTAGATTGCATTGATAGGTGCATCCCCCACTATAAAGATTTCTCAAATTTTGCTGACCGACTCACCCAGAAGTGAGACAGACCCACTAGTGAACTACTGTGGAGTGACAATGCAATTAGGGGCCCACGCCTCATAAGGCGTTATTAGCAGCACCACCCCCAACCTACTCTTCAATTAGGAGATACACTTCTCAAACCCACATATCTAGCTCACCACAGTGAACCGCGTCCACGGAGACGGTCACTAAAGAGAGCCACCGACCAATCCCATAACCCATAACCACCTCCCCCACCCTATCAAGACAGCGACTGAACAAGTCGGCAACATCAACCAGAATACCACCTCTAGACAAAGCCCAAACTAGTAGTGGACCACCCCCCACACCCACTTCTACACCACAAGACAACCAGACCAAAATAGAACCACTGGACATTACCTAACAAACAAAGACTGAACAACTCCCAACCTCACAATGCCATGCAAATGACCCATTCCGAGGGAAAGAACAAGAGAAGAAAGAACAAACATTCCGGAGCAGCAACAAATAAAGAAAACTACAGAACGCACCCCCACAGACAGGCACAAAAATCAAGCAAACACTGAGAGAAGAGACAAATCCCTCTACTTAACTCCATACCTCGCTGACAACTGGGCACCACAGCAAACCAACCCAGCGCTAGAAGCAGCAACATCAAATAACCTACCACCAGCACGGAGAAGAAGGATGAACAACACAAAATACAACAAACACTCGACTGATGCGATAACACCCTATATCACCAAAACAAGAGGAACTTCCAATCAACAAACACAAACCCTGGAAGATGACCCCGATGAAAACAAAAATCCAAGGCAGAACCTAGAGGAACTCTTTGAAGACGCAGACACCCCAAAACCTACTGCGCAACAAGAGATCGATCAGGAAGGAAACCTCAACACCGATCAGAAGACGACCTCTACTAGAAAGTCCAAACCAAACAACAACACCTCCAAACTTCACTGCAATTTAATAAACACAAGATCCATGTCAAAACACTCAACAGAGATCGTTGACCTCCTCGATGACAACGGCATTGACATCCTGTTCATCACAGATACATGGCTGGACGACAACTACAAAATCACACTCCAAAGCTGCCTTCCAACCGACTTCAAATGCATTCAAATCAACAGGAAAAACAAAAAAGGAGGAGGCATCGCAATAGCATTCACAGAACACCTGAAATTAAAAACGGATGAACCACTCAACATCCTCAACTGTGAACACATGGTAATAAACCTAACAACAAGCCCAAAAACCAACATTACATTTATCCTAGTGTACAGACCACCGACATATGATGCAACCTTCGTTGACAAATTCATAGAAGCCATCACCAACTTAGCCATTAACCACGAACACGTAATCATCCTAGGGGACTTCAACATCTGGTTTGAAGACAGTCACGCCAACTCCCATAAATCACTGACTGAACAACCAGCTACCATGAAACTACGACAACTAGTCAAAGGGGCGACACACTTAGCAGGACACAACCTCAACGCAATTTTTGCTAATGAAAAACTCCTCACCACGGCACCGCAGATACAAATACTGTGGAGCGACCACCTCATCTTCCTATTCACGATCATCATGCCTACCCAAGTATGCATCCAACCTCCTAAACTCACAGCCACCACCAAAAGAAACTGGAAACACGTGAAAGAAAGCAACCTATTCGAACAACTGGAATTAACCAAGCCCTCAACTACAGAACTAGAATTAGCTGACCTAGACGGGAAAGCAGAACTACTACACAAATGGATTGCAGACACAATAGATAAGATCGCCCCTGAAATACCATTCACCCCATCAAAAAAAAGAGCAACGGCAAAATGATTCACCCCACTACTGAGCACCATGAAAAAAGAAAAAAAAAGATGGAACTGGAATGGAGAAAAGAATACAACCCAGACAAAAAAACGTTGTTCCAAAAACAAATACGCGCATACAAGAAGGAAATTCAAAAGGCAAAAAGAAGGCATTATGATGACAGAATCACCAATGCCACCAACATGATGACTATAAACAAGGTTTGGAAGTCAAACCAACGTTTTCATTATAATATTAATGTCTGTCAGACACTACGCAGAGAAAAAAACAATCGTTTGAGCTGAATTAACTGAACTTCCTGATATGTCAACTTTATGCACAATCACAGGAGATGTCAGCTTAAAGAAGTAAGTCAAAATCGAAGATCCCTTTAAGCGAATTCTCGCAAGATGTCGGCATAAAGAAGAATAAAAGCAAAACTAGAAATGACAACATCATGCAAGTAAGAAAAGTAAAAATAGTAATGTACAAATAATTCAAATAAAAGGACATTTTGAATAAATCTACTTTGAAATTTTGGAAATCTTAATTTTCGAATTTGGTTATATGTACGGATTCCATTTTTGTATGCAGACTTAGATGCAATTTGGGATATAACTTAATCTCACTGCAGTAAAATAGTGCCACATATAAAGCAAATAGATATACTGATTAAAAAAGTATTAATTGGAGAATACCAGCCCTGTAGTGGCTGCTTCCCCAAGAATATCCCTGCCAAAACTACGTTTTACCCTGCTGAAAGTAGAATAAGGATTGATTTTTTTTTTTATGTTTTATTGGTTTAAAAGAAAAAATACTTTAACATTATTACATCCACTTTAGATCATTAGTATAAAATGAAATACAACAAAACGAAAATCCTTTGACATTATACTTTCTCTATAAAAAGAGAAAAATTCACAAGTATAGTAAACAACGCTTTGACTGTAACTTCCAGTAGAAAAGGGAAATGGTCTAAAATTATTTCAACTAACAAAATGCATCGGGTATACAAGACCATTCTCACCTTGATAGAGCAATATTTTGATGCAGAATTACATTTTACAGCAAGGAAAATATGGGCAATCTTATCGGAAAGGCTGACACCCTTTTTCACCTTTTCAGCTACTGCTGAAAAAACTCAATCAAAAACGGTTGGTTTTGCTGTAAATGTAGGCTTCTTAAAAAACTACTTATTAAAGCTTTAAAAAGGAAGGCAGGAAGAGATGCTGCTATAATTAAGGAGCTAAAAAATATTATACAAATTTAATATCAGAAAAAAGCAAACTTCCGAATGACAAATGGGAAACAATAAAAAATATCTTTGAAATAATGATTACAGAAAGTCCTGGAACCTAGCAATAAAAGTGACGATTAATGAGGCAGGTGGGAAAAGTATTTCACCAACTGTTGCCTAGGGATCTAGGCCCAAATGAAAGACGCACACACGGAGAGATAGGAGGAACTTCTTTATTCTTTCACAACCCAACAGGAACTGGCATTCGCAGCGCACGTGCCCCATAACCCCCTTGCCCAGTCAAACTCCGCCTTTCCAACGGAGGGGGCTCACGAGCGTTAACCCCTTGAGTCCCGGGTAACACTACCCCCGGACAATATGTCCAAACATCAACTTGACACGCTGTGTCTCAACAAATAACTCAACACTCCTCAACAAGTCTCATCGGCTTCTTTATGAGCCGTCTCGGCCTCTCACCTCGAGTCCCCAGATCGGGCTCCTCTTCAATCACTTCACTCTGGGCCATGTCCCGGGGGTCCCCTTCCGGGGGAAACCACTCATCATCCCTCTGCATCCGTGGTTCCGGTGAAAGTGCCCTTTGGGTTCCTTCCGTGGGCTCTCTCCTTGCATATGGCCTGAACTGCTGACAGTTTCTGGTGATGGTCCTGTTCTCATCTTCCGCCGTCACCATCGTGCCTTTCATGGCAACAATCCTCATGGGGCTTGGAGCAAACCGCGGGTCTGTCTTCCTGCTTGCCGGCTGCTGTACCAGGACTTCGTCTCCCACCTGGAGCTCCGGCAGCACCGCTCCTCTTCGTGCATCGGTGCGACGCCTCGCAATCTCTTTTGCCACCGCATCTCTCTGGAGCAGATCTTGGTCGGCCGGCTCAGCCTGCACCGTACTCCTCGGGATGCGAGTTCGCACCTCATATCTGAACATGAGCTCTGCAGGCGTCTTATTTGTGACCTCATGAGGAGTGTTCCTGTAGTCTCTTAACAGGCGGCATAGCGCTTGGTGTGTATCAACGGCGTCCAGCCGTGCCCTCTGAATGGCCTTCTTAATCGATGCCATAAATCGCTCCGCCATTCCATTAGCCTGGGGGTGGCGTGGTGTGATCTTCATGTGCCTGAACCCCAGGTGCTCTGCCAATGTCCCAAATTCGTGTCCACAGAACGGTGGTCCGTTGTCGGATTTGACCCACTTGGGGATCCCCCACTCACTAAAGACCTCTTCTATCGTTGCCGCAACTTGAGAGAACGCTGTGGAACTGACTCTCTTGGCAATCGGGAATCTTGAGTGTTCATCCACGAAGAGCAGAATGTAGTCGCCCGCTTCAGTGGGCCCGTAAAAATCCATGGCTACTCGTTCCCATGGGTGCTCAGGTATTTGAGTGTGTTGGAGCGGGGGCGGACGTTCTGCAGGGGCTGTGCACTGACAGGCGTGGCAGTTCTTCACCCACTCGTCCACAGCTGCGTCCAGGAAGGGGAACCACACATGGCATCTGAGCTGCTTCTTTGTGTTCTCGGCTCCCCTGTGACCTTTGTGAGCTATGCTGACCACCTCGCTCCTGAGTGTGGCAGGGATGACGATCCTGCACCCTCTGAGCAGAATGTTATCGTCCTTTACCGCCAGTTCACCATGGACCCTGGCTAGCCGTTCGATTTCTTGCTTGTTCACGCCCGGGTGAGCTAGAGTGGCTCTGTGGTGATCTTTCCACTTGTTGGCCGTCGTGAGGCTGATCGCCAGGGCTGTCGTCGGATCGGCTGCCGATGCGGCCGCTACCCTTTCAAGTGACAGTGCCGGGGGCAGCGCCTGAGCCGCCACATATTGCACATACGCAACGTCACCCTTCCGTGCCAGCGGGGCCCCTACTGGGTGTCGGGAGAGGTAGTCAGCGGGGTTAAGGTCGCCCCCCGGGCGGTGTACGATATCGTAATCGTATTCCTGGAGGCGGATGCCCCACCTCTCAATCCTCGGTGGCATCTTGGTATGCGGGTTCCCAAACAATGAGAGGAGTGCCTGATGATCGGTGATCAGTGTAAACTTCTTTCCGATTATAAAGTTATGAAAATGCTCACACGCCCAGACCGCTGCCAAGCTCTCCTTCTCGGCTTGGGAGTAGGCTAGTTCAGGTGTTGATAGCGCTCGGCTCGCGTATGCAATCACGTGTCTGGGGTTAACATCCGCGCCACTGGTTTGGGCCAGAATGGCGCCGAGGCCTACGGGGCTGGCATCGACTACCACCTCGGTGTGCCACTGTGGGTTGAAATATGCGAGGCGATGGGCCTCGGCGAGGGCTTGCTTGATGTCCGCAAAAGCCTGTTGGCAGGCCTGTGTCCAATCAAACGGCGACTCCTTCTGTAGCAGTTTCCTCAGCGGGTCTGTGATGGAGGCATAGTGGGGGATGTACCTCGCACAGTATCCTGCCATGCCAAGGAACGAGCGGACGTCTGCCACTTGTCGGGGCTCGGCGAGGTTGGTGATCGTCTCGACCTTCTCGGGGTCAGGCAGCATGCCGTCCTTGGAGAAGATATGTCCAAAGAACTTGAGTTTTGTTTTGCTGAACCGGCATTTTGATATGTTGAGCGTGAGGCCGGCACTCTGAAGGGCTTCGCATGTGTCGTGTAGAGCCCTGTCATGGGATTCCTTGGACGATCCAAAGACGAGAATGTCGTCGCTGTAATTGAGAGCCCCCTTGATAGGTCGGATGATCTGGCGTATAGCTTCCTGGAAGATCTCAGCGGCAGATGAGATTCCAAAGTTCAGCCTCCGGTATCTAAAGAGCCCATCGTGTGTCGCAAACGTGGTTATGGGCCGGGAATCAGGGTGGAGCTCCAGCTGGTGGTATCCCTGATTTAAGTCCAATTGGAGAACATTTGGGCACTGTTCAGCAGCACAATCATGTCCTCAATACATGGTCCCGGGTGTCGCTCCCGTTGAATCGCCGTGTTGGCCACCCGCATGTCCACACACAAGCGGATCTTACCCCCTTCCTTGGGTACCACCACAAGGGGGGACACCCACGGCGTCGGCCCCGTCGCCGGTTCAATAATGTCGTCGCGGAGCAGTTGCTGGAGCGCCTCCGAAACTGTCTCCTGAAGGTGGAATCCGACCCTTCTGGGATGTTGCGGCACTGGACGCACGTTGGGGTCAATGTGGAGCCGGATGGGGGGTCCCCGTAGTTTTCCTAGCCCCACGCAGAGCTTGGGGAAGGCCTCCGCGATGTCTTCTTGTGAGACGAGCGATTGAGTTTGATGATAGGCAATCGCATCTACCATGTTCCCCTGGCCGGGTTTGGCCGCTGCGGCAGTGATCACGTCTCCCGCATTCACGTGAATTTCGATCAGTCCGAGGTGCGACGCCGTGTGGTAGCTAAGGAGGCATCGGCTCTTGGCGAGGGACCGTATCACGTGAATGGTCGCATCGACTTGCCGCCCATTCAGGAGAAGGCACTGGGTGAATTGACCCACCGTTTGGAGCGGGGTGGCGGCACCCCACTGGAAGATTCTGGAGCGAGACGGACTGAGTTGTGGCGGGCATGGTATCCTGACGTAGTCTTGTTCGCCCATGATGTTCACTGTGGCCCCAGAGTCGATCATAAATTGAAATTGGCAATTCGCCATCTTGAGCGGGATCTGCGGGGCCTCCCTGGCCTCTTTGTTGTCGAGGATGAGGTTCACGAACTCATCCTGGTCGTAGTGGTCCTGCGGCGCGTAGTAGGCCGCCGCCTGGTCGTCTTGGCAGAGGGTTTCCGGCCTGTATTCTGCAGGCGGGTTGTCGTATTCGTCTGTGAAATGTCTGGGCTGTTCGGCCTGGTCATACGGAGGGGCATATCCTGCCGCTAGGTATTCGTCCATCGCACGAACGTAACGCCTCTGGCCGAGGCCCTGTTGATATGGTCTCGGCTGGCTGTATTGCAGGGGTTGCGGGCGGAACGGCATTCTGGGGGCCGCCTGGGGCCGCATCGGTGGAAATGGTACGCCCTCCCTGCAGACGGAGTGAAAGTGTCCTTCTCTCCCGCAGTTGGTACATCGCTGGGACAGGGCTGGGCAGGACCCTGAGTGGGGGAAGGACATCCCGCAGCGGTAGCACTGTCTTTGCAGACGCGGGGTTGACATCGACGGGGCAATCGGTGGTCTATATGGCTGAGGGCCCCTGTCGCCTTGACGGGGGGGCAGTATGGCGGCCACGAATTCCCCTGAGTCCACTTTCGCGTTGTTGGAGTGGCCCATGGCTGAGGCCTGCGCATCCACCCTCTCGTGGATGCGGGCGAGTTCACTGACCTCGGGCATGGTGAGCGGTTTCTTGAGGAGCTGTTTCTTGAGTGCGGGGGAGAGGCATCCCTCGATCACCCTCAGCCGGATAGCTTCCTCTAACGAGAACGCATCAAATTGGCAGTTCGCCCCTTTCACCCGTAGACGTGTGATGAATTCGTCGACGGTCTCTTGCGGGAGTTGGGTGCATTGATTGAACAGGTATCTTTCATAGTCCCGATTGACTTCGATGATAAGCAGTTTGTCCAAAGCGCCGATCAGCTTGGGAAAAGTGTCCTGGTCTGCGGGCGGAATGGCCTTGACGACCGTTTTGATCTCTCCCCCTACCAGGTTAAGGAAAATGTCTCTCATATTGGGGGAGTCCCCGTCGCCGGAACCTCTCACGAAGTGTCGAAAATCGTCCATCCAGTCGGTCCATCTGGGGCCTTTGGTGGCCTGAGGAGTCATAGTGAACGGCGGGGGCAGTCGTAGTTGAATCGACTTCGCCACCCGCGGCAGTTGAGGCGAGCCCTGGCTGGACCCCGGGTTGGACCCAGGGTTGGAGGTGCTCATGGCGCCTGGGAGAGAAGGCCCGCGCGTGCGCGGGCGGGGTCGCTTCCGCGGAGGTTCGACGGAGGAGGTCCGGCAAGGCGGATTCGGCGGAGTGCCGTGTTGCGCGGAGGTGGAGCAGGAGGAGGAGGCTCGCTGGATCGGCCACCACAGGCGGACTGCCGTAGGAGGAGGACTCCGGTGCGCGGGAGAGATCCTCGTCGCCAAATGTTGCCTAGGGATCTAGGCCCAAATGAAAGACGCACACACTGAGAGATAGGAGGAACTTCTTTATTCTTTCACAACCCAACAGGAACTGGCATTCGCAGCGCACGTGCCCCATAACCCCCTTGCCCAGTCAAACTCCGCCTTTCCAACGGAGGGGGCTCACGAGCGTTAACCCCTTGAGTCCCGGGTAACACCAACCTGCATAACAAAAAGCTGAACTTAATTGAATGGATCTTGAAGGCTTATCACCAAATAGCATCTTCTATTTTACGACCATTAGAGATGAAAGCGGTAGAATGAGCCTTGTGTACTCATAATCTGAATAAAGCTCCAGCCGTAGATAGGTTGCCTGTCAAAAACGTTGTTTGACAGAACCAGCAATATGGGTTCCTATACTATATTAACTTTTCAATGGCATTCCGAATAAAGAGCATGTTCAAGAGACCAGGAAGGGTTCAGAGATCCTTCCAATTTTCAAGAAGGGGGATCGTAATGACAAAAATAATTCCTGCCCCATTTCGCTTATTGATTTAAGTGCTAAGATCATGGTCTTATTACAGCGACTTGAAAATGGGTTATGGAGAATCAAGTGCTATCAAATCTACAGACAGGTTTTAGAATGGGCAATAGCAAAACTGGCCAAGTCTTTCGCCTGACATTACTTTATCAAAAGTTCATGCTGTTATGTGGTCGAACCCTACACCCCCTATACTTGGCCATTGTGGACCTACAGATGGCATTTGATGCTGGACCAATGATTGTGCTGTGGGAATCTTTGCACAACTTAGGTGTGCCATAAAAACTTTTATCAGCAATTGAGACTGTATACAGCAACAACTATGCACAGGTGAAATTTGGTATAGAGGGTGAGAGCACGCTCGTCTGCCAGGTTATGAGAGGGGTCGGACAATGATGTGTTCTCGTCCCCTCCTGTTCTGTTTATACATAAATGCTATAACAGAATTTTTAAGTGCATGTAAGACAGATGCTTCTTGTTTGGGTGGAGAATAATAAATATCTTATTATTTGTAGAAGATGTGGTCCTCGTTAGCAAAACTCTAACATGATTACAACGTGCTCTTGCATGATTTCCAAAACCAAATACTTAATATAGTCTAAAAACAGATAACAGATAAAAGCTTGAGATGAGAGTGGATTGTGCTTTATTTGATTTTCAACCGGTCACACAGGACCAAGTACAGTCACTTATTTTAAACCTCAAACCTACTAACGACTCCCTGTTTACTCTGCCTGCACGTACAGCCAGACATCTAGCTCAAGACCTTACCCCTATCATGACAACTTTTATAAATAAGCCGTTAGCTCAGGAGATTATTCCTACTTAGCTAAAAATGCCATCATTACACCGCTAATAAAAAAAACTAAATTGCACCCGGGCAGCCTAAAGAATTATCGCCCTGTAGCAGGTCTACCGTGGCATGGGAAAATACTGGAGAAGGTAGTTACTTTCCAGCTGCAAACATATGTAGAAAATGAGTTGTTGCTGGATGGCTTCCAATCATGGTTCCGGCTCAAGTTTAGGACTGAGACAGCACTGCTATCGGTGCACGGCGAGTTGTTGGGGGTCACAGATAAAGGAGGGCTAAGACTGTTAGTAATGCTGGACCTATCTGCAGCCTTTGACGTGGTCGACCATGACATCTTGCTTAACCGCTTGAAAGTGACAGGTAATGTCTATGAACATGCCAATAAGTGGTTTCAATCGTTCTTGGCTAATAGACAACAGCAGGTAAAATTTGAGGCCTACATCTCAGATAACATTGTGATGGGATGAGGAGTTCCACAAGGATCTTCATTGTCGGCCCTGCTTTTCAACCTATGTATGCAACCTTTGATGAATATTGTGAAGAGTCATGGATTGAGTTATCATTCTTACACCGATGACACAGATATACATCAAAATTGGTAACATCGAGGATGCCTTCTTTAAGGATTAATCAGTGCTTGAAAGACAGAGTGGATGGCCAAAAAACTGCTCAAGATGAATGCATCAAAGACTGAGCTTACACTGTTTGGGCCTAAATGTTTAAATGGTTTGGCTCCTGACTATTTGAGTGACAAAATCTGCCGCTACCAACCGACAAAGATGCTTCGATCAAAATACCAGCTGCTGCTCAGTGTTACCTGATTGGCATGCGCTTCCAGAGGAGACAGAAGGTTTGCAGTCTTTGCCCCAAGACTCTGGAATAGTATTCCTATAGAGATCAGGGCCTGCAAGATGCTTTTTCAGTTATGGAAGGAAAATTAGACCGTCCTATTTAAATAGTAGAATGGGGTCTATAGATAGGCACTTTCCTCTCTTCTTTTTTAGGCAATTCACATGTGCACTTCTTTTCATGCTACTGTCATGATGCCCGCTCCCGGGGAGCCGGTTCAAGCCCGGCGTCCCCGAAAGCGAACATCCAGTCCCCAAGGAAGGACCCAGCAACCCCATATAGGGGCCCTTTGGACAGTGTCCTGGCGCCAGGCTCATTATGGGAATGCTTGGGTGCACTTACCTGATGCAGACCATGCCGCAGGATCCCGGCCTCCTTGAGGCCTGAAAGGAACTACTTTACCTGTGGGAATAATTTACCATCCGGGCGTGGTCGGGGAAGGATACATACCTGATTGGAGGAAGGATACATACCTGGAACTTCTTCCAAGGCTATTTAAACCCCACCCGAACAGCCACACGTGCTTCGCGTTGTTCTGCATCTAGCAGCTGGACGCTCACCGTGTCTGCTCCTGCATCCTAACTTCTGCCACGCCTGCCAGCAACCTGGATCACCTGCAGAGGAAGAGAAGAAGAGAACAGAAGAAGGAAAAGTCCTCACCTGCTAAATCCGCATCCTGGAGACATCTCGCCGACAATCCTGAAAAGGAAGACTTTAATTTAAAAGCTCATCGCGTCGATCGCTGCAGCGCCGCATTCCACTCACCTTTACAGGGCGCCTCCATGTTCAGCAGCGATCATCCGGATTCACAGTCACGCCCCAGTGCCTAGGGAGAAAAAGACCAGAACAAAAGGTGAGAGAGAGAAGGGAATAAGGAAAGCTAAATCTCCATGTTAAGACTTACCTGTTGATTCATTCCCTCTTCATTTCGGGTCCGCGCCGCATCCTGGCATTTCTGGACCCCGGCCCCTAAGGGGAAAAAAAGACATCAGCGTTAATGAGCGAATGAAAAGACATTACCAAAGAAACGCTCATTAAAGACTTACCTGATTTCTACAAGGATTTCACCTCTCATCTCGGGTCGGTGCCTGTTCCCTGGCATTCCGTACCCCGGCCCCTATGGGGAAAAAGACACTAGCATTAGTACATTAATGCATGGACACAAGGGGAACCTCTTACCAAAAAAAACTTACCTGGAAGTCAAGCAAGTTTGGTTCTCACCAATCCGAAAATCCAGTGAAGTAACTGGATACCAACGCGCCCCTGCATCAGAAGCAGGATGGAGAGCTCGTTCTTCTAGACCCTAAGGTGAGACGCTAAAGGAAATCACAGAAGGGTTTCAAGGAGGGTGAGAGGGGAAAGTGGGAGGCCGATTGCATTACCCCGCAGACAGTTAATCCCCTATTTTCGCCTACAGAAGGATACTTCTGCGAGCCAGACAAGCCAGATTTGGGGGGCCCGGTCCAGTCCGTCTTCCGAACCCTGCGCATCACCTTAGAAGAGGTCACAGCAGTGCGAACCAGGCCAGCGCCTCCGTGGGAGTCAGGTGAGCGTAACAGCTACTTGTTTGTCATGTTTTCTTGATATCAGCTGCGCCTTTATGCAGTTAAGTCAGTTCTGAGCGCGTTATAAATACTCAAATCAAATCAAATCAAATCAAACCCACTCAGGAAAATATCCTAATGTTGGCTTTGCCTTTAAGAATGCCATGCCACAATAAGAAAACATGCCCAAACTGGCTGCACAATGTGGGCCATTTTAGACATGTAATAACCTTTATCGTGTTTGCTTTACTCTTGATGCCTGGTAAAACATGCCATACCACAGTAATTAATAGCTAGAATGGCTGCACCAAAATGGCAGATTGGCCATGTAATAACACATATCATGCATGGATGCCCAGTAAAAGCAGTAAGAAAGGGCTAGATTGGCTGCCAGTCTAGCCATGTAATACATAAAATATAACATTGTTTTACCGTTGCCAACATTTTTCACTGGGCATCTATGTTAGATGCTGTGGAGACCTAGAAGAAGGTGTCTAATACACTGAGGCCATTTTATGACTTTTTATCAAACAATAATGAAAAAGGAAAAGGCCTAACTCACTCTATCGCTACAGGGATATGCCCTACCTACCAAAACTAGACTAAGGGTGCTCACACATCATCAAAGTCCAAAGAAAATGCCCTCCTTCCAAAACCTTCTTCTAACTGTTCCTACCACTATAACTAATAACTAAATAACTCCAGAATGTTCAGCTTCTGGTAATTTCTCTTTAGCCAGACTTTCTGCGGTCTTCTCAGGCTTTTTCCAAAACAAGCAAAGTTCTTGGCGTTCTGAAAAATGGTTAAAAGTCATAAAGAAGATTTCTCAAGTTTCTTGATTCTCTCTTATAAGACTCTGTAGCTCTTGATATAGGTTTACAGATCTGTTCACTGTGAGGTTATGGAATCTTCCTGTATCTTTCTTGCACCCCTTTTGATGGTGATCTTTTAACCTTCTCTTCGCTTTAACTCCTCTAGACTCTTTAAGTTTCACACTGTCTCTGATAGAGCGTTCTGGACCCTTTTTAGTCACTTGACACAACAACTCTTTTGGCCTCTCCAATGGCTTATACTTTGGGTGTTCACACTTAATTTAATTGGTTTTTCGATGTCTCTCATAGAGCACTTCCAGTGCTCATCAACCATTATTTTCAACAACTGTGAACATCTCCCAAGACATATAGATTGTGTTTCTCCAGTCCCCATATTGTAACTTATTATAACTTGTTTCATAACTTGTTTCATAACACAATGTATTCTAACTTATTTCATCCAGTTTTCTCCCACTTTCCCGAACCTCCAGGGTACCTTCACTTGGGTTGTGCTGGTTCATAAGGCTGAGCATCAGGATATGGCAGCTTCACCTTCTCTCATTCTCTGCTTCCTCAAGTATATCGCTGACATGCTCTCTGCACCTGTGTGCTTCCTTAGACTCTGCAGATATCAGCAGATGGGAGCTTTTGTTCTTGCCGGGTCAACTGGTCTCTGCATTGTTTAGCAGGTCTCTAGCCCACCATTCCTTCCTCGTGGTCATGCAACCAATCTGGATGCCCTATGTGACTCTGTCCCTGCTGTGGTTACTCCACTGCTTGCTACACTGGGCTTCCGGCATTCTCCTCCACCGTTCACTTGCTCTAAGGCAGCCGCTGGCTCCACGGCTCCACAGCAGTCTGCCCCTCGAGGATATACCTATGTCAGAGGTCCTCCCCTGCCTATGGTTCTCTCTTCCTTTTTCAAAGTTTCTCTTGGGTTTTTGTACGTCATCCGAAACAAAAGGGTTGTGCCTTTCCTTTTTACATTATGGAGTTCAGGCGAGATCTAGCATTACCTGAAACCAAAGAGATTGAGGAAATGACACTACTTGGTGGATTCAGAACAAAAGTATGCAAAACAGAAGTAACAGCAGTTTTTCCAATTCCCATGTAAGCAGATAATGTTCTATCTACTGGGAGATCCTTATCGGAATTGGAGTCTTTGTCCCCAAGAGGGTTGTCACTCCCAATGAGATCCCACTTGCCTAGACCCCTAGGGAGGGTCTTGCTTAGCAGGCTAACCTCCCTAGGCTCAAAGGGGGGAAGTGATGAATACCCTATATCCGTCACAATCCCCAGTAAAAAATTATGTTGATGTCGCACCCTCCACCCTTCCCCTTCCCGCCACCTGCCAAAATCATCTCCATGGCCCAGCAGAAACACACGCACAGACGCATTCACAAAAAATTAATTCACTTTCGCAGTCACACATATCATTCATTCAAGCACCCATATATCATACATTCACTTATTCACACACATTACACAAATAAAATTCAAAATACGCTCCACTCCAATGACTTCACGAAAGCCCTTTGGCTTCTGCTCAGCACTAACTGGAACCAGGGCATTCGCGCAGGAACCAGAACACTTCTCATGCAGTGCCCTGCTCTATTTCTATGTGTGGGGCAACTCAGGAGGGCCCTTTCACACATACAAATGTGCAGTACCCCAGGCTGCATCCCCAATGGGCCATGCAAAGCTGGGGAAGCAAAATACCCCCTGGCTTTTCATGGCCTAGTAGGCATGCACGCTGGGGAACTAAACTGTCAAAGGGAAACCACATTTTCATTTGAAAGTGTAAAACAGACCATGAGTGCGCCTTCAGCTACAACAAGAATATGCGGGAGCGCTTAGTGCTTCCACTGGGCTGGCTGGGCTGGCACAGCACGTTATGACCAGTGAAGGTTCTGACTGGTTGGCGCCCCCACACCCATTATGGATGAGCTGTCCCTGGTATTAAGAGATACAATTTGACTTCCTGTTGCACTGGTTTCAAAGAGTGTAGTAAGACATACAGTCTGTTTAAAGTCATATACTCTATTCTCTAGAATCACTGAATAAACACAGTTTGGTCACAGCTCCAAAGAAGCATGGATGAATGGTGACCTACCACATTCCCCTCCTCTGCATGTGGCCCTTTCTGTTAAATACCCTTCACTAGACAGCTGGGAGCATGCCTGATGTGCCTTAACCCATTGCCCCAAATGTTTACACCATGCTGACTGACAGGAACTATAGTATTTAGGCCACCTAACCAGGTTACCTTGCATTGCACCAACAAACATGCTTCTGGATTATTATCACTGGACTGTGTTTGTTTTCTCTTGCACCAAGACCTCGGCCGTAAGGGCTTAAAACAGTCAGGTACTGATAGGACTACTCCTCACCAAATGCAAGCATAATGTTCAATAGACTGTGCAAACAGAAGTGTCATCTATGCCTCCCAAGAAACAATGTGCCACTTGTAACTGATACTGTGCCTCTCTCTGTTTTTTCACACAAAGCTACTTTACAGTGAATTCAAATGTTGTGCCTTTCAGAGACATCTCTCCATTAACCCACCCTTGCTTCTCCCTTAATACACTCACGGTCAAGGAAAACTCTGTATGGCCAAAATCCCTACCACGCTCTCCCCAGCACCATCCCTCAGCACCATCTGCTTCCCTGTTAAACTGCTACAAAATAAGAAATTGTAGGCACACATATTCCATTATATGTTTGGCATCCAGTGTTTATAAAATAAAACAATTTCATAGAACATGTAATAAAGTAGACACAAAATACACATATCACGTATTCAGCATTTTAACATGGCCAATTATCCTGTAGCAAACAACCTGTGAAACAACCTTAAACAACAACATTTCTTGAAGGCATCAATTAGTTCAGCCTTGTTCATGGGTTTATGAACCTGTTTCAAATATTTCTTGAAATGCACCAACACCAGAACCAGAACACCATTACAATCGGATTTAGGTCTGGAATCTCAGGCAGCATCTGGACCTTGTGAATACCCTGGCTCTAAAAAAATCAGGATGCCCATGAATGTTTGGGGTCACTATCCTGTATTATCCTGAATATACCAGAATCCTAAGGACAGAGGCGTTGCTAGGGGGGCTAAGGGGGCTATAGCCCCTGATCTTTTTGTTGTAGCCCCGGACAGAATCTCAGGAGCTACAACCAAAAGGCTAGCTAGCCCCCAGTCCTGACAGTTCGGGCATCAGCATAGCCCTGGGTCTTTTCCAGACCTAGCAACACCCCTGCCTAAGGATACAATATTTGCAAATGTGGCCCATCACACAGAACAAATTTGATACTTGAAGGAGGCTGTTTCCATTACTAATTCAAAGATGATTATGGGTCCTGGGACATTTTTGGAGAAGCCCTGCAGACATGGACTTTCACTAATTATTTTGGCTGTGCTCTACTAGGCATCTGCTTCTTGATCACTCTCCCCAAGAAAGTGTGTGAAGGGAGTACAAAACAAGTGAGATGAATGGTCAAAGGAGTCAATGCCAGTCTATAACAGGACCAAGGTCCTATGCCCCAAATGTTCTGGCCTGTAAAAGTATTTTGTCAAGGTGTATATTTCCTTAAGGCCTTGTTACAAAGTCGGTCATAGTTCTCTGGTGGTTATCGATTGTGGATCCCTCTGTTACTGCTAGCCCTCCTGGGCAGAATATGCTTGACTTTCAGACAATATTTGCTCATTGTCCATCTGCCCCAGTGTAATTCTCAGGCAGCGTCATTGTATGGCCCCCAGCCAAGGAGGTTAATGAATGCAGGGACACCTGCTGCCTTTTTTTCCATGATCAGTGTCAGTTTAAATGTACTCTGAAACCACATGTTGTATTGTATATATTGAGAACTCTGGGTGCTGTTTCTCCTTTAGCTCACTGGGTTTGGGATTCTCATCAAATTATTTTGTCGCTTGTTTCTTTCGGAGGGTCTGTGAATACCCCCCACGAATCCTGAATATGGTTCTTTACTAGCTAGTAGATCTCTTTCTCCTCCTTTCTTGGTTTCTACTAGCAAGTAAACTTTGGTGGGCTTGTCGCTTGTCAGTCTCACCGGAATCCATACTATGGGCTCCCAGATAGCTTGTGTCCCTCTGGTTTCTGCTTTCAAGTTTGGCCCTGCTTTGCTATTCTTAGGGCCAAGGTCCACGGGGCTTCACTCGGACAGCACTGCTGCACTGGCTGTACATCAGCTCTGACTCCACTTGTCTGACTTTTAACTTCTCAGTACTCCATCCAGCCTTTGGGCCTCTTGCTTGCCCAACCCCAGTTTCTTTCTCTTGCTGTCCTCTAACACCATCTTCCATTCTCTTTCTCTCTTCCCTGCCTCTCATGACCTCTTCCTGCACTTCTTTCTTACTCTCTTCCGGCTAGTATGTCCCTTCTCCGACACCTTCCTTTCTTTTTGCCTTCCTATTTCTTGCTCCAGCTTCCTCCTCAAGCTCTTCCCCCTCCTTGCATGCCTCCCTTTCCCATCACCTTTCTCCTTCCTGCTCATTTCCCTTATTCCTCACGCCAGCTCCTCCTGCTCTTCTGTGTCTCGTCCATTGCCTTTGTTGACCTACACAATCCTCTGTTCAGTGCTATCTCTCTCTTTCTCTCTCTCTCTCTCTTTCTCTCTCACCCTCTCTTTGCAACTGTTCTCCAACCTCCAAGATGCCAATCCATCTACAAACGCCCTCATCCTTGGTTCCTCCCAAATCTGTTTTTATAATCTTTCTCCAGGGGCGTTGCTAAGGGGGGGCTAAGAGGGCTATAGCCCCTGATCTTTTGGTTATAGCCCCGGATAGAATCTCAGGAGCTACAGCCAAAACACTAGCTAGCCCCCAGTCCCAACAATTCCGACATCAGTTTAGCCCCGGGTCTTTTCCAGACCTAGCAACTCCCCTGTCTTTCTCTATATGTGATTGCAATAAGGATTTCAGTGGAGACATCTATATGGGTGTATTGGTCTTGGCACGATAGACTATGTGTGGCTCCTAATGTTTGAGTTACTTGAGCCTGGAGCTTGTGGGGGAATGTGATTCCCATCGCCAGACCTGTAACAGCGAGCAAGTGGTTCCACTCATTTGTATTTCTCTGCATTCTTTGTTTTATTTCTGCAAGTGAGACATGTAAATCATCATGATTGTGAGGAAAACCTTCCATTCTTTAGTCTTTTGCATAATTGGCTTTGGGGCTACATGGATAACATGAATATAGAGGTCAGGGGAAAGGGAGATGGTTGGCATCATTAATCAGGTGGATTTCTGCAGACCCCATGATCTCTCTCTTTCCCCAGTCCGTGCCCTCAACAATGGGACTGTGTCACAATCCTCAGATCTGAAGCAAAAAGCGTTTCAATTGACAAGGCATCTCTCTAGCTCACAAGGTTTTTATGTTTCCTCCCCTCTGGTCTCAGGGTCATCAAAATACAGTGTTCTTTTTTTCTGCTGTGCCTCTTCAGTCTTAAATTCTGGACTGCCAGCTTTGTCTCTTTTTTTCTCGACACTTACTGAACTCTCACTATTTGAAGTACCGTAGCTATGTAAGCCTATCCAAGTGGTAATAAACATGGACATATTCTTCTTCTTTTCTCCTTTGTATATTAGCTAAAGGTGCCACATCATCATGCAAGATAGAGTAAAATAGAATATGAGGTCTTGGGGCTTGGATTTATTACACTTTTATCACATTTATTACAAATAAGGACATTTCAGAATTCTTTCAGACTCCCTATTGCCAAGGGTTTAGCCATCATATTTCTTTTTTTCTATTCCCAACCTTTGCCACTTCTTGTTGGGGCACAGGAATGCGTAGATCAGAGTGGGAATTGGTCTGCATAACGGTTGAAACTTAACCCACTGCCATCCACTTGATGTCTGGCACCATTTCAAAACGAAAAGCTGCACTTCTTGAGAAACATGTGTATATGTCATATATTAGCTGGCTTACCAATTTATAACCTTTCTCCCATAATCCCTGTAAATAATAACTCCTTTGTTTTCTGGTGGCCCCACCTAAATCTAGCTCTCTTTGAAGGTGTAGTTCATCCAAAACTGTATAAACTCTCTATGGTGTGAATAATCCTTCTGTCATGATGCCTACCCCCGGGGACCCAGACCAAGTCCAGCAGCCCCGGAAGCAGGCATCAAGTAATCCTAAGCAAGCCCAACAACCCCTGCCAGGGGCTATTTGGGTCCAGTCCTGGCGCCTATGGCGCCAGGCTCATATGGAGAGTCAGTCCTGGCGCCATAGGCGCCAGGCTCATAGATTAAAACACCTGATGCAGACCATGCTGCAAACTTACCTGATGCAGACCATGCTGCAAGAGCTCCATGCCAAAAGAGGCTTGGAAGGGACTACTTTACTTAGGGACTATTTTTTTACTCGGGCGGGGCTGGGGAGGAATACTTACCTGGGACTACTTTGGAGGCTATTTAAACCACGCCCGAAGAGCAGCACACACTTCGCGTTATTCTGCATCCAGCAGCGTAACGCTCACCGTGCCTGCAAGTCTGCATCCAGCCTTCTGCCACGCCCGCCTCGAGTTTGGAGCTCCTAGAAAAAGGGAGAAAGAAGGAGAAAAGCTTAGAACAAGAGCAATACCTTTGATCCTTACCTGAATTCCCAATCCATCGCGCCTTCGAGCTGGAAGAAAGAAGTTATTTTATGCGCGTCGCCTCACCTGCTGCAGCGCTGCGCTGAACTCACCGGCCTTCGCAGCATCTTCACATTCCACTGCATCCTCCTGCATGTTCCCGCCGCACTCCGGCACCTTAGGAGAAGACAAGAACAGCAAGGTGAGCCAAGGGAATACACAGAGGAATATTAGTTACCCCCCCCCCATAGACTTACCTGATTTTACCACCGGGGGTACTATTCCTCTTCACGGGTCGGCGCAGATTCCACTGCATCTTCGCCGAACCCCAGCCCCTACGGGGAAACAAAAGGACAGCAAGGTGAAACAAAGGGACTAACAAGGGGAACCCTCCTCACCACAATAGACTTACCTGATTTTACCGCCGGAGGTATTATTCCCCGAGACTTCATACTTTCTCTCAGCGCCTGAATGAGGGAGAAAGCAACAGGTTACATATTGACATTATTTTATCGAACTGTGTTGGAAAATACAAATTCCTACCAGAATACTACCGGTTGCCACAAGGAACTTTTCATTAGGGTCAAGCTGCAACCTGCAAGGAATCGGACAAGAGTGAAAGTCAGGCATTTGAACTCTTATGAACTTTATACTTACGGCGTCTTGCCGGGAATCTCAGAGTCAATATTGTTCTGAAACTCACCAATTCCTTCGAGCCAGTGAAGCAACTGGTTATCAATGCGCCCCTGCGCTCAATGCAGGATGGAGAGCTCAGCTTTTCAAACCATCAGGTGAGACTATAAGAGGGGACATCAAAGGTGATCTGTGGGAGAACAGCGGGGGTGGGGGGATTTACGCTCAACTCCACGGGTGGTTAATGCCCTTTCTCCATTTGCAGAAAAATATTCCTACGGGCCAAGCAAACGAAGCTAGGTGGGCCAGTCCAGTCCGTCATCTCGGCCCTACGCGTCACATTGGTGGAGACCGCAGCTGTCCAGTTCCGATCGACGCCTCTGTGGGAGCCAGGTGAGCGTAACACCTTCTGCAAATCTTAACATTGTTTTTTTTTATAACTCTTTTTATTAAGTTTCACAGAACAAGAAAAAACAATATGAACGTACCTTAGCAGCAAAGGCAGTGGGGTCATAAGAAAACAATATAGACGGTAGTCATTATAAGCCATAAATGGAGCACCAAAGTTCTCAGATTGCAGGCCGTGGGGGGAGTCTGCTAGTGAGTGAGGGTCGCCTGCTTCCTTTAGGACATCCATTGGTATTCCGGACTCAGTCCTTATTCCTCCCACTTCCCCCATATTTTCAAAAATTTCCGAGGGCTCCCGCTTGCGGTGTAAATGCGTTGTTCCAGGGAGGCACATCTGCTCATTTCGTTGGACCATAGGTCTATGCATATTGTATCTGCAGAATCCCAGGTGGCAGCGGCTAGTTTCTTTCCTAACCCTAGTGCCAGTCCAAGGAATGCTTTTTCATATTTGGTGAAGTCCGTTCCTCCCCACACCCCCAGTAGTATCAGTTTTGGATCTCTCAGTACTGGGGGTCCCATTATCCCAGAGAGGCAAGTGATGTAGGCCGACCAAAACTCCTGTAATACACCGCATTCCCAGATCATGTGAAAAATGGTGCCTTCTGCTCTATTATGTCAGAGACATTCCCCATCATTGGCTCTTCCCCATTTAGCCATCATTGTTCTAGAGTAATATGACTAATATGACCTGTGTAACATTCGCAGCTGTATCAGTCTCAACTTGGCATCAATATTTATTTATTGGGGGAACATCAACACCTCCACCCATTCTTCTGCCTCTAATGCAACTAGGTCATTTTCCAATTTTTGTTTCAGTTTTGTAAGATCCCTGGTGCTAAAGGAGTTGAGCGCTTGATAAAGAGTGGAGGTGACCTTAGATTGAATGCGGTCCAGAAGACATTTGTTTCTAGATGGGAACAGGCGGGTACGCCAGCAAGGCTCGGGAATTGGGCATTGATGGCATGCGTGAGCTGTGCGTGTCTAAAGCGATCCATAGGTTGCAACCCATATTTTCCCTTCAGGGTCTTTACTTGAGCAAGAGGGGATCATGTTCATGAATTATGCGGACGATACCCAATGGGTCGTTGCCATTGTGGGTACCCACTCAGTTGATAAGGCAGAATTGAATTGTGTCCATGCAATTATTAAGAGCTGGATGTTGAGAAGCAATCTTGCTCTGAACAAGAATAAGACAGAACTTCTGCTTGTAGCCTTGCCCACCTTAGCATACAATCTGGGCATGGCCTATACTAGTTTTCTTCTTGGCGAGACTACCCTCTGTCCCCTTAAAAAAGTAAAAACCTGTGGGTTAGTACTGGATCAACAATTATCCATGAAGGCACATGTAAGCAGCCTGGTTTCCAGTGCAGCTTTTTATATAAAACGCCGTGCCCAGCTCAGGCCCTTCATCAGTCAAGCCAATGCTGAAACAATCGCCCGTGCAATTGTAGGAGCAGAAATTGACTATTGTTGCAGCTTATTGGCTGGCATTAATAAATCGGACATGAATACACTCCAAGTCATTCAGAACGGGGCTGTTCGAGTTGTCTCAGGGTTCCGGCGCCTCAATCACCTCTCGGCTGCAAGAAGGGGCCTGCACTGCCTACCAGTGTAAGCGCAAACACAATACGTATAAGTGCGTCAATGGCACTATAACTGACTATTTGAGGCAATTCATTTCGGGAAGAACGCAAAGTCGTTCTCTCAGATCAAATAATCAAAAACCTCTGAGCATTCCTAGAAGTTGAACCAAAAAGGCAGAAAAAGGAGCTTTCTATCTATCAGCCCCCAAGGCCTGGAACAACCTCCCTCTTGATCTCAGAGACCAACCCGACCTGGAATCTTTCAAGAAGAAATTGAAAACCTTGCTGTTTCTCTGGTTGGTGGCCTAGCCCCCTCTTCTTCACTGGCTTTCTTCCTCGTATGAGTTTATGTTCTGTCCCGCGCCCTTATGCCAATGGGTTCACGGCTGTGCTATATAAATGTTTTAAACTAAACTAAACTAAAGTCTACAAGTCGCCCCTCTTGAATAATATCCGCCAGTGTGCACAAACCACTCTTCTCCCAGGTTCCGAAGTATCCCATTCTCTGTATTTTGGGGAGGTAAGTGTTGTGCCACAAGGGCTGGATCAGTGTTAGTCTGCTTCCCCATCCTATGTTTCGGTGCGCCTCCTCCCAGACTCGGCGGGTATGGAGTGACATTCTTGGTATCCCTCTCAGGCTCTTGTTGTCATCGTACAGTATGTGGAAGGGGGAAAAAGAGCTGCTATCGCTAATTTCTACCCAGATGTGCGAGAGCCTTGGGTAGCCATTCATTTACCACCCCTGTATGTGCGGCCCAGTAGTAAATGCAAATGTTCGGTAATCCTATACTATCCTCCCATACTGAGAGTTGAAGAGTTCTGAGCGCTTTGATTCCCACCCCAGAGCAGTGTGCGTAGAGTCTTATCAATGGCTACAAAGGTTTTGATGGGGATGGGAATTGGGGTGTTCTGTAGGACATAGAGGAGCCTTGGAAGCGTCATCATTTTAAACAGCGCTGCCCTCCCCAATAGCGATAGTGGAAGAGACTGCCAGGGTGAAACATCGTTCATGAATCTATCCACCACCGGTTGCAGGTTAAGCCTGAGGAAATCATCTACCGTCAAAGTGACCCGTATGCCCAGGTGGGTGAAGCTCAATACTGAGACAGGATATGGACAAGGTTCGGGGATCGCCGCATCATCCCCCCTGAATAGGGATGTATATTGTTTTTTGTATATTCACGCTGAGTCCCCCAAAGTGTTGATATTCCGCAAGAATCTGGGACACGATCGGGTAGGAGACCACTGGGTTGCCGAGGTATATAAGGAGGTCATCCGCATATAGCGAGACTCAATCTTCTCCCTTAGGCCAGGTGAACCCAGACCAGTTTACATCTGTTCTTAGTCTGATCGCTAAAGGTTCGATGGCAAGTAGGAACAATAGAGGTGTGAAGGGGCAGCCTTGTCTGGTCCCATGACCCAGCGGGAACATCCTGAATGGTCTCCCGTTTACCCATACAAATGCTTCGGGAAGAGCGTAGAGGAGTTTGACCCATGACATGAAGCCTTGCCCGAATTCCATCCACTTCATGATCTTCCCTAGAGCATCCAACCCCATCGAGTCAAAGGCCTTCTCGAAGTCGACCGCAAGGAGGGCTAACAGGTCCGGGATCTCAGATGCTTGGTCTACGACAATCTGGACCCTGCGTAGATTCCTTCGCGTGGATTTGCCTGGCATAAATCCACACTGGTCTGGGTGGACTAGAGATTTGATTGCCCCGAGCATTCTGTTAGCTAGTATTCGGGGCAGGATTTTAGCTTCCCAGTTTATTAATGATATGGGCCTATATGAGGCACAGCGTTCCAGGGTTTTCCAGGTTTGGGAATTACGACGATGCATGTCCTCCGGAGGTCTAGGGGGAGCACACACAGCTCCCTACTGTGGAGGAACATGCGGTGCATGTGACCCATCGGTGTCCCGCCCAACCGTTTCCATATCTCCACTCGAAAACTGTTAGGGCCAGGAGTCTTCCCCGATTGCAGCTGCGTCACTGCTTCCCCCACTTCTTCCTTTATGATCTCAGAGTCTAGCTGCTCTGCCTGTTGTCTAGAGAGCCATGGAATTGTGATCAAATCAAGGAAGTTCGGGGTGCCTGGTGTGGGTCCTACTGCCGGGGCGGGGGGATTACAGTCATCCATAGTCATTGGCAAAAGCTTCTGCGATATCAGAGTCGCCTGTCAGCGTTTCCCCCTCATCCACTTGAATGGCCCGTACCTGTCCCTTACTTAGTTCCCATCTCTCTAGCCAGGCCAGGGTTTTGCTTGTTTTGTCTCCCTGCTCATAAATCTGGTGCCGGCCCGACCAATGGCCAGTTCGAGCATTATCCAGGGCGGTGTTCCTCAAAAACCTCTTGGGCCGTTATTCTACAAGATGGCACACATTGTTCCCCTAAAAGGACTTCCTACTGCTAGAACACTGGCTACTGTATTCCTAGGGCAAGTAATCAGACTACATGGTTTCCCTTCAATACTGATTTCTGATCGAGGAACGCAATTCGTCTCAGCCTTCTGGAGGAGTTGTTGCAAGATAGCGCAGATTGATATTCGCCTATCCAGCAGTCACCACCCCCAAACCGATGGTCAAACTGAGAGGACTAATCAGACGTTAGAGCAATATCTGAGATGCATGCTGCAGCAAACATAAGAATCCTGGAAGGACGTTCTTTGGTTAACTGAATTTGCATACAATAACTCTATCCACACTAGTACGGGACAAACCCCATTCTATACCATGAATGGTCGACATCCTCGAACGTCCTCCTTTGGCCAGTTTGATGAGTTAGAAATGCCGGCAATTACCTCTCTACATAAGACTATTACTCAAACCCTTAAGGAAGCAACCAAGAATTTAACTAAAGCCAAGGAACAACAAAAGAAGTTTGCTGACAGGCACAGAAGGGAAGCTCCACATTACCAAATTGGGGATAAAATATGGTTGGCTGCCAGAAATATACCATTAAAAGGACCTCAGGTCTTCCGTCCCAGATATCTTGGACCTTATCCCATCAAGGCCATCATCAATCCGGCCGCAGTAAAACTAGCTACCAATATGTGAATTCATACTGTGTTTCAAGTTTCTCTCTTGAAGCCTGAGACCAGGATCAAAAAACCACCGGAGCCTGAAATTATCGGAGGAGAACCTGAGTACAAGGTTAAAGACATCCTGAATTCTAAAATAGTATGATCAAAACTGTACTACTTAATCGATTGGGAGGGTTATGGGACTCAAGATCGCACTTGGGAACCTGTGGAATTTGTCCATGGCCCTCGACTAATCAGGCGGTTT
Source organism: Ambystoma mexicanum (assembly GCF_040938575.1). NCBI lineage: Eukaryota > Metazoa > Chordata > Amphibia > Caudata > Ambystomatidae > Ambystoma > Ambystoma mexicanum. The sequence continues at coordinate 815,025,172 of NC_090929.1, forward strand.
CACCATAACAACCCCACCAAACCTGGACCAGGGAGAGGAACGCCCGTGAGAGGGGCCTTGCGGGGGAGTGCTGTCATAACCACTGGACAAGCGTCCATTCCTTCTCACCCCCAGGGTCCAAATGGACCCAGTCCTGGTGCCTCTGGCGCCAGGCTCATGAAAAAGTGTGCTTTGGACACTCTGTGCCTAAGGCACGTGCATCAGGGCCGGGCGTGGCCATAGAACATCATTGGAAGGCTTGTGCAGGAGTTCCTTGGTTGGGGTAAGGTGGAGCCAAAAGGCGGGGCTAAAGGGAGGGAACAGGGCCAGCCTATATAAGGCCAACCCATCCACATTAGCGTTATTCTGCTTTCTGCAGCGTAACGCTTACCGCTGTCCAAGGCATTTACCTGATTGTACCTGATTCCAGCTACTCCATCGCTGAAGGCACCTCTTACCTGATTCCAGCTACTCCATCGATGAAGGCGCATCTTACCTGATTCCAGCCACTCCATCGCTGAAGGCACCTCTTACCTGAATCCAGCTACTCCACCGCTGAAGGTACACCTTACCTACTTCCAGCCGCTCCATCGACGTGCGCACCACTTACCTTCATCCATCACTATCGGAGTTGGAGCCTTCTTCTCACCTGATCCGGGTGTCCAGGTACTCGGAGCTCCACTTCTTTTCTTCTCCATTGCGGTACCATCATCCTGCAACCACGGAGCTGCGCCAAGCTTCCAGACTTCGCTCTACGCCACCGGCCTTCTCCTGCAAGGGAAATAAAACACAACAGGTTAGAAATCATATAGATAACGAACGCTTGGCCAACTTACCAGCTAAATTGGGAGCTCCATCATCCTCAGGGGAATCCACAAATTCGCTCCACGACTCCGATCTGCATCTTCACACCTATTGGGAAGAGATAAGACATTGCATTACTATTAATGAACAAGACCAAAGACATTATAACAAACAAACTATATTCATAACCAAAAGACTTTCCTTCTAAGTGGATTGGTCGCAGCCGGTCTGGATCAACACTTCCACGGACCAGGGAAGCAACTAGGTTTACTCTACGCGCCCCTGCATAAGAAGCAGGACGGATAGCTCAACATTGCAACACAACAGGTGAGCTTGCATGGGAAAATGCTTGCACACTTCATTTTGGCACAAGAGGGTCAAGGGAAGTCACAACACCACCACGCCATTCTCATTGCCTCTCATCTTCTCTCAGGGGCAGCCCCAGCATACAGAACAGCAGGCTCTGCAGCAACTGGGAGAGGGAGATGATCCAGGGGAGTCCAGTCGAGGGAGGGCGCCAACGGTGCCCCAACACCCCGCAGAGATCAGGTGAGGTTAACATTGAGGTCTTATTAGAGAGTCCTTCTGCAATCTCAGGTACCCCTAGATAATAGGTGTTCAAGCGCCAGGTGGCTTCCCGTTTATGCTGTATAGTCTTCAGTTTTATCAGTAGAGGGGAGTGATCTGATATCTCTCTAGCCAGGAATTCTGCCGATAGTAGCCTACGGGCCATATTCTTGGGAGTGAGGACATAGTCAAGTCTGGAGAATGACTTGTATGCATTAGAGTAAAATGAAAACCCTGTGTTCAAGGTGTGCAGTGCCCTCCACGTATCAAATAGCCCTATTGCCTACACAAAGGTGTATACTTTGTTTGGGACATCTCCAGCCCTATTGCCCGTGTATGTTCTGTCTCAAGCAAACTCCATAACCTTGTGGAAGTCCCCACCTACAGCCCAAGAGTCCGCCCGTTCCTCTATCATTATTGTTTGTAGCTCACTGAGGAGTTCCGCTGTTAATGTGGGAGGTGCATAGGCTGCAATGAGGCCCCAGGTCTCTCCCCAGATGTCCCCAAGTACCACCACAAACCTACCCTGAGGGTCTGTTCTCACATTCTTGGCCTGAAATGGTATTTGTTTATGAAGAAGAATCATAGAGGCCCTGGAGCCTCTAGAGAACCCAGCCTGATATCTGTGTGGGTAATTAGACCTCCTAAAGAACCCGCAATTGGTGCCCACCAAGTGGGTTTCTGTGATGAAAGCAATATCAGGGGAGTATCAATTAAGATATTGAAGCACCAGCTTACGTTTTATGCAAGACCCCAGGCCGTTAACATTCCAGGTCATTAGGGAGACCTGTCCTACTTGTGTCATGTCTGCAGTCTCCTATCCTGGTGCGTCTGAGGAGGGTGTTGTGTGCCTTGGGCGTTACCCCCAGGTTAGGTGCCCCCATCAATTCCAAACCCTGGTGTTTGCTCCATGCCATCCCTGCTGCTGCTTCGCATTTGTACATTTTGAACCACAACTGTTGAACCTTACCAACTTGTAAACTTTTGAGTTTTTCCATGCTCGATCTGGGCTGAGAGGGTAATCTGTTCCGGTGTTTTGCCCAGTGTAATAATGAACAACTATACCCATTTCCCAAACTACCTACAAACCATATCCCATGAACTCTCCCCACCCTGCACTTCCCCCCAACCAGAAGTACCTGTCGCTCAAACTCATGTAACTTTGAACACATAGAACTTGATTGGGGAAAACCCCGGGGGCTGTCTACTTCTCTTCGCCTCTGACTGGGGCTGCCAGACTAAGGGTTCCAATCTTAACGATGAAGGGAAGGGGGCAAAAACACCTCCTCTAGACTTCCCCACGGGCTCTCTCGGGTCACCTCACGTGTCCTTGGGTTTTAGGTGTTCCCTGGTCGTTCCAGTGATCCTGGTGGTGTGTTTTGCTCAAGAGTCTTAGAGGCCGATTCATGGAATAATTAGCGCGGCGCAAGTGGGCAAAAACGTGCGAATCGCAGTGGAATAGCGAAAATCGCAGTGCAAGTGCGAAAATCGCACGAAAAGCAGCGCACGTCGATTCATGGAAGGCCGTGCGCGAGAAAACCAGCGGATGTGCGATAAAAAAGTGCGCGGCGCACGTTGGCGCACGTTGGCGCACAGGCCATCTAACAGCGTGCGCCAGGTCACAGCGAAAATCGCACAGGCCACAGCGAAATTCGCACATAGCGCGGCGCACGCAACAAAAGTAGGCGGAACACGGGCGTAACACTCGGAATGGGGAACAACTTGCCAAAACGTGGGCGTCACGGGGGAAGTACAGGGCACAAGTGCGCGGAACGCCCACACGCTCGCCTACAACACGTATTCATGGAATAGAATAGGGGAAAAAAGCGCACGCTCAAACCAGCGCACAGGCACAAACACGACCGCCACAAGAAAGGAGGCGGTAGCGTCTCTGCGGCTGTAAGAAATGTGCGCCAAAAGGTGCGCCAACAAATAGCACCTATATACTGCCATGATGAATGTCCAATACTGTGGCCCTCCAGGAAAAATGACGTGCAAAGGGGTACCCACAAACACGGACACCCGCTGACAAAAAATACGTGTGCATGTATACCGGGGTGCGCGGGAAGTGTCACACGCGATTTGCAGGGTACGTGCATCACAGGGGTTCGCGTGAAGTTATTCACGCGATCGGGCCTGGGGGAGCGGGCTACGTGTATTTCAGGGGTTCGCGTGAAGTTCCTCACGCGATCGGGCCTGGGGGAGCGGGCTACGTGTATTACAGGGGTTCGCGTGAAGTTCCTCACGCGATCGGGCCTGGGGGAGCGTGCTACGTGTATTTCAGGGGTTCGCGTGAAGTTTCACACGCGATCGGGCCTGGGGGAGCGGGCTACGTGTATTACAGGGGTTCGCGTGAAGTTCCTCACGCGATCGGGCCTGGGGGAGCGGGCTACGTGTATTACAGGGGTGCGCGGGAAGTTCCACACGCGAATAGCCTGGGCGCGTGTATTTCAGGGGTGCGCGGGAAGTTCCACACGCGAATAGCCTGGGCGCGTGTATTTCAGGGGTGCGCGGGGAGTTCCACACGCGAATAGCCTGGGCGCGTGTATTTCAGGGGTGCGCGGGAAGTTCCACACGCGAATAGCCTGGGCGCGTGTATTTCTGGGGTGCGCGGGAAGTTCCACACGCGAATAGCCTGGGCGCGTGTATTTCTGGGGTGCGCGGGAAGTTCCACACGCGAATAGCCTGGGCGCGTGTATATCAGGGGTGCGCGGGAAGTTCCACACGCGAATAGCCTGGGCACGTGTATTTCAGGGGTGCGCGGGAAGTTTTACACGCGAATAGCCTGGGCGCGTGTATTTCAGAGGTGCGCGGGAAGTTCCACACGCGAATAGCCTGGGCGCGTGTATTTCTGGGGTGCGCGGGAAGTTCCACACGCGAATAGCCTGGGCGCGTGTATTTCAGGGGTGCGCGGGAAGTTTTACACGCGAATAGCCTGGGCGCGTGTATTTCAGGGGTGCGCGGGAAGTTCCACACGCGAATAGCCTGGGCGCGTGTATTTCTGGGGTGCGCGGGGAGTTCCACACGCGAATAGCCTGGGCGCGTGTATTTCAGGGGTGCGCGGGAAGTTCCACACGCGAATAGCCTGGGCGCGTGTATTTCTGGGGTGCGCGGGAAGTTCCACACGCGAATAGCCTGGGCGCGTGTATTTCAGGGGTGCGCGGGAAGTTCCACACGCGAATAGCCTGGGCGCGTGTATTTCAGGGGTGCGCGGGAAGTTCCACACGCGAATAGCCTGGGCGCGTGTATTTCAGGGGTGCGCGGGAAGTTCCACACGCGAATAGCCTGGGCGCGTGTATTTCAGGGGTGCGCGGGAAGTTTTACACGCAAATAGCCTGGGCGCGTGTATTTCAGGGGTGCGCGGGAAGTTTTACACGCGATTTCTGCACGGTACGTGTATTTCAGGGGTGCCGGGGAGTCCCACATGTGATTTGACAGTGTGGGTCCTCCCAGGTGTACCCTGTACACCCTCCACGGCCCCTGCAGGCAGCCCACACCACAGGGGACTACCCTGCATCCCTGGTCATGTCCCGCAGGCAGCCCACCCAACATGGGCATGCCCCCCAGCAAAGGCACATGTCTCCTTGAACTAATGAACACCAACTCATGTCCCCTTGCACCCCCACCCCCCAGCACTGTGGGGCACCTGCCAGCAGGCCCCCACCCATGTCCGATTCATGTCTCCCACCACCCCCACCCCCCAGCCACCAGGGTCACCCTCCACCAGGCCCCCACCCATGTCCCCTATCACCCCCACCCCCCAGCCACCAGGGGCACCCTCCACCAGGCCCCCACTCATGTCACCCACCACCCCCACCCCCCAGCCACCAGGGTCACCCTCCACCAGGCCCCCACTCATGTCTCCCACCACCCCCACACCCCAGCAGTGCAGGGGCACCCTCCACCAGGCCCCACTCATGTCTACCACCACCCCCACACCCCCAGCCACCAGGGGCACCCTCCACCAGGCCCCCACTCATGTCACCCACCACCCCCACCCCCCAGCCACCAGGGGCACCCTCCACCAGGCCCCCACTCATGTCACCCACCACCCCCACCCCCCAGCCACCAGGGTCACCCTCCACCAGGCCCCCACTCATGTCACCCACCACCCCCACCCCCCAGCCACCAGGGGCACCCTCCACCAGGCCCCCACTCATGTCTCCCACCACCCCCACACCCCAGCAGTGCAGGGGCACCCTCCACCAGGCCCCCACTCATGTCTCCCACCACCCCCACACCCCAGCAGTGCAGGGTCACCCTCCACCAGGCCCCCACTCATGTCTCCCACCACCCCCACACCCCAGCAGTGCAGGGGCACCCTCCACCAGGCCCCCACTCATGTCTCCCACCACCCCCACCCCCCAGCCACCAGGGGCACCCTCCACCAGGCCCCCACTCATGTCTCCCACCACCCCCACACCCCAGCAGTGCAGGGGCACCCTCCACCAGGCCCCCACTCATGTCTCCCACCACCCCCACCCCCCAGCCACCAGGGGCACCCTCCACCAGGCCCCCACTCATGTCACCCACCACCCCCACCCCCCAGCCACCAGGGTCACCCTCCACCAGGCCCCCACTCATGTCTCCCACCACCCCCACACCCCAGCAGTGCAGGGGCACCCTCCACCAGGCCCCCACTCATGTCTCCCAACACCCCCACACCCAGCAGTGCAGGGGCACCCTCCACCAGGCCCCCACTCATGTCACCCACCACCCCCACACCCCAACAGTGCAGGGGCACCCTCCACCAGGCCCCCACTCATGTCTCCCACCACCCCCACCCCCCAGTAGTGCAGGGGCAGCCTCCACCAGGCCCCCACCCATGTCTCCCACCACCTCCACCCCCCTGCCACCATGGGCAGCCCCCACCAGGCCCCCACTCATGTCTCCCACCACCCCCACCCCCCAGCAGTGCAGGGTCAACCTCCACCAGGCCCCCACTCATGTCCCCTATCACCACCACCACCCCGCCACCAGGGGCACCCTCCACCAGGCTCCCATCCATGTCTCCCACCACCCCCACCCCCCAGCAGTGCAGGGGCACCCTCCACCAGGCCCCCACTCATGTCACCCACCACCCCCACACCCCAGCAGTGCAGGGGCACCCTCCACCAGGCCCCCACTCATGTCTCCCACCACCCCCACACCCCAGCAGTGCAGGGGCACCCTCCACCAGGCCCCCACTCATGTCACCCACCACCCCCACACCCCAGCAGTGCAGGGGCACCCTCCACCAGGCCCCCACTCATGTCTCCCACCACCCCCACCCCCCAGCAGTGCAGGGGCAGCCTCCACCAGGCCCCCACCCATGTCTCCCACCACCCCCACCCCCCTGCCACCATGGGCAGCCCCCACCAGGCCCCCACTCATGTCTCCCACCACCCCCACCCCCCAGCAGTGCAGGGTCAACCTCCACCGGCCCCCCACTCATGTCCCCTGTCACCCCCACCCCCCCGCCACCAGGGGCACCCTCCACCAGGCCCCCATCCATGTCTCCCACCACCCCCACCCCCCAGCAGTGCAGGGGCAGCCTCCACCAGGCCCCCACCCATGTCTCCCACCACCCCCACACCCCAGCAGTGCAGGGGCACCCTCCACCAGGCCCCCACTCATGTCTCCCACCACCCCCACACCCCAGCCACCAGGGGCACCCTCCACCAGGCCCCCACTCATGTCTCCCACCACCCCCACACCCCAGCCACCAGGGGCACCCTCCACCAGGCCCCCACTCATGTCTCCCACCACCCCCACCCCCAGCAGTGCAGGGGCAGCCTCCACCAGGCCCCCACCCATGTCTCCCACCACCCCCACCCCCCTGCCACCATGGGCAGCCCCCACCAGGCCCCCACTCATGTCTCCCACCACCCCCACCCCCCAGCAGTGCAGGGGCACCCTCCACCAGGCCCCCACTCATGTCACCCACCACCCCCACACCCCAGCAGTGCAGGGGCACCCTCCACCAGGCCCCCACTCATGTCTCCCACCACCCCCACCCCCAGCAGTGCAGGGGCAGCCTCCACCAGGCCCCCACCCATGTCTCCCACCACCCCCACCCCCCTGCCACCATGGGCAGCCCCCACCAGGCCCCCACTCATGTCTCCCACCACCCCCACCCCCAGCAGTGCAGGGGCAGCCTCCACCAGGCCCCCACCCATGTCTCCCACCACCCCCACACCCCAGCAGTGCAGGGGCACCCTCCACCAGGCCCCCACTCATGTCTCCCACCACCCCCACACCCCAGCCACCAGGGGCACCCTCCACCAGGCCCCCACTCATGTCTCCCACCACCCCCACACCCCAGCCACCAGGGGCACCCTCCACCAGGCCCCCACTCATGTCTCCCACCACCCCCACACCCCAGCAGTGCAGGGGCAGCCTCCACCAGGCACCCACACATGTCCCCCTGCCCCCAGGTCCTGACGATACTCAATCATGGCAGTAATGGGCAGCATACCCAGCACAAACACCCAGGCAAGGATTGCATCCACCCACATAGTGAATGCAATTACATGATACAACCCCAATGGCAAGTCTGTAAATGAACACATGTCCGTCACACACACATACACAATGGGTGCAAGTCAGTGTCAAAACCCATATCATGACATGTATGAAACCAATGAGAAAATACCACAAGTGAAAGTTAAAAAGAACATGTATTAAAGATGAAAAATAAGTAAAAAAATTCAAACATACAACAATGGCGATAACAAAAAAAATGGTCCATGTCCGAGAACAAATGTAAAAATAAAATAAACAAAGTAATCCAAAAACAAATGTTGTCCAAAGCAAAATCATGTGGAAGTAAAATAATGAAAAACCATTTCCTCATGGTGAACACAATAATTAATAAAAAAAAGGTTTTCTTCAAAAAGCAAACTATATACACGAAAATTCCAGGGTCCATGAGCCCAACACCATAAATGAAACCTACTACTACCTAATGAAAATAATATATACAAAAAAGTGGCCATTGTCCGAGCGGTCCAAAAAAAAAATAATAATAAAGGAAACCTAATACTAAATAACTAAATAACTATATACAAAGGCAGCGGGCAAGTCCTGCGGCTCACTCGGTGATGTTGCTGGCCAGGGCATCATCAAACTCCATGTCGATGTCCTGGAGGCGGGACTCTGTCCTGGCCCCGAGGTCTCGCAGGGATAACCCCATGTCCAGCTCAAACTCCCTGCGAGCTTCCTCGAGGCACTCAGCCCGCCTCAACGCCCGACGCATGGAGAACTCCGCCCTGACCATGGTGAGCCGCTCCTCTTCCGCCCGCTGCCGCTCCGCACCTATCCGCTGGACCAACTGCTCCCACACGGAAGACACCACCATCCCAGGGTTGCCCTGCCCTCCGGCCGATGCCTGCCCCTCTGATCTTGAAGGCCCCGAGCCATGATGCCTCCCACGTCGAGCCTGCTGCTGCCTCCGACGCCACTGCCTCTGCCAGCACGACGGCATCCAGGCTGATGGAAACCACCGACGCCGTCGTGCACGTGCCCTGCCTGATGATGCTGTCACATCTTCCACCTGCTGGGGTCCAGTTGCTGTGTTGTCCACCCCTGCTGGACCTCCGACTCCCAACTGTGGCAGGGATGGGATCCCCACCGAGCTGGCTGCATTGGTCGGGGCAGGTCCACAGGGGGCCCTGGTGGCATCTGGGCCGGAAGACGGCAAGGAGAACGACTGGTGTATAGCCTGCACAGAGGAGGAGAGGGCCGCCAGATTGGACAACACATGCAGAAAACCCCCGAACATGGCCGATCCCAATTGGGCCACGTCGGCACGGTGCACTTCGTGATGACGTGCGTCGTCCTCCCGGGAAGCACGCACGGCATCACGAATCACAGCCGTGCGCATCGCGACCCCAATCAGGACCTTCTCCACACGGCCAGGGGTTCCCACGTCCGCAGGTGGAGGGGAGTCAGGTGACATGGACATCCCCTCTACCTGCGGACGGGCCTGGGACGGGGCATCCCTGCTGGTGCATGGTGGTGCACTCACAGGGTCAGGGACAGCGACATGCACAGGCCCCTCCACGGTGACCTGTGCTGCCTCCTGCCCCTGGCCCTGGACTGCACCACTTGCACCAGCAGGGATGCCCCCACCAGGCCCCATGTGTGCCCCAGTGGCGGCCTCCTCCTCCTCTGTGCAAACCACCAACCTGGATGGCTCCTCACCGTCTCCCACCGTAGCAGGCCCCTGTGGGGGCTCACCCACCCCTTCCGCTGCAGCCGTGGGGGCATCCCCGCCGCCTTGCTCCACAGCGCCGTCTCCGCCCTCTTCTTCACTAGCCGCTGCGTAGAGGGAGACAAAGAACACAAGCATCAGGGCACTGTACAATGGTCCCCTAGACAGGAAGCAATAGTAGATGAGCACCACTGTCAAAGTACACTTCCATCATGTCCCTCCACAACACATGGGTCAGTCCAGGCAAAACACACACAGTAACAGGCATGGTGCATGCCATGGACATTTCCATGCATGTCCAATGGACTCTTGAAACATTCAATGATATGTAACTCACATGCATCATGGCTCATGCCTATCACATGCACACACTTCACCTCAGTCACATCCATCTGGCCCCAAACACACCAAACACAGCGGATACAAGGGTAATTTGGCTGCTTCACTGAATCTGTGCATTGTCACACACATGTGTCATGCACCCATGGCATGCACAAGTCACAGACACGCAGGTCAGGCACACAGACATGGCTACCATATATGTACCTGGCATCAGCACCCATCCCTCACCCCCACCCATGTCCAGGTACAGAGACTGGCATGCTCTCATGTTCAAAATCTGCATAGGGCTCCCCATGCGGCATTTGAACACATGCAACAACCATGTGGGTCACACATCACTGGTCGCACATGCATTACCATGATGTCCCTGCACACATACATGCATACATGGCCTATGGCACACATACAGGCAAGTATCATAGAACCAGCACACCGCAACATGCCCTGTCTCACACAGTAATGCTTGGACACTTACCGCTCAACTCCAGACGGGCCTCCCTCTCAAGGATCTGGGCGTGGAGCGCTGGGCGTACACGTTCCAGGACCCTCATCTGGATGGAACTCATGCGGCCCCGGCCCCCCTCCACGAGGCGCCGGGCCTTCACAAGGGTCCTGGACCTCAAGTCCTCCCAGCGCTTCTTGATCTTCAGGACGTCGCGGGTTGCCACCCCCTCCGCGTTGATGGCAACCACACAGTTGGCCCAGATCCTCTGCCGTCCTTCCTTGCTGGCGCGGGACGATCCAAAGAGGGCATCATACTGCCCCAGGACATGCTCCACCAGGACACCAACTTCGGTGTCAGTGAAGCTGGTGCCCCTCTGCCCCTCTGGCCTGGGGTTGCCACTGGTGCCAGATGTGGAAGTGCCCGACATGGCAACCCCAGAGGCAGGTGTGGGTGGGCAACTGGGTCCTGGGGCTGGGCTGTGGAGCGATGTAATCCCAGTCGGGAGTCTTCAGTTCCAGCAGGGGTGGACACAGCAACTGGACCCCTGCAGATGGCTGATGTGCAGGCACCAAATGGCAGGGCACGGTGGCAGCAGGCAGGCAGGCAGGCAGGCAGCAGCAGATGGCACGTGGGAGGCTGCTCGGGGCACTGGGGGGCAGTAACTCGGCCTTCTGGGCAGGAGCGTGGTCTTCCGTGTGTTTTCGCGTGGCCAGCTTGATACGGAATGATTTGGCACGTGAAAATCCTGCACGTCAGGGTGAAATCCGAGGAAAGGCCCTTAGCGCGTAAGCGCGTCAGCACGCATACGCGATTCTATTGGACCAGAGTCCCTCAGCGCGTAAGCGCGTCTGTGACGTGACCCGCACGGGTGTTCCCCACTCAGCACGTGATGACGGGGCACACGTGGAAATACTGCACGTCAGAGTGTCATCGCGTGTAATTGGACAAAAGTGCGCGTACACGCGATTGGCCTATGTACGTGTATTTAATGGGTGCGCGGGCACTTACACACGCAAGTACGTCAGCGAACCTGTATCCCGTGGTGCGTGTGAATTTCCACACGCTATTGGACTGGGAACTGGATTCCAGGGGTGCGCGGGTCACACGCTGTATCCCGTGGTGCGTGTGAATTTCCACACGCTATTGGACTGGGAATTGGATTCCAAGGGTGCGCGGGTCACACGCTGTATCCCGTGGTGCGTGTGAATTTCCACACGCTATTGGACTGGGAACTGGATTCCAGGGGTGCGCTGGTCACACGCTGTATCCCGTGGTGCGTGTGAATTTCCACACGCTATTGGACTGGGAACTGGATTCCAGGGGTGCGCGGGTCACACGCTCGCCTAGAACACGCGCAAAGCATAAATTTGCGCACTTTAACAATAACAAGCTCAGACGCCAGGATGAACATACCGTTCCTAGCAGCAGTGGCAGTGGGCTACCAAAGGAGGAGGAGGAGGATAGTCAGGGCCAGAATATTCACACCCAGAACCAGCCTTTTCGGGATGCCTGATGACCAGGTGTATGGGAGGTACAGGTTTCCACCACACATTATACTGGACCTGGTGAGTGAGTGGGAGGATGACCTCACATCACCCACCCTGTGCTCCCAAGCACTCAGCCCCCTGGAGAAGGTCCTCAATGTACTGCACTTCTTAGCCACTGGATCATTTCAGCGGACAAGTGCCATAGTGGGTGGGGTGTCACAGGCCACCCAGTCACGCTGCCTACACCAGGTCTTGAACATCATGACTGCACGCCCATCAGTCCGCAGGCACATATACCTGCCCAGAACACCTGCAGAAAGGCATGCTGCCGCCCTGGATTTTTACGGTGTGGCACGATTCCCCAAAGTGCTAGGTGCCATCGACTGCACCCATGTGGAGTGAGTTCCATGTCTACTACTGGAGACCCACCTCCAGTCACTAGAGTTGCGGCATGACTTGAGGCCAGCTTACTCTTTGCCCTGCGCTTTAGGTCATTCCAGCGCTTATAGCAATCATTGGCTGTGCGCCTCACGATTCCAAGTGCACTTACGATGTCCGCAACGGTCTGCCAGTGTGCCTGGCGTTGTGCAGGTGTGGTCTTGGATCCTGCTACAATGACCATCTCGTTGTCATGTCCGGACACATACTCGACAAGTGCATTCAGTTCGTCATCCGTGAAGCTGGGCTTCCTGGATGGGCCGGACTGTGTAGCCGTGTCTGGGGCATCAGCCTGTGCCGGACGAGCACTCTTCCTCTTCCGCTTGGAAGGTGGTGGTGATCCTGAGTGTCCTGCGCCGCTCTGGACACTAGGGGCAGGAGCCCTGGTGGACTCTGTATCAGGAGTGTAGGATTGCACACTCAGCATGGGAGTTGGTGCAGGCATTGGCTCTAGTGTGATGGTGTCAGGGGGAATGTCAGCAGCATGGACTAGGACCGACACTGTCCTGGCTGGGTGTGTGAGGGCTGGGGTGGATGGAGCCGCAGCTGCCCCTGCAGCCTCTCCGCCCTGCCTCCTTGGTGCAGCAGATGACCTTGCTGGCCCAGATGCACGTGGCATGGTGACATCAACGTGCACCAGCGCACGTGTCATAGGCCTGCTGACCTGGAAGTCAGCCATGGAGTCAGCCAGATCTGGTGCCACAATGGGCTGGTCCAACAAGGGCTGAGCATGGATGGTGTCAGCCACATCAGCCTCAACGGGAGGGGGGGGGATTATGGGTGCCCTTGACTGGTCCTCCACACATGGGGGGACAGGCTCACCCTGCAAGTAACGACCACGTCCCCTACCGGATCCACCACGGCCACCACTTGTGGCTCTTCCACCTTTGCCACCCTTACGGAATCCTCGCCTCCCAGCCATGGCACTGATGTAAATGTGCGTATGGGAGTGGCTGGAAACTATTGTCCTGGGCAATAGGGGGTCAAAGGGGTTGGGTACCAGATGGTAATTGTACCCTAGTGCTCTTGCAAGGCTGATTGTAACCCCTGGGGAAAGATGACGGGTCACGCTACGCACAGGAGCCCCAAAAAAGGGAGATGACGTGCACGCAACCCCTCCTAGACCACGTGTGCAGAAAGTAAAACCTGCACTACGCTGTGGCACCCAGTAACACAAGAATGAACGTATGCGTGTCACACGCAGCCTAGAATGACCTCTGAAGGGGTAGGCTACACACGGGGCAAGCACAGATGTTAGATACGTGCGTGACTCACCGTCTGCCTGGTAAACGAGCGTGTAAAAGGAGCACGTTTGGTTGGCAACACCCCCGCCAAAAGAAGATTTGTACGCTGCTGAGGAGAGAGGACAACAGTAGAAGGGAACACTGTTTGAGGGAACAGGCCCAGGTAAACCAGTAAAAGCGAAAAAAGAGAAAAAGCTGTCAGAGGTAACAGGGAATACGAACTTGAAACGCCGTGAAGTAAATCGCGTGTGAAACGACAAGAAGTACAGAATTCACCCACTCGCTCTCCACGAAAAGCACGTTCAAGGAAAACGTGTTCTACACATACCTTTTATACAGGGCCACACGTCCAGCGTCACTTACGCGGCGTGTACGCGCTAGGGCCATTTCCACCAATTACACGCTTTGTCACTTCTGCGTGTAGGGCCATTTCCACCAATTACACGATTTGTCACTTCTGCGTGTAGGGCGATGAGACTCTGACGTGCAGTCTTTCCACGTGTGCTCTGTCATCACGTGCTGTGTGGGAAACACCCGTGCGGGTCACGTCACAGACGCGCTTACGCGCTGAGGGCCTTTGGTCCAATAGAATCGCGTATGCGTGCTGACGCGCTTACGTGCTAATGGCCTTTCCTCGATTTTCACGCTGACGTGCAGGATTTTCACGTGCCAAATCACTCCGTACCAAGCTGGCCACGCGTAAGCACACGGAAGACCACGCTCCTGCCCAGAAGGCCGAACTACTGCCCCCCAGAGCCCCGAGCACGCTCCCACCTACCATCTGCTGCTGCCTGACTGCCTGCTGCCCACGTGCACTGCCATTTGCTGCCTGCACATCAGCCAGGGGTGCTGTTGCTGTGACCACCCCTGCTGGAACCGAAGACTCCCGACTGGGATTCCATCGCTCCACAGCCCAGCCCCAGGACCCAGTTGCCCACCCACTCCTGCCTCTGGGGTTGTCATGTCGGGGCAAACACCATCTGGGACCACTGACAACCCCCGGCCAGAGAGGCAGAGGGGCACCAGCTTCAGTGCCACCAAAGTTGGTGTCCTGGTGGAGCAAGTCCTGGGGCAGTATGATGCCCTCTTCGGAAGTTCCCGCGCCGACAAGGAAGGACGGACTCGGATCTGGACTGACATCGAGACTGCCATCAACGCGGAGGGGGTGGCAGTCCGGGACTTACAACATGTCAGGAAGCGCTGGGAGGACTTCAGGTCCAGGACCCTGAACAAGGCCCGGCGCCTCTTGAAGGCAGCGGATGCCAAGGAGCGCCGGGGCCACTTGTCGGAAGAACAGATGGGGGTCCTGGAACGCATATCCCCAGCGCTCCACGTCCAGGTCCTGGAGAAGCAGACCCGTCTGGAGTCGAGCGGTGAGTGTACATGCATCCTGATTGTGAGCAGTGCGTGTGGTGATTATTCGGTATTGTGCAGGTTGCACATCTGTTTGTATGGGGTCGAGTATGGGTGGGGGTGTACATGGCCGTGGGGCTGACACATGCAAGGGCTGTAATGTGTGAGACATGGATGGTGCTTGTGTGTGTAGGCTTGCATGGCAAATGCAGTTGTGCGTGCACACATGGTTGTATGTATGTGTATGTAAGTAGACATGTCCGTGATGTCACGCATGTATGTTGTTTTGGGCTGCATGTATGAGCACTGTTTACATGTGCATGTGTGTGTATTTGACAAGGGTGCAACAGTGATGCAACATGGATGCATGTGACTGCCGTATGTGTAAGCCTGATTGGCAGATGTGACATGGATGCCCGTCTGAACAGTGCGACACTTGGCAGAGGTGTACACATGCATGCAAGTGTGGTGGTGTGTGTACATGTGTGGTGCACTTCCTGTGTTGCATGTGATGTCTGGGTCACCTTTGGCTGCTCATGCTGTTGTATGTGTATGGATGGTGGTGGCAGTTGCGATATGGCTGTGGTATGGCTCATGTGTGCGAGTTGCAATGACATGTGTGTTGGGGATTGTGATGACATGTCTGAGGTTTGCCAATGCCACTCATGTGCAACTGTCATGTGTGTATGTGTCCATTGTACAGTGCCCTGATGCCTGTGTTTTGTTTCTCCCTGTCTGCAGCGTCAACTGATGAAGAGGGCGGAGAAGGTGCTGTGGAGCACAGCGGCGGGGATCCGACCGCCAGCCGGAGACGCAAGGCCCGGCTCCCCTCCCGTGTTGTCATCTCGTCGGGGAGTGAGAAGTCTGGTGCCGCGTCCCAGGCCGCAGCTGCCGGGGGGAGGTCCAAGAGGCGGAGGTTGGAGTTGGACTCCTCGGCAGCAGAAGGGGCAGCTGGGACCCCACAGGGCCCAACAGGGGAAGATGGCACGGAGTCATTCAGGTTGGTGGGGGGTCTGGTGGAGGAGGAGGCCGTGCAAGCACCAGAGACGGGGTCTGGAGGTGGGGATCCCACTGGTGCTAGTGGTGCAGTCCAGGAACAGGGACAGGAGGCAGCACAGGCCGCCGCGGAGGTGCCTCTGTGCAATCCTGTCCCTGCATCATCTTGCACCAGCAGGGATGCCTACGTCCAGACCCGTTTCCAGGCAGGGGATGAGCTGACGTCAACTGGCCTTCCTCTGCCTGCGGACGTGGCTATCCAGGTCCGGGTTGAGCCTGTCCTGGCTGGTGTGGCGTTGCGTCAACGGGCCATGCGAGGTGACCTGCAGTCTTTTCATGGAGAGACTGCACGTCATCTCGAATGGCTCGTTGACCACGTCAGCCTGCTAGGACAGGTCACCCAGACCGGATTCCTCCGTCTGATGGGGCTTGTTCCGACCCCCTCCTCAACTGGACCCCCTACGCGCCAGTCGTCCTCTGTGCCATCTTCCCACCCATCAGTCACCTGGGTGGCCTGTGGAGCTGCCTCTGACAGTGCGGCCAGGCTGGTGGAGGAGGCATCCCTGCCACAGTCGGGAGTCGGACGTCCAGCAGGGGTGGCCACATCAACAACTGCACCCCAGCCGGCAGAGGATGTGCAGGCAGCAGGAGGCAGTGCACGGGCAGAGGCAGAGCAGCAGCAGCAACATGGTGGGAGCCATGAAGGCTCGGGGCCTTCGACATCGGAGGGGCAGGCATCGGCCGGAGGGCAGGAGGACCCAGGACAGAGAGTGTCTTCCGTGTGGCAGCGGTTGGGCCACGCCATAGGTGCGGAGCGGCGGCGGGCGGAAGAGGCGCGGCTCACAATGGTCAGGGCGGAGAACTCCATGCGGAGGGCCCTGAGGCGGGCCGAGTGCCTCGAGGCAATCCGCAGGGGGTTGGAGGAGGACACGGCGTCGTCCCTGCGGACCCTCGGGGCCATGGAACTGGACCGCCTCCGGGACATCGAACAGGAGTTCGATGATGCCCTGGCCCGGAACACCACGGAGTGAGCCGCTGGACTTGCCCGCCGCCTTTGTATATAGTTCTTTAGTTTTAGGTTTCCTTTGTTTTTTCTTATGATTTGGAGTCGACGGACACTGCTCCACTTTTTGTATATAGTTGATATTTAGGTAGGTTTTTTAGGAGGTTTCCTTAGTTCAGTTGTGATGATGGACCCTTGTTATTTTTGTACATAGTTCTTTGTTGCATGGAGAGTTTTTACATTTCACTTTGGACAAAATTTTTTGGATTTGATTTTCTACTTTTGTGTTTTTATGCAGACATGCAGCTTATTTTTTCACATTTACATTGTAGTTAGTTTTCTTTCTTTAGCATTCGTATTTTTGTCCAATACATTTTTTTTCCATTGTTCACTGTGTGGTTTCATCTCATTGCTTTCATGCATGTCATGTTGTGTGTTTTCCCATTCAATTGGAAAATATGTGTGTGACGGACATGGGTTCATTTGCTTCATGAACATTGGGGGTGTAACATGTGTTTTCATTTCCATGTGGGTGAATGGGTTACTTGGGGCCTCATTACAACCTTGGTGCTAAGTGCACCAACTTTACCACCATGGTGTAAAATCCGTTTACACCATGGTGGATGGCGGATTTACCGCCCCATTCCAAGGTGAGTGGGGCGGTAAATCCCCATTTCCCATTTTCCCTTCCCCATTCCCATTTTTGCCCCATAGGGCATAATGGTAGTGGGGAAGGCGCTAATTACGCCGCCGTAAATTACGGCGGCGTAATTAGCACCATGGCAGGTTAGCGCCATGGATTTTAACGCCTGCTAAAAGCAGGCGTTAAAATCAGAATCAGGCGTTAAGGGTTAACGGTGGCGTTAACCCTTAACGCCTGAGTTGTAATGAGGCCCTTGGTAGGGCTTTTTGGCTGTGGAGGCTGACAATTACGCACATGATTGGGGATTGTGAGGACCTGGTGGGGGCTGCACATGGTGGCAGGGGGGTGGGGGTGGTGGGAGACATGGTTGGGTGTCTGGTGGAGGGTGCCCCTGCACTGCTGGGGGGTGGGGGTGGTGGGAGACATGAGTGGGGGCCTGGTGGGGGCTGCCCATGGTGGCAGGGGGGTGGGGGTGGTGGGAGACATGAGTGGGGGCCTGGTGGGGGCTGCCCATGGTGGCAGGGGGGTGGGGGTGGTGGGAGACATGGGTGGGGGCCTGGTGGAGGGTGCCCCTGCACTGCTGGGGGGTGGGGGTGGTGGGAGACATGGGTGGGGGCCTGGTGGAGGCTGCCCCTGCACTGCTGGGGGGTGGGGGTGGTGGGAGACATGAGTGGGGGCCTGGTGGAGGGTGCCCCTGGTGGCGGGGGGGTGGGGGTGATAGGGGACATGAGTGGGGGCCTGGTGGAGGTTGCCCCTGCACTGCTGGGGGGTGGGGGTGGTGGGAGACATGGGTGGGGGCCTGGTGGAGGCTGCCCCTGCACTGCTCGGGGGTGGGGGTGGTGGGAGACATGGGTGGGGGCCTGGTGGAGGGTGCCCCTGCACTGCTGGGGGGTGGGGGTGGTGGGAGACATGAGTGGGGGCCTGGTGGAGGGTGCCCCTGGTGGCTGGGGGGTGGGGGTGGTGGGAGACATGGGTGGGGGCCTGGTGGAGGGTGCCCCTGCACTGCTGGGGGGTGGGGGTGGTGGGAGACATGGGTGGGTGCCTGGTGGAGGTTGCCCCTGCACTGCTGGGGGGTGGGGGTGGTGGGAGACATGAGTGGGGGCCTGGTGGGGGCTGCCCATGTTGGCAGGGGGGTGGGGGTGGTGGGAGACATGAGTGGGGGCCTGGTGGAGGCTGCCCCTGCACTGCTGGGGGGTGGGGGTGGTGGGAGACATGAGTGGGGGCCTGGTGGGGGCTGCCCATGGTGGCATGGGGGTGGGGGTGGTGGGAGACATGAGTGGGGGCCTGGTGGGGGCTGCCCATGGTGGCAGGGGGGTGGGGGTGGTGGGAGACATGGGTGGGGGCCTGGTGGAGGGTGCCCCTGCACTGCTGGGGGTGGTGGGAGACATGGATGGGGCCTGGTGGAGGGTGCCCCTGGTGGCGGGGGGTGGGGGTGATAGGGGACATGAGTGGGGGCCTGGTGGAGGTTGACCCTGCACTGCTGGGGGGTGGGGGTGGTGGGAGACATGGGTGGGTGCCTGGTGGAGGCTGCCCCTGCACTGCTGGGGGGTGGGGGTGGTGGGAGACATGGGTGGGTGCCTGGTGGAGGCTGCCCCTGCACTGCTGGGGGGTGGGGGTGGTGGGAGACATGAGTGGGGGCCTGGTGGAGGGTGCCCCTGCACTGCTGGGGGGTGGGGGTGGTGGGAGACATGAGTGGGGGCCTGGTGGGGGCTGCCCATGGTGGCAGGGGGGTGGGGGTGGTGGGAGACATGAGTGGGGGCCTGGTGGAGGCTGCCCCTGCACTGCTGGGGGTGTGGGGGTGGTGGGAGACATGAGTGGGGGCCTGGTGGAGGGTGCCCCTGCACTGCTGGGGTGTGGGGGTGGTGGGAGACATGAGTGGGGGCCTGGTGGAGGGTGACCCTGGTGGCTGGGGGGTGGGGGTGGTGGGAGACATGAGTGGGGGCCTCGTGGAGGCTGCCCCTGCACTGCTGGGGGGTGGGGGTGGTGGGAGACATGAGTGGGGGCCTGGTGGAGGCTGCCCCTGCACTGCTGGGGGGTGGGGGTGGTGGGAGACATGAGTGGGGGCCTGGTGGGGGCTGCCCATGTTGGCAGGGGGGTGGGGGTGGTGGGAGACATGAGTGGGGGCCTGGTGGAGGCTGCCCCTGCACTGCTGGGGGGTGGGGGTGGTGGGAGACATGAGTGGGGGCCTGGTGGAGGGTGCCCCTGGTGGCGGGGGGGTGGGGGTGATAGGGGACATGAGTGGGGGCCTGGTGGAGGGTGCCCCTGCACTGCTGGGGGGTGGGGGTGGTGGGAGACATGGGTGGGGGCCTGGTGGAGGCTGCCCCTGCACTGCTGGGGGGTGGGGGTGCAGGGGGACATGAGCAGGTGTGCAGGGTAGTCCCCTGTTTTGTGGGCTGCCTGCAGGGGCCGTGGAGGGTGCACAGGGAACACCTGTGAGGACCCACCCAGCCTAATTGCGTGTGATAATTCCCGCACACCCCTGTAATACACGTACCTGGCCAAATCGCATGTGAGAATTCCCGCGCACCCCTGTAATACACGTACCCAGCCGAATCGCGTAGAGAACTTCCCGTGTACCCCTGTAATACACGTACCCAGCCAAATCGCGTGTGATAATTCCCACGTACCCCTGTAATACACGTACCCTGGCCAATCGCGTGTACAACTTCCCACGCACCCCTGTAGTACACGTACCAAGCCCGCATGTGAGAATTCCCGCGCACCCCTGTAATACACGTACCCAGCCGAATCGCGTGTAGAACTTCCCGTGTACCCCTGTAATACACCTACCCAGCCAAATCGCGTGTGATAATTCCCCCGCACCCTTGTAATACACGTACCCAGCCAAATCGCGTGTGATAATTCCTGCGTACCCCTGTGATACACGTGCCCTGGCTAATCGCGTGTAAAACTTCACGCGTACCCCTGTAATACACGTACCCTGGCTAATCGCGTGTATAACTTAACGCGTACCCCTGATATGCACGTTACCCGCTTTGCGTTCCTTGTTTGGCAGCCCTGTGGACTGGTCCAGGGTTAGCGCTGCCCTTTGCGATGATTTAGCGATTTTGATGGCTTTTCCTTGCGCGAGGGCGTTCTTGGGGGCGTTACTGGCGCTGCTGCAGGTTCGCTGCGATACTCTGCGCCACGGCTGGTTTGGGAGCCTAAAATCCATGAATACGCTGTGCGCGGAAATCGGTTTTAGCGCACGAACCTGGCGCAGACAATCGCACGCGGACACTCTGCGCCAGCCGCTTGCGACACTTTTCTGCGAAATTATATGAATTACCCTGTTAGTGTCACTCGTATCATCTTTTCGGGGTGTACAGCCTCTCGGTCTGTCCGGGTGTGGGGTCGAAAGAACCTGTGTTTCCAGCCATTCCCAGGTCTCACTGGGGTTGTGGAACACGTGGACCGTACTGTTGTAATATAGCTTGAAGGTGGCCGGGAAGAAGAGTGCATATTTGATGCCCAGAGATGAGAGTTTTCTCTTTACAGAGTCATAAGATAGTTGTGATTTCTGGACTTCCCTCGTATAGTCAGGGAAGAACCCTATCCGGTTGCCATTGTATGTGATCGGGCCAGATGCTCTTGCCATATGCAGAAGTGTATCGCGGTCTCTATAATTTATGAGTCTGGTGATCACTGTGTGCAGGGGGCCCCGGGAACTGGTCTGCCAGCTGGGACCCTGTGCGCCCTCTCACTGGAGAAGAAGTTTGAATGTTTTTTAGGGGCCATGAAGTCTGAGAGTTCCATGGAGGGCCCCACATCTCGTTCCGGAAGACCAAGTATGTGGAGATTGTTGCGGTAGGACATCCCTTCGCTGTCTTCTGCTCTAAAATTGTGAGTTTCTGCTCCATTTGCTCCAGGCGGTCCTCCATTTTCTTGACAGTATCCTCATGTCAGATATCAGTTGCTCTGTTTCTCCTATGCGGAATGTCAAGTTTCTCAGGTCTTGTCGTAGGAAGGAGACTTTGGAGGCAAGGCCATCAATTTTAGCCTCCACCAATGCCCTGGATTCCCCAATGGCTGGCATAATGTCTGTGAGCGATGGGATCAGGTTTGCTCCTCTTGTTGTGGTGTCGCCCTTCATACTGTCTGTCGATCTGGGGGCCTTTGCCGGGGCGCTCATGGTATACTTGTCAATTCTGTTTTGTGTTGATCCTTTTGTGTTGCTCCTCTGCGTGGCATATCCTTCACCATCTCTCAGATGTGGCGGAGCGGTCCGGGAGGTAGTAGTCTGCTTAGTTGCTGGTTGCCCCATGCATGGCTGAGAGTCGTCGATTGAGGCCAGTCGGATGCGGCATGGTGTCTTATCCCACCCAGCGGGCTCCTGGTGCGGGATCCCCAGTGCTCGGGCAGTGTTTCATACACGGGTTGGTCGGTTGTATTTTGTTCGTCTCCTGGGAGGGGAGAGTTCTGTAGTATCAGAAGCGTGTGGTCCTCTGCCATTCTAAGACTCCTCTTGCAGTCCCCAATGTGCTTCTGCACGCCCCTTCCGGGCTAATTCGACTGCCTTATAGCCCTATGGAGCCCAGTGCATGCGTACCTCCACGCCCATGTGTGCTCCTATGTGCAGCAGCATGGCCCCAATTCCGGTCCGCTTCCCCACGTGCTGCGGGCCCTGGGGGCACAAAGTTCTATTCACACAGGCTTAGGGCACTGGGGTGTGCTTGGCTGGTATCCCTTACGCCTCCAATGGTGAGCGCCTTATTTGGGGGGATACACAGGGTGTGTTGCCTGAGGTGCCCTGTTGGTCTGCCAGTCGTCCACCCTTGCCGTAGCCTCTCTGACCAGTTTCGGTGCTGTTTTAGCTTTAAGTCTGCTCACCCCCCGGCCACCTCTTGGGTTTAGAGGCATATGTTAGGGTCTTCCTACCCCTCTTATGGCAGGTAAGTGCATTCCAGGTCTCAGACTCCCAGCTGGTGGCACACTTACTTGGTAGGCCGTTTTCTGATCTGGGGTTGCGTGGTGGGGAAAATCGGCTCCTCCAGGCCATCACCCACTGGATCCTTGGCTCATATTGCACCTGTCTCCGCTCCGATTTGTGGGGGGGGCTGTCCCAGCGTGGAAGGCCCTATGCCGGGGTGCCCTCCAGGCTCCGGATGAGAACACTCTTAAGCACCTGCATGGCCTCAATCCCACTTCCCACAAACTTAATGCCTTCTTCGCCTCCCGTTGGGGCTCTTCATTCGTTTCGCTTTACACCGCTCCTGCATGCTGTCCCAGCTGCCGGTTATATGGAAGATCGGCACGCAGGCACAGCAGCTTAGATGTCCCAGCCCTGGGTCTTGGGCACCCTGCTGAGATTGAGTCGGGTTCCAGGGGGGGGGGGGCAATTAGTGTCTGTCCAGGGTCCAGGTCCCCAATGTGCTGCAAACCCACTTTGTTTATGAAGCCCAGCGGCCAGTGGTGCTTCTCCTCCCTCTGGTTTTCGCAGGCTCTGCTCGGTCCTTGAGCGCCATTAGGTGCGTGGGCCGTGCCGGAGATGAAAACTGCTCCAGTTTTCTTCTAATGGCACTGGTTAGGTTTCAAACTGCACAAGAGTGGCGTGGCTACGCTCCATCTCAGGTCTTCTGTGCAAGCCGGGCAATGGGGAGTCAGTTGGCTAGATCAACTCCTTAAATATACGGTGACTTCAATAAACTTGGGGTGAGTATTCTAACTGCCTTGATAACTTCCTCAGGTGTTCTAGTAATTTTGTAGCTGGCAAGAAATTCCACGAGGCTTTATCTGATTGAGAGACTTATTGCAATGGTTAAAACACGTTTGTTGCTAATTCACTTTTGATTAATGTATATCTCATGTTATCAAAAAACATACGAGGAGAATTTGATGTGCATGGGTAACTGGAGAGATTGCTAGAATTGGGGAAGGAGGTTCATTAATGTATACTAGGTGATTTCAATGCTAACCTACCTTAAATGTTGCATGAATTCAGGATCTACAGAGGAGGCTCTAACTTTTACAGTTTCAGTGATACTAAACATGAGAGTTGATGTAAGAGGCTATGCATAAGTCAGAATTATGCGTTGCTATTTACTGCTTTAATTGAATGCCCCTTTCTCTGGTTCTAGGGTCCCTACACAAGCACAATTAAGTATGTCTGGTGGATGTGCACAATTTCGTAGGATCTTAAACTTATGATTTAGATGTTGGTCATAAAGAGATCACAAGCCTATGTAGACTGTCACTCATGTTTTCCCTTTGAGTAAAAGGGATAAGATACTGGGGGCTTGTATTGAGACACTGGTAATGTATTGAGATTCAAACTCGGTGGCTGTGTGAGAAACAATTTCATGCCTGCCTCATGAGGTTTAAGGTGCTCAGTGCTTCACAGAAATAAGGCCACATAGTAACAACACTGGCCCACTCAGATACCCCATTTTATGATGTCAGCTCATGAAATTAATTCTCAAGACGGCCTACTTTGATCAGAAACAAAATCTAAAGATAGTTATGAGCGCCTGCTTTGAACAATTTAGACTTTATTTTTATTTTTACTTTTTATTGTAATCACTTCAATAATAGACATCCCTGTGAGGTCATCAAAGTCAAAAGATCATTTCATGTCACTATATTTGATCAAATTGGGTCAGAGATCATGCGATGTCATAGTCAAAGGGCCTTTGATGCCACTTTTTCTTCAAAGAGTAATTGCATGCTACAGATACAGATAAAATCTAACAGATATTACTTAGTTTGCAATGTTGCCCTGTGGACTGTGAAAGGTCTGAAATAGATAGTCCTTACCATGACTGCAATCACAGTGGGCCCAGCTGATCATTCCAGTGGCATGCCTGTAGAAACACCAAGGCATTGAGGCACCGTCAGGGTTCCTGCAGTAATTGTGGTCCCCCAGCCCACGGCTTTGATACTGCTGGATGTAATCAGGAAACTCGGTCCACTTTAAACACTCCGATCCGGAGTAAGTCACTCCTAGTGATCCATTATAATAGCCAAGCGATGCCACACTGTCGAAACACGAATCGAACACTAGACAAAGAAGAGAAGGCTTTTTAATTTTCATATGGATAATAACAGTTCTACGTATGCATCACAAATAATGCACATTGAGTGGAAATGGCACATAGACATTTTTGTAACAGGGTATTATTAATACTGCATTCATGGTGTACGCATTACCACAATATGGCCAAAAGCTTCAAGGTATTGAAAACTGTTAAAATCACTGTTAGTACTGATTTGTGTTTTCTTTATATTTAAACCTGCCTCATCAAGCCCGGCAGTATGCGGGCAAAGGCACGTTTCAATTATAAACGCAGTATTTAGACGGTGGGACAACCTATATACCTTTATTAAAATAGGTTTCATTTGTTCAAGTTTCAACTGCTTTCAAAATAAGCATTGCATTTTGTATGGGCTTTTTGTATGCTTAAAGCGTTTAACATGTATCTTAAAAGGTGACTTAACAGCAAATATTACATATACCGAAGACAGGTATGCATAATCTATACAACTCTACAAAGATGAATGCCTGTCTGTTTGGTGCAAATTGCCCTCATGCAGGATTATTTAGATCCAAGACACAGGAGAAATTCTGCGGGTCTTTGCCAATAATACAAATATAACTTTATATTTTGTGGCATTTGCAGTGGCATTACACAAAATGTGGCAGGACGCTTGTGAGCCATGCTGAATCCCCCTCATCCCCCAAGAATGGCAACAAAGCCTGGGCTGAACTGTACTCCTTGCTGGCCTCGTCCACCACTCATGCTCAAGATGATCATGCTGTTGCAAGGGCAGGCCTCGCACTGCACTAGGTGAAAGATGTAAGTATGTGTTTTAATCAAACCTTAGATCTTTCAGCTGCCACCCAAATGTATGAGCCAAATCTGTGCATGGCCAGCAGTATTAAGCGCAGTAATGATACCATAAGAAAATATGTTCATTCTGGCTTTTTAAGTAAATGCCAGTATCTCCATGTATGAACATTCCCTTTTGGCAGTGCCTTTAATGCAAGTAAAAAACTGTTGCCACTTGACGGATATGTTATTCCTGCTGCACAAATGCTTGCCCAAGCCCCGCACCACTATGTTAGAATACTCTTCATGTTGGCTTTGTCCTCAACGCCAGTAAAACATGCAATACCATAGTAAGGAAACATTCCCTTGTTTGTCTGCACAAATGCCTTCATCCACCATGTAAGAACACTCATCATGTTGACTTTGCCCTGAACACCAGTAAAACATTAAATGCTACAGCAAGAAACCATTTACTTGCTGACTGCACATTTGGCCTCCCCCTACCCTTGTAAGAACACATATTGGCCTTGCCCCTTATGTGAGTAAAAATTCCATGGCACAGAAAGAAGATTGCCAGTCTGCCTGCCCCACTGTGCTATAAACCCCCCATCCCAAACCCTCATCCATGAAATAAGATTCTTCAGGTTGACTTTGCCCAGAAAAACATGTAAGAAAACGTCCATGCTCCAATGCATTTTGCCTGGCCACCAGCCTTGGATGCACATTCATACCCATTCCCCCATCATCCACCCACCCAGTGGCGCTTGGTGATTTTTTTAAATTGGAAGGGGCGGAAATATTTCCCACAAATGTGACAGATAGACCGAGCATAATGAAAGAGCCCAAACCAACCGTAAGGGGCCAGGGGCGGGTCCAACCGTAAGGGGCCGGGTGGCGGGTCCCCCACCCCAGAAATTTCATTTGAATAATGGGTTACAATTGTACATTATACAGCACAGTTTCTTTGAAAAATGTGATAAAAGCCAGGCAGTTTGCAATAGATGCAATTGACTGCCAGTGCACAGGAGCATTTCCCAATGCATTTTCATGATGCCTTTGCCCAGAATATATGCCAGTATAAAAGAAAATGTACGCTGACTGTACCCATACATATCCATGATGGCTGCACCAATATATGCCAGTATTCCCATACAAGCATATACTCATGCTTACTCTACACATAATGCCAATAATGACACTATAAGAAACTAGGTCTAGGCTGGCAGTATTCCCATATACTTCTGTTGGCTTTGTAATTAAAAATACCATTCCACAATAAGAAGTCCGAACTGGCTGCACAAAAATGCCAGTCTAGCAACATAATAATACTTGTGATTACTTTATCATAGATGCCCATAAAAAAATGTCATGTCGCAGAAAGAAATGGCTAGACTGGCTGCACGATAATGCCATTCTAGAAAGGTAATAACACATATCATGCTTGCTTTATCAGAGATGCCCATTACATTTCAACCCACAGCAGAAATGGCTAGACTGGCTGCACCACCAAAATGCCAATCTACTGCACAACCCATATCATGCTTGCTTTATCATGGACAGATGTCCATTATATGTGTCTGTGTACCACCACCCCCTGTCCCTCACCCCTTAAACTCCATCCGCCACCCATTAACTCAGCTCCTCAGCAGCTAATGCAGCACACACACCCATTCATACACCATTCATACACCATTCCTTTGCTCATTCACACACGCACCCATACACCATACACTCACTTGTCAACACAACCAGTCACCAATACATCATATACTCACTCATTCACACACACATTACATAAAGGATAACATACCCTTGCATGCATGCATGCATACTTACAAAACCCTTTTTCACATCTACTGGTTCCCACATCCATTTTCCCAGAGGAACTCTTCTCCAGGAAGTATACCTTTAACTCCTGCACCCCATCCTCCACCACACTGACAGGAACCAGGGAGCAGGGAGAGGTTTCTGGCTCCTGTGATGCGCAATGGAGCTAGAGTGCCTCCATTCTGCGCCTTCATTTCTTTCTGAAGTCAGAGTGCATTCACTCTGACCTCAAAAAAACTGATTTCTTTCTGAAGCTTGATTTCCCTCACCAAGATATGGCGTGGCAGGTCCCCCTTGCACCATGATGGCTGCAGGGACCCCCCCTATGCCAGTGGGCATTTTATGTGACATTATTTCTCGTGGCTCACTGGTGCAGGGATGATGTTACTTGAATGTGAAGGCGGGTGATTGCTCAGATCGACAGGCAAGGTCCATCTCTGGTGTAACGACAATATGTATCCTAAAAAGACAGTTTAACCCACCTTCATGTGTCACAACTACCTCAACTTGGTGATCAGAGACCAGCCCGACCAGGAGATCCCATTGGGATGGGATAACGCTGCAAGCAGGCATCTTGCCCATAAAGGTCAGTTGCAGATCATACTTCACTTCGTTGGGCATTCGGGAAGAGCATCACCACAGCGCTGTGACCAAATGTTGCACGAGCAGTAAACAGAGATGATGCTGCATAATCTGCGCATGAACCAGCAAGCAATGTTGCAGCCCAACGTGCAAGCAAAAATTGGAGCTGCTGAGCAATGTGAGATGTCCAGGGAGCAGAAGGGAGGAGCAGAAGGGTGGAGCAGCAGCAGCCAGTGTGCTTCCATGCACAAGCGCAGGAAAGCAATAAACATGTCAAGCTCCTAACACAGTTCAAACATTACAGTTTCCCGCAGCAAATCTGTGATATAGGAGTGACCTTCTGCTAGGCCCTGAAGACCCTCGAGTATGGAAACAAGGCACAATCACCATACACCAAGTGATACGACAGACACGAGGTTCGATTTCCAAGTAGTAGAGTTTATTGCAAAGTAAATAGTCTCGGTCGGTCGACTGAGTCTAACGTCTCGCAACGTGTGTCATCCACACCTCGTGAGACGCAATAGAGCAAACATTCTACAACAGTATCATATATATAAAAAGACAAATTGTACAATCTCTTTCTAACACATCAAAACCGCCCATAATGTATCTTCTTGAGCGAGGGTTCGGTAATTGACAATTATGACAAATATGACACATTATGACATGTTTCTTACTCAATCTATATTACTCGTTTTAGCAACAGTTGCAATTTGCAGTAAGCAGACCTAGTTCTTTGTTATGAAGAACACAAGGCACTTGTTCAGCGAAGAAACTGTGTTCGTAGGAGAGACACATTCCAAAGCGTGTTATCTACTGGTTTCTATTTGTGAACTAGGGATCAGACTGATCTAAGGAGAGCCCCAAAGGGGGGCCGCTAGGAAAGTATAATTCATGCTTTAACGGCCTGTTTCTACAGTTTCAGGGAGACCGGCCGGCACCTGGGCCGCTGATTAAATGCCTCTCTGCTCACCTTCAAGGACTTGTGAGGGAGGAAAACAATGTATTTCTGTACTGTTTGGCCTTTTTTGGCTGGGCCGGTCTCTCAAAATGTAAATTGTGGCCTTGCTCCGTGCATGAGTTGAATGAAAAAAAATTCATTTTGCAAAGCGTTGAACAGAAAGGCAGAAGAAAGTAAATGGCGAATTTTACACAAAATGGACGCTCTATGGTTATGCTGACGATTCTCTATTGGCGATGTAGGGCATATGATGTGATTGGTTTTCGGCCAACATGATATGCCTTCTATTAGGGTTGTAACGGTAAACCGGTACACCGGTATAAACACTGTTGTCAATTTAATTTTGCTTCAATAACCGTTACCTTGTTTGGAACGGTAAACTGAGTGTACTGCAGTGCACTTCAATTAATACATTGCATAGGGCTGGGCTTTGTTGTTTACTGAACCTGGGGGACTGGAGGAGGGGGAGAGGAGGTGGAGTCTGCCCGGGCCCAGGATCGGCTGGCGTCAGGAAGCCTGTTTTTGTTTTCCACACTTCAATTAATACATTGTAAATAGGGCTGGGCTGTGTTTTTCACTGAACCTGGGGGACTGGAGGAGGTGGAGACAGAGGCGGTGGAGTTTGCCCGGGCCCAGGCTCGGCTGGCGTCAAGAAGCCTGTTTTTGTTGGAGGTGGAGTTTGCCCAGGCCCAGACTGGGCTGGGCTGGCCTTAGCAGCCTGGGAGTGAAGGAGGAGTTTATCCGGGCCCAGGATGGAAGATTCCTGAATCATGCACGTATCACTGTCGGAGACAGTTGAGGCTCCATTTGGGCTCCATAACCTGCTGCCATACTTCCAAACACTACGTGCTTTGACTGCCTGCCACAGATTTCAAAGGTTCCAAGAGGTGAGCAGCCCCCACACCAGGACCTCTATCCTCTTTTTCTTCCCTCCCTTCTCATGGCCTTCTTTCCCTCTGTTCCGCTTCTCCCCCTTTGTTCAAACCTAGTGCCATATGATTAATGTGCCCTTAATACGTGTGATTGCTATTGCTACTTAAATGTGTTTGAAGTTCTATATTTTTAAACAATTATTGAACCCATTTGGGTGCATCAAGTAAGGAAATCTGCACTGTCACGCTAAGTTGTCAGCACCAGCTTGTGACAATTTAACTGTCCCCTGAGCCACGTGCTCCATGGACGGGTGGTGCACCTTGACGCCGCCGAGGACAGCAGGGGAGGCAGGGTTAGTTATCCACCATCCCCTGTTGTGGTGTCCTGCCACGATGAGGAGCGTTTCATGATGCAGCAGCCTTCGGCCCCTAATGCCATATACTCGGTGTCCACCAGCATGGCTCAGAGCTCATCCCCCACCAGCCCAGGCCTTCACAGCGGAATTATAGCAAAGTGGCAGAGCCGAGCAATGAGCGAAGCCCCTGTACCAGCACCCCCGTACCAGCAGCACCCCAGGTGTCAGTAACAGCCAACCCAGCACCCCGGCCCCTCACCTGCCGGTGCAGGACCCCCAGCTCCTGCACCACTGCCAGCACTGTGACATGTACTTTGCAGATAACATCCTCTATACTATTCACATGGGCTGCCACGGCTACGAAAATCCTTTTCAATGCAACATTTGTGGCTGCAAATGTAAAAACAAGTACGACTTTGCCTGTCACTTTGCCAGAGGCCAACACAGCCACCACTGACCTCTGGCCCTACAAGCACTTTTGCAAATGCATCTTTTATTTTTTATTTTTATTGATTTAGTTGCATTTTTTTTATGTTACAACTTTTCAATAAACATGACATATCAACACAATCTGAACATGGTAGATTAAAATAATATAAAAACAATTTAAGATCGTTTCTCAAAAGATCATTCAATTTGGACAAGCAGTAAATACAAAATAGATATTAAACAATCCAGTATTCACAATTTGATCAGAGTATCTTCAAGAAAAGAACACGGTGACTTAAAATTCATCATACTCGGTTCAACTAAGAGTATTCAATCGTGAATTCAATGAATTTTCCCTTGATCTAAATTTAAGGAAAGAAGAAAATTTACAGTTGCTATCTGAATTTTCAAGTCTGTCGAGCCAAAAATACGATCCCAACAAGCATCAGATTCATACATAGCAAATCCAGGGAAATATTTATGAAAATGCAATTGCCTCAGACTAGTAAGATTAGGACATGTAGTGATTAAATGGGCTAAGGTTTCTGGGATTTTGGTTGTTTGACAAAACCGACAAAAATTTTGAAGAGGTCCTATAAGGTGACGCCTATAAAGGAGATCTCTCGTTTCCCATATATGTAGCCGGAAACGGAGGATTAAATTTCTATATTTCGATGAAGGGGCTCTTGATAAATAGGATTGTGTAATGCCTCTTATGTGGTGGAAAACGAAAACTCGAGGCATGTTTATAGGTGAGACATTTCTGATGATTCCTGACTAAGGAGGTCTGATGAATTTTTACTTTAGCCTTATCAGGGTTTTGCAGAAGGGTTTCAATTGAAATATCTGCGTCAGCTAAGATCTTGTAAACTGCTGACAGCCATCTTTGGATAAAGTCGTGATCTGTCGTAAAGATGTAGTTCGACAATACCTTAAGTAGGTTGTCTATCCGAGATGATATTAGACATTTCCTGAAAAATGAACATTGTTTCCAGTTAAGGTGCGCTGACAGGGAAGAGAGGCCTAGTTCGTATCGTAACCATGAGATGGGAATACACTGAGGCAGATGCAGCACATTCCGCCAAAATTTAGCCTCCCATTTATCAAGAGTAGTAGATGGTATGGGGGGTCCTGCTTCCAAAGCGTATAATACGGTAACAAAGTCTTTCATCTGCCAAAATGTTATGGCCGGGATTATGGAAAATTTTCCAAATTTTGCAAGAAGAATATGTGATTGGGAAATCACTGTAAGAAGTTTGACTTCAATCTGAGCCATGTGTTTCAATGAATGTAGAGAGGCTTCAAAAATAATACCTAGATAGGTATATGATGAAACCAGGGACAAAGAAATATTATTACCGATCAACCAATGTTTCCGAGTATGGAGGCCAAGATGAGGATTGAACATCAAGACTTGAGTCTTTGTGGAATTAATTTTTAGATCATTCTCTACGACATAATGGTCTTGTGCTGATAAAAGTTTTTGCAAACCATTGGGGGTCCTTGAGATGAGAACGATATCATCAACGTAGAACAGTGCTTTAATTGGGACACCATTAATTTTCGGAGAATCTGATTGAATGGGTTCAAAGGAATATTTGATATCTTGGATATAATAATTAAAAATGGCTGCCGCCAACAGACAGCCTTGTTTAAGGCCGCTTGTAGTCAGAATCGGATGGGAAAGTAGGCCATTCAACGTCAATCTAACCTGAACCGTGGTGGTACAATGGAAATGATAAATAAGATTGGTAATGGAGGTGGGACATTTGTCATGAATACGTTTAGGCATAAGTTTAACCTGTTTGAAACGGATTGCGATGGAGATGGATTGATGTCCATGCAGAAAATTCAAGCAGCAAAAACTTTGCAAAAATCTTGCTTGGCGAGTCAAGGAGCGCGATGGGTCGATAATTCTCGGGGAGCGAACGATCTCACTTTTTGTAAATGGGCACGAGAATAGACGATTGCCATGAAGATGGGAGTGTTTGAGTAGTCAAAATGTTTTGAAATAAAAGGAAGAGAATTTGGGCCGAATGGTTTATGTTGGATTTAAGCATTAAATTGCTGATTCCATCGGGTCCTACAGCTCTCGAGTTTTTAGCCAGTTTTATGTAATGAATAATGGTTTCCATCTCGCAGTTCAGGGACCATTGCATGGTGGACTGCATTTGGTATTTAAAATTACTGAACTCCGGATCAGAATATAATTCGGAGAAGTGTTGGACCCATTGCGCTTCTTGCAGGCCATTGGCTTGTGCATCTAGTTGATGATTACAATTTTTATACTTAAGTAGTTTCCATATACTTGCAGAATTTTTTGTAGCTAGAGTGTTAAGCATAAGCTCACTATCTTGTTGAAATAACAAGGCTCTATGCCCACAAACCCAGTTAGTATAGCGGGTTTTTGTCTGCCTTGCGTGGGCAAACTGAGAGCTTAGTGACGAGGAGAGCAATAATTTCCATTCCTGCCTATAACTAGTCCTTCTATGATCAAAGGAGTGTAAATGAGTAATCGACCTCTGTTTAGAGGTAAGAATGTTGTTCTGAAATTGTTGGAGAAGGTGTGTATTAGAATTGGAATTGGGCACCGTAGATGGGGCAAGTGATTGTTTTAACGTCCAAAACATTCTAGAGGACACCGAGAGGTGATTACCAGAGGAATTGATAACAAGTTGTTGAGAGGACCTTTTAGTATGAGAAGGCACTATAGCCACGGGTCTTAGGAAATGTAGTGTCAGAAGCTTGTGGTCACTATACATCTGAGGAGTGATGTTTAATGAAGTGATATTGTCAAACAAATTTGAGTCAGCATATATGTAATCAATTGTACTGGTGCTTAAGTCACGGCGCCAAGTAGTTGAGGCTGGAAGATCACCAGGCATAGACCCGTTGATCATCATAAAGTTATAGTGAGACATGAAGGTAGACCAAGTCAAGACCTCCTGGGCAGTAGATTCAGAAGTTGGATTAAAACAATCAAGATTAAGATTGCCAAGAAGAAAAGTGGCAGTGACATCAGATGCCTGAGAAACTATTTCCAACATATAGGAGAGTTCTCTAAGGAATAAATTCAAAGAGAGTTTTGCCGGATTCCGGTATATCTTGAAGATGGCCATATTACCTCCACAGCCAATTACTCTAACTAATTGTATATAGATGTCGAAGGCGCACCATGGAACTATTTCTAGGTCGGAAAATTGTCTAACTGATACCAGGAGACCCGACATTGGACGACCTTTCTCACCTCTTACAGCCGAAATAAGTGCAATTGCATAATTGTCCCAAACAGGAGGAGTTAGAAGCCATGTTTCCTGAAAAGCCAGTATATCATAAGAGTGAGTGAACACATCAATAGAATGTTGTAAATGAACATGGCCTCTGGTGTTCCAACAACCTAATGAAATGGAACGGTATTTCGGGGGATCTTGAGGTTATAAATTATGACAGCCATTTTTGGTAGATTGATATACTCGTGTGGTTTGAAGGGATTTACCTGAGTCACTAGCCGATAAATTTGTTGAGGTGAACAGGGATTGTGACCGATCAGGGTCCTGAGAGATAAGGAATCCCATCTCAAACAATATCAGCTTAGCATTCCAAAGCAATTTCGCCACAGTAGCTGAAGGAATCCATAAACGGACAATGGTGAAGTCAACATCAGCAATGAATTCCACCAGGTCAATATCAGTTGACGAGATGTGTTCCAAGGTGTCAACATCATTCAGGATATTTAGTACACACTGTCTATTGAGATCATACAGAGGATGAGAGCCACCACGAGATTTCATGATCAATGAGTGGCCATTTGGTGCACGTGTATTGGAAACTTGAGATAGAGTTTTAGGAGGTATTTTACTGAGGTTCGTATTTTTGGAAGACTGCAAAGTGGCGGGACGGGGAAGAGGGTGGTAGTTCAGCTTTGTCGATGCAGGGGTGGTGGCAGACCAGGACTGGCGGGTAGGAAGGCTTCGTAGTGAGTCCTGAGATCGATGTGGAACTGTTATTGAAGAACCAGGGCGCGGACCACTTTGGGCGTGAGTAATAGCCAGCGCATTATTATTGGAAGGACCAATATATGAAGCACCGTGGGTTTCAAGAAAAGCGTCCATTAAAGATTTAAGCTGAGAGGTCATCAAATCAGAATTATGTACAGAGTTGCCACACAGCATGTTGTTAGGAGCTTGATCTTGAACTATGGTAGGAGGTAACGTGGAAACTGGAGGAGGAGGCGTCACACTTGTAGGCGCCATTCTGAAAGGATTGTTGGAAGAAATCAGGGGAACAGCATCGATAGACCGAGTGGGAACACAAGTAGGGAGAATAGACTGGTTTTTCAAGGAAAGATACTCATCAATGGCATTTTTGATGAGAGCAATTTTTGCAGTAGATGAATTATCAGGGCAAATTGTGGGGCCGGAGGTGATCAAAGCAGGCACAGAGATTGGAATGGAAGTGATGGAAGTAGCAGCCTTTGAACATGCAGGAGGCACCGAGTTTTCCAAAGCATTAATTAAATTATGTAGAGGAGAGTAATGAAAATTATTAAGAGGAGGTGGACTGCCACTAGGACCACTCTTATCAATTTGACACGCTGGCTTGGGTTGATTGATAGATGGAACCTGTGGGAAACTTGCAGATGGAGGTTTAAAGAAAGAGGCAATGGAATTCTTCGGAGTTTCGGGGCAAGCATGTTTTTAGATTACTTGATAAGTGATTGCCTAAGCGGCAATTTCTTTTTCTTTTGACGTTTGTCTTTTAAAGGCTCCTGAGCGACGTCAGGACAAGGAACAGGAGGGTGGCTGATAGGAGGAGTTGGTTGCATAGAATCAATAATCACCAACTCAGGAATCACATGAGGTAGGTTTCCTTGAGTCGAGGAGATGTTCTCCCAAGAAGAATCATTAACCACAATGGCTTCGTTAACGGGATCATCCTCAGTGGGGCGAATGATTTCTTCAAATGATGGAACAGTTGGAAAAGGTCCCAGCTGAGTAGAGACTGGATGAACAGGCGCTTGGTTTGGCACAGGAGTTAGGGAAGTTATCCAATCATACATGGTGTCAATCTGCAGGGATTGAGTAGAAATTTTATCGTCCAGGCGTTCAAACAGTTTGTAAAGACTTAACACCGTGGTATTTAATGCAGCAAGCATAATTTCAAGCATAGTGGGTAAAGTGATAGGCGCCGAAACCGGCGAAGATGGTTGAGGCTTTGCACGCGGAGTCGGGTGCGCATAAAGAGAAGCATCACTTGGAACATTACTGATGGATGAGATTTCATGTGGCTGGGCTAGATCATGGATACTAGCCACAGAAAATGGGGAATGGGGTAAATCAGCATAAGAAGAAATGGTCTCCTTATTTACAGGGGTAAGACATTCATAAATGGTATCTAAAGTGGGAGCTACTGGCAGGACATGCGTTTTGAAGCGATGGTTATCGGCAGCAAGCAAAGTTGAATCAGAAACAAGTTGTGACATTGGGGCTATTGGAGACCCTGCTGCCCATTGACGGGGACCAGCAGCACGGCACGGAGCATGCGCCATGTGTTGGAAGGAGCCAAACGTACCGTGCACTGGAGTTAAGGGTTGACAAAGGGATGTGCGAGTGTGGTTGCGTTCCGCGATAATTGAGTCATGGTTTGGCAGAGGAAAATTATCAGTGGGTCTCCGTTGTGATTGCAATGGGGGAGCAGATAGTGACGGCAACCTACGAAACGCACAGAAATTATTCATCACAGAATTTGTCAAATTAGCAGCAATTACAGAATCATCAGGCACGCCTACTTTGAGAGACTGAAGATGGGTGAACATAGTAAATTATGCAAGAATTAGAAAGAAAGAAAAGAAAAGAAAATAAATAAATAAATAAATAAATAAATAAATAAATAAAAACCAGCCGGGGCAGTGCGCCCTCAACGCCCTCAACTCCCGTGGACAGCCGTAGACAGCCCTTGCCAAACAGCGCTTCAAAAAAAGCGCGCGCGCATAAAGCGCGGGTGTGCAGGATTAAATGGATTATGGGATAGGAGGGCGGGGCCAAGGGGCTCGAGGAAAAAAGGCTGTCCCTTCTTTATTTTCGTTCTCTTTTCCTTTGAAGTCACGGGAAGGAGGCAGCAGAAAGGCACAGCTATCAGAAATCCTTGAGAGAGCAGCGAGTCCAGCCGTAGACAGCCCTTGCCAAACAGCGCTTCAGAAAAAGCGCGCGCGCATAAAGCGCAGGTGTGCAGGATTAAATGGATTATGGGATAGGAGGGCGGGGCCAAGGGGCTTGAGGAAAAAAGGCTGTCACTTCTTTATTTTCGTTCTCTTTTCCTTTCAAGTCACGGGAAGGAGGCAGCAGAAAGGCACAGCTATCAGCAATCCTTGAGAGAGCAGCGAGTCCAGCCGTAGACAGCCCTTGCCAAACAGTGCTCGCTGCTAAATGTGGTACCAATGTGGAGACGCTGACACAGAAGCCACGCCCAAATGCATCTTTTTGTATGTTGTTAATGTTCTGCACTTTGTAAATGGCACTGTGGGACTGGGTTCCGTGCCTTCCTAAAGCTATGGGGTGCCAAGTGGAATCAATCCTCCTGCAACACACAGAATGTGAGACGTCTGGGAGAGTTCCCAGGATGGAACTGGGTGAAAGGTGTTAGTCTGTCACCCATCTGCTTTGTCGTGTTCCTGTCCATCATATATTGTTATGCTTGTGACGTGACTCTTGCTTCTCACTCAGCACTAACCAGTCTGTGGTGAAGGTCATGAAATGCTGCGATTGGAGTGTTCTCGTTCACCTCATGGTCGCCCGCTCTATCATCCACATTACAATAACACATGCGTTTTTTTAATCTTGTGTTCTCACTCCTCATTACCTTTATTTAAGGGTCGAAATAGGTTCCATTGTCTGTCCTCCTCGTTAACGTTGTGTAACTGGATCTCAAGTAAGAACGTTATATGGCACTGCAGACTGTACACCATGCAGTGGTCGAAGTGTGCAGAGCAGAGCTCCCATGCTTTTCTTTTTTGCATTTCACTGTTCCCATACTTTTATTTTAGAAAGAAACCGCTCCGGAATTCTTTCTTTTTAAAATAAAAGTATAGGAACTATTAGAAAGTCTGCTTCTGCCATCTAAGGGTTGTGATGTCTCTGCAGCTGTGCCTGTGCTTTCTACATTAAATGCATGCGACCAACCACTAAGGGTGCAGGCCCAGCCACAGCACGTCTCAGCACTCCGCAGGCAATTTCACCCGCCTCGTCACAATGAGTAAAACACTCACTTTATGTGCCCGAGTTTCCCTTCATTCTGCAGAGTGCAGAGTGACATAGAAAGCTCTAGAATTCTGCTGCTAGAACGCGATTTCAGCACACCCCAGGGCACCTCACACTTAAAGGTAAGCCTGCCTTATAATTAACCAGTTGTTTCATGTCTGGGCCTGCCATGGCAAACTGTCAGCAAACGCACACATGTACATTTTATTTTTGCATTTCATGACCGTTGGGTACCACATGCCATACGAACAGAGATCTTTGCATTGCCAATACAACGGTCATGAAATACAAAAGTTAAAAGCACAGTTTACTTGTGGTTTTTTCATTCCTTGAAATCCGTGTTTTAATTCAGTTGTGTTGCTGTGGTGGGCGGGAGCGGTGCTCCTATACTTTATATGAAACGTTTTACTTTTCCTATACTTTTATTTTAAAAAGAAACCATTTCGGAATGGTTTCGTCTGAAAATAAAAGTGTAGGTAGAAGTTGAAATTTGCACCTCAATGCACTGCGTGCACTCAACATTCCTTTAACCAGCAGGTGTCTTGTTTGGGGTTTTGAATTGCGCGTGGGAGGCAAAGGGATGATGGAGTTTGGGGGAGCATGGCCAAGTCAGCAGGAAGCATAGCTCCACTACTTCTTTTCACACACTTCGACCACTGATCTATCCTCCCTTGCTTGTGTCTTGGGAATGCTTTTCATTTAGAGACCTGTGTTTATATAAGTGATTTGTATTTGGATGAGTATCGTGGTCACTTTTGGTGTTTAAGTGATTGCCGTGTATGGCCTTGCAAGGCAGTAACCAGCCTATGCAATAAATATAGTACGTTCTAATTTCAATTATGTTTTATGACAAACAGTGTTGTCATCCAGTGTGTGGCCAGGCACTGCTCCTCGTCTCTAATGGCAGAATGCAGTTGCTGATGCTCAGCAGTACTTTGCACCCTTGGGGACTAGTGCAGTGTAGGATTCCCTGTTGTCTGGTGCTTGGGACTCAGCCCCTGGTGCCTTTCCCCTAATGACAGGGAAAACTCGAAAACGTGATTTTCGTATCAGGTAAAGCTCCCTCTCTGTGCCCCTACTATGTAATTTGTTAGTCCCTTTTGCAGCTTGTGGAGGGATGTACCAGTACCACTATACTCGGGCAAACACAATATTGCACTGGTCTTTAAATGGTAGGATTCTTTGCTAATTATTCTCCTGTTTGATTCCCGAATTCCTTGCAAAACTGTTGGTGTCCACGTTTTTTAGGACCATATATTTCAAGCTGTACTTTTCGATAAACAATAGGGTTTAATAAAACTTGTATATCTGTTTGCAGCCTCAGATCAACAGGTATACTCAAGTTAGTGTCACCTTTACAAAACTCAATGGTTCTTGGTTAAGTGGAAATGTATTTATTTATTATAGGAGTTAATTGTAATGCATAATGCACCGCATATGATGTAAGAAAAAGTGATCATTTGCACAGGTGATTAGAATCTTACTT
This sequence comes from Ambystoma mexicanum, assembly GCF_040938575.1. Lineage (NCBI taxonomy): Eukaryota > Metazoa > Chordata > Amphibia > Caudata > Ambystomatidae > Ambystoma > Ambystoma mexicanum. The sequence goes on from NC_090929.1 coordinate 815,064,202, forward strand.
GATGCTGGACCCGTCCTCCATCCCCTATCCTTCAGTTGCTATCCTGGGTGTGGTGGGAGGCTTTAATCGAAGGCTAGTTTTTAGAGGTTTTCTGCTACAGATAGTTTGGATCATTGACGTTGTTTCATACACTTGTCCCTTGAAGCATGCAGCAACTTTGTTTGAGTAGCTTGAGGCATCTGATTGCTCAGGCGTGCGTTTGCTGATCGGTTTCTGACTGAAGGGGGGGTGAAAGGGATAAATTCTGTAAGGGGTAAAGGGGATAGATTCTGTTGCTAATGCTGTCCTTTTCTCCTGTAGGCCTCGTCCACAGTTCAGTATGTCTTGAATTTGATTCTTCACTGACTGCACTGGGAGCCAGATGAGGGCTTTGAGGGATGGGTTCAATTGGTCCCGTTTTCCAATACTCTGGCACATTTCGTCAGCCTAATTTTTCAACTTACTGACAAGTTTCTTTGGGAGTCCTGTAGAGAATGTTCAAGTAGTCTGTTGTTCGTGCCATCACCAAGGATCTCATCAATTAGTGGTTTGAAGGGTTTTCCTGGGTAGGCACAGTTGGTAGCTGGTCAGTCTGAGAAAAGTGTTAAAAATGAGTCCTAGGTTTATCTCTGGTTTATATGGGTCTGTGGCGTGCGCATTCGTTGTTCACACATTTGTGTGATGCATGCTTGCATCTGAGGGTGCACACTACACACATATGAGTGTGTGACTTTGTAGTGATGGGCCCAGCCAGTATTTTAAAAAGGGTCCTCCACATGTCAAGATTGCAGTGAGGGAAGGGAACATGTTTGGGAGGGGAAGATTATAAGGATCAGGACACACTCACTCATTGGGCAAGGTCTCAAATGTATTCTGCGTATTTGTTCTTTTCTAGCCTTCGTGAAACATTTTTATTTTCCTCTTGTAGTTGTAGTACATCAGAGGGGAGAGTGCAATTTGGCTGTGAGCCTCGAGGAAAGCAGAGCGCCTTCCCCATCTCATATTACAATTGAGGTAAGATGTGGGCTGAGAGGAAGAGATGAGCTGACTACTACTAGTGGGAGGAGGGCCTTGTGGGCCTATTGATTGTATTGCCACTATTCATTTATGCATGACAAGTCGGCTACATTTCTTTTTTTGTTGTCGTTGCAAACGCGCTTCTAGCGCTTGCAGACTCACTCCCACTCCAACCCCCAGCTCCTTCCTTTCAAGTACCTTCAATCAGGAGTAGACTGGCCTATTAGAGAATGCTGGAGATTGTTTTCCGGTAGGCCTCTGCACCCTGGGCCTCTTTTGTGTGATAACCTATTTTATTTCCACATTTTCTCATGGGAAAAGGGTTGGGCTTGTTGAAAATGTGTAACATGGGGCCACTTTGAAAATTACTTCCAGGGCCTCCTTTCGTCCAGTCCACCTCTGCCTTCAATCCGCCCGCCTCCTTCCCCAACCACACTCCGTGATTGGGCCTGTTGCCCTGTGTTAACTTCTGCGAGGGTACAAGACCCTTGCAGGCTTACCAACCGGTATGATTTAACATCGTGGCTGGAAGGTAAGTTTGGTGCAGCACTACTATCCATCCAAATGAGTCTGTCCTACAAAAGTTCTTTGTGAGCGAGTTATGTCACGGGTCATATGTTAATAATTAAAAACCTAACCTCGTATGATCTTATACTTGCACCAAATAGTGGAGGTTTGTTGCAAAGAAACTGCATATCTGTTTGTTTATTACACAACTTATTTTATTGCATGTGTTAAAATCACTGAAAGTATAGTGGGCTACTGGGCTTAAATAGATTTTTCAGGTCGACATTATTTTGCATGCTGGGACTTATATCTGTGTTTGCAGACTTTGCTGGATCCCTGCAGCTATCACTTTCCTCCCGTGTTATCACGTCATTGCCTTAACAATCATCTGTTCCATCCACTAGCTATGGCATGTCGCAGGCAAAGGGCAATTGGGCATGTAGTGTTTCACATCCGCTGGGTGACCATCTCTTGTAACTGTCTTGAATCAAGACATAAGAGAGACAACATCCAGCAGGGATCTGAAACACTAAATGCACATTTGCTACCCCATGCCCATATAAATACTTCTTTGTCACTAGACTCACTACGGCTGTCAGAGGCACGCACCTGTGGGGTTAGAGTATACATTATAATGGAGACAAAAGAAATACAGCCGGTGGGTGGGTGGGGTCGTTATATTATAGCCACAGATTATTCAAGAGCCTTTAATCGGCGGCCGTGGGCCCACCCACCACCTGTATGCATTTCTTTGTCTCCCCTTATGTATTCCATTTCCTGTCTGTGACGTGTAAACTAAAATGTCACATCATCAGACATCACATGAGGTGTGTGTGTGTCAGTCTAAAAGCACTGTCACGGTTCTACTTAAAAGGAGAGGGGAATGACCTCACAGTTACACAGACTAATAACTTGAATCTATCAGAGGTATAGTTACTTGTTGATGTTGAATAGTACTGACTGTACAATCACTGCCACAGACTGAGTCAAAAGTCAATAAGAATCTATCAGAGGTATAGTTACTTGTTGATGTTGAATAGTACTGACTGTACTATCACTGCCACAGACTGAGTCAAAAGTCAATAAGGCTATTTCCTTGTCAGGGTATGCCCAGTAGCTGGGAGCGTGCAGGTCTATAAGACCTGATTGAACAGTGTAACTGTGTGTCACATATGAAGAGGAATCCAGCCCTGCGGTCAAGTTGGAGCTGGGCTGGAGCACCCAGGTTCGAGGAGGCGCTCACTAGACAGCCAGACACTGCTGGCGGCCCCTTGGGATCACGCACAGTAGCCATATGAACAGGAGGAGGCAGAGACACCCCTAGCCTAAACAGAAAGCAAATAGAGAAGCAGGGAGAAGTATGCCAGGCACTGAGCTTCTCAACTAGTACTCAGGTGCAGGAGGCAAAGGGGACCTGGCAGGAGGCAGGTTCGCACACGTTGGGCCAGTGCCAACACACGGACAGACCTACAGGCACTGGGGCGTGGGATCGTGGGACTGGTCCGGCAGAGGCCTGGACTGGCAGCCAGGGCAGACTGACTTGCCTAAGAGTGGTACGAGGGAGGACACAGACCACTCAGGAGTAGTTTTGGCTGCATCAGGGAACCCCTAACACGGCCTGCCAGGGCCCGAGCACCAGAAGCATTCTATCCCAGCAGGAGCCAGAACCCACAAGCTGCCAGGCCTGCGTGTATAGCCTTGATACACCAAGATGGGCACCAAACTGCCTAGGGCGAAAGGCAAGCAGCCCACACTGGGTGAATTTCGCCAGGTGCAGAAGGGGCCTGGAGCAAAGATAAAGCCCCCTCTGGGAGCACGGACACTGTGAGCAAAGACCAGGAGATCCCTGCTGCGATCGCCGACATAAAAGTGGCTTGGGAAACCAAATTGGGACTGGCCATGGATGAGCTGAAGGCGGCACTAGAGCTCAAAGTTGGGCCAGTACAAGAGGTGGTAAACCTCCTCCGGCAAGATGTCACAGGGCTGGCTGAACGTACAGACTACCTAGAGAAAGAGGTGGCCCCGAACACAGCGGCATGCGCAGCCCATAAATCCGAACTTCATGACTTAGTGCAACGTGTGGGCAACCTGGAAAGCAGGGCGGAAGAGGTGGAGGGACGGGCCCGAAGGAATACTATACGTATCGTTGGACTGCCTGAAGGAGCTGAGGGACCTAACCCTACGGAATATGTCAAATCAAAGCTGCTGCAGGAGATAACCGGGGGAGTGTTGTCCCAGGGATTTGCAGTAAAAAGGGCGCACAAGGCCCTGATGAGGAAGTGACCCTTGGTAACACCCCCTGACCGGTGATAGCCTAGATTTTGAACTACCGTGACCGGGAGAGAATCCTAGAGCATTTCCGGAAGGGCGGAATGATACGAAGGGCGTCGGCAGACATAACCGCATACCCGGACTACACCCTGCAGGTGCAACGGCAACGCATGAACTTTGGAGCCGTGAAGTGGAGGCTGCGCGAAAAAGGCCACAAATACATGCTGCTCCAACCGGCAAAGCTGAAAGTGATTCATAAGAGCAGAACATTGTCTTTTGAAACTCCTGGAGATGCCATGGAATGGCTAGACATGCAAAGCTGTGCCCAAGAATCGGGTATCCAGAAGGAAGATGGCGCAGATAAGTACCATGTGACTGCAGCGCCTAGAGTGTTGCAGTATAAGACATTGGGACTGGAATATAGTAAGCGATATAGCCTGATGGAGGCACATGTTTAGGGTGCCGTATATACATATGATCCTTGAGCACGACGAACCTAGTTAATGATGTAGGAGCCTAACGGTACTAGTCCTCCTACCCCCACATTATATAGACCAGTAGGGTCACCGGTAGACTGGTGACACCCTGCCGGGTCCTGCTCTCGGCATTCCGAGGCTAGACAAAACGCGGGGGGACTGAGATCCAGGGATGGAGCTGGGCTTTTGTTGGGGTTGGGTAGGGTGGACGGGGGGAAGGGGTTGTGTGCAGTGTTGGTAGTGGGGCAGGAGGAGGCGGGGGGGTCAGTTGGGGAGTTTTTGTTGGGAAGGGGAGGGGTACAAGCCCAATTTTGTGTCAAATCGGGCGGGAAGTGGAAACTAGGAGGGGAGACGGGACAACCCACAGATGGCGTTGGGTAGTCTTAGAGTGGTGATCTGGAACGTGAGGGGCCTTAATAGCTATTTGTAGCAGAATAAAGTAATGATGCACCTAAGACGGCTAAAGATTGATATAGCACTATTACAGGAAACCCACCTCACTAGAGAGAAGCTGGAGGTGGTCCAGAAGAAGTGGAGGGGGTGTACCACAGGAGCCACATACTCAGCATATGCAAAGGGAGTTATTACGTGGGTGCCACCACATGTGCCGTTTCACCTGCTTCAGACCACGACAGACCCAGAAGGTAGAATGATGGTGGTGAGGGGAATGCTGGAAAACAGGGAAGTGAGCATTATAAATTTGTACGCCCCTAACCAAGACACAGCGGCCTATTTTAGGTCCCTGTATGGCAGAATTGGCCCACTGTTAGGCGATGTGATTTTATGGGAGGGGACTTTAATTGTACCTTAAACCCTAAAATGGACAGATCAGATCGCAAACCAGACAGACCCACTCCGGCTGCGAAAGCATTACAGGCCGTGCTGAGAGACTTGGGACTCGAAGATGTCTGGAGATAGCTACACCCAGCAGATAGGCAGTAATCGCACTATGGGGCACCACATAACCTGCATACGAGGCTAGATTATTTTTTCGCCGCTCCAAAGCTAGTAGGTGAGATGACGGGGGCAGAGTACAGGGCCAGGGTGCTCTCGGACCACTCCCCTTTGGTTCTGGAGTGGCAGTACCAACCCCCTAGAACGAGAATACCGACATGGAAGCTTAGGGCTGAGGCCCTGCAGGACTTGGGATTCCGGGAGGACTTGAGGGGGGCGATCACTGAGTATTTTGATACCAATACAGGTAGTTTCCAATCGGTGGGTACCTTGTGGGAGGCATTCAAAGTAGTAATACAGGGTGAGGCCCTATCAAAGTCTAGAAACTCCAAGGTGACAGAGTGTGAGCTGCAAAGAACAGAGAGGGAGCTGGAAGAGATAATGCATAAGAGGGGCACCTCACAGGAGGATGTGGAAAGGGTGAAGCTCTTACACCAGGCCGGCAGCGTGCACTGGGATAGATTATGCAAGCTGAGCTACAAGAAATACCTCAAAAGACAACATGCGAGTGGAGACAAGCCGGGCAGGCTGTTGGCTTGGCTATACAAAAATGAAACACCACGGCTGGCGATCAGAGAAATCAGAGGGGAGGAAGGCCACTGCTGGGACACCCAAGAGGGTGTAAACGAGGGGTTTCTTAGATATTATAAACGTCTTTATAAAGATGTAGGGGAGGAGATGGCTCAAGAGATCCAGGATACATTAGAGGACATAGGCCTGCCTAAATGAGATGATCAAGAGCGAGAGGACCTGGACGCCCCAATCACGTTAGAAGAGTTGGAGGTAGTGGTTCAGCACCTGCCCACGTGCAAAGCCCCAGGGACGGACGGGCTCCCCAGCGAATTCTATAAAACTTACAAACAAGAGTTGCCCCCTCATTCCTAGACATGCTTAACGAGGCGTTTGAGCACAGCAGGCTACCGGAGACCCTACGGAGGCGGTGGTCATCCCGCTCTTAAAACCAGGTAAGCCAAGTATGGACTGCGGGTCATATAGACCCCTATCGATGCTTAATCAGGACAGCAAAATCCTTACGGCAGCGTTAGCAAACAGGCTTAAGCGGGTCATTAGAAAACTGATACACCATGATCAAACAGGATATGTTCCGTGTAGGAACATCATTGACTATCATAGGATTCTCCACCACATCTTTGACCAAACTGAGAAGGACCCAGGCGAATTAATTGGCAATAGTCTCGCTGGATGCCGTGAAGGCGTTCGACTCAGTGAGATGGCCCTGGTTGATGGCGACTCTGAGAGAATATGGGATGAGGCCGGGATACCCAAGGTCGGTTAAAATGCTATACAGCTCCCCCATTGCCAGGGTCAAAACAGGCACTACGATCTCCGATAAAAGGCAACTAAGTAGGGGTACCAGACAGGGTTGCTCCTGGTTGCCTATGCTGTATATCCTTGCTTTTGGAGCCACTAGCAATCTGTCTCAGACAACAATACGGGGAGAAAGGGATCCAGACAGCGGGGGGTTCGCATCTTATATCACTATATGCAGACGATATCCTCTTATATCTCCGCTTCATCAGAGGAAAACCTACAATATATTCTGGAGGTGATGGAACGGTATGCCACCCTCTCAGGAATAGCACTGAACCCCCCAAAATCTAGCATGTTCCCCTTGGGGAGATACAGCGCACCCTGCTTAGGAGCCTACTGGTCATGCCAATACCTTTGCGACCGAGACGTTCTGGTATCTAGGAATCAATATTTCCCATTCAACTGAGCAGAGACACAAACATAACAGAGTTACAGCAGTAGACGGCATTAAGAATAGTATGGGGTGTTGGTCCAAACTGCCCCTGGCCATGATGGGTAGAGCAGCTTTGATTAAGATGGTAGTCCTGCCTAGATTGTTGCATTGTTTTGTGAATATCCCGTATGCGATCCCCAAACGCTTTTTGGTCCAACTCCACAGCTTGTGCAGGGGTTTCTTATAGCATAACTCCAGGAATAGGGTGGCCCTGTGGAAACTACAGAATTTGTGTGACAAGGGGGGTATAAACTTGCCGAACTTTGAATCATACTACTTAGCGGGACAGCTGCAATATGTGGCCAGGTGGCTGTCTGGAGAGGAGACGGCTGAGACCAGGCTGTTCAGTAGGGACCCCGCCCTTTTCTTCCTTAGAGAGACAGTGTGGCTGCCGAAACCAAAGGTGCTGGGAATGGCGAGGCTGCTGGTGATAGGCTGGGAAATGTGGCAGAGGGCATTGCGAATGATGGGAAATCCAACCCCACTCTCAGAGCAGGCGCCGCTAGCAGCGCTATGTGGGGATGACCCCCAATTGATGAAAGGGATCCGTAGATACTGGGAACCTGTGGTCCTGGCAACCCTCAGGGATATATGGCAGGAGGGGGCGGCTCTGGATTTTCAGAGGCTAGTGGAGAACACTGGGGTACATAAAGGCCAGCACATCACTTATATTGGGATTATTAGAAGGGTGCGAGAATGTTGGCCTGACACAGTGCTTATGGAACAACCGATGCAACCATAGAGACGATGTACGATATTTCGGAAGGTGGACATGAAATATCCCGTCTATATGAGCTACTGGGAACCAGGGTGTGGAGGGAGCCACTCCAACTGAGGCATGACTGGGAGGAGGAGTTGGGAGAATCCGTGTCGGATGGACAATGGGCCAGAGTCCTAAGGTATCATAAGAAGGTGTCCCGAAATACAAGGCTGCAGCAGATACAATTGTATGTCACTCATAGGGCATACATGACTCCTTGTAAAATTGCTAAGTTTGGAGGCCCAACAGCACAAAAATGCCCACAGTGCGGGGAGGAGGAGGCAGGGATGCTACACATGTTTTGGGCTTGCCCGGAGGTGGGGAGGTTTTGGATAGAGCTGAAGACACGTCTTGCGGAAAAGGGAATTGCTTTGGAGGTGGAGTCTGCTTGGGCATGCATGCTGGGGATTTTCACCAGCCCACGTAACCTGAAATATATCAGTAAGTTAAAAGACCTGGTTTATATTTTGGCCAAACAGAGAATTGCAATGGGCTGGAAGGCGGCCCGACAGCCTAGAATCGAGTTATGGTGGGCGGACCTCATGAAATGGGCATAGGCAGAAACAGCTGCTTGGTATGAAGCAGTCAGCAAGGAGGGGAGGAGGAGGTGAGACCTCTGATGGCATGGAGACAACTTGTGGCCTCGATGATGGGGCCATCCCAGGCTGACCAGAGCGAGAATGATGCCGAAGAGACAATTGAAGTAGCCACGCCTAGAGATGAGCAAAACAGTGACACTTAGGTAGGGGCTCGAGTTAAGGGGACGGGAGGGAGGGGGACCGAAATGTTCAATTATTAATATGATGCTGTGAAATGCAAATGTGGATTTCCTCAAGTTTGTAATGTTTGGAGTTTTTGTTGATAAAATAATAAAAATATATTTAAAAAAAAACAAGCACCATGTTGAATCTTGGTTCCATGTGATGTTAGAAACCCCCTCTAAGCCCAGAGTCAACCAAAATTGTGTACCAGCCCAAATGCATACAGACTGTCAGTATATATGTTTACATTCAAGTTTTCAGAAATTTCACATGCTCTGATCAATGTAATTATCTCTGCAACCTGTGCTGAATTATATGGGATCCTTTTGCTCTCAACAATACTCTTTAGTGTCGTGATGGCATATGCAGCAGTTGATGTGCCCTCAGTCAATTTAAAACAGGAACCGTCACAAAACAGTTCTCCGTCTGGCTCTTTCTGTGGGGTGTCTGTTAGGTCATTTCTTCCTTTCGTTTCTTGTTCAGTAACCATTATACAATCATGGGGTGGTGATTCCCTTTCACCCGTTCTTTCATTGGGAGGGGGCATTAACTCTGCAGGATTCAAAGTGCAACATCTTAAAATTTGAATATGGTGTGCAAATAGGACAATTTCATATCTCGTCAGTCTAGCTGATATAAGATGTTGCGTCTGCATTCTATTTAAAAGAATGTCTACTGTGTGAGGCACCATTAAAGTTAAGGCGTGACCCAAAACCATTCCCTCGGTTTGTTTTAATGACGGCGGCAGCCGCAGCAATAGCTCGCAAACAGCGTGGCAAAACGCATGCAACAGGATCCAGCACGGAAGAAAAATAACCGCATGGTCTATTTCTTCCTCCTTTTTCCTGAGTCAAAACAGCCAACGCAGAACCATTACTTTCATGCACAAATAACTTAAAATCCTTTTCATAATTTGGTGTGTCCAAAACTGGAGCTGAGCCCAATGCAACTTTTAGCAAATTAAATGCATTCTGACATTCCATGCCCCATGGCAAAGGCAAAGCAACATCCTTCTTTGTCAATGCCATCATAGGTTTTACAATCATTGCAAAGTTAGCAATCCACTGCCTGCAATATGACGCCATGCCTATTATGGCTCTGACTTCCTTCTGTGTCTTTGGAATAGGCATACCAGAGATGCTTTCTATCCTTTCTGGTGTCAGTCTCCTTCCCTCTTTCGAAAGTAGGTAGCCCAAATAGGCCACCTCCTTTCGACAATACTGGAATTTTTTTAATGAAGCTTTATGTCCATGTGCTACCAAATGTGTCAACAATTTAGCGGCACTCTCTTTGCAAATGTCTTCTGTGTCAGCAGCAATCAATAGGTCATCAATGTACTGCAATAGTACACAACCCGTTGGTAGCTCTAGCATGTCTAGTTGTTCTTTTAATGCTCTGCTATAAATACTTGGGCTCTCAGTGTAACCTTGTGGAATTCGTGTGAATGGGAAAGAATGTCCTCCTAACGTAAAAGCACATAAATATCTGCTATCTGGATGTACTGGAATGCTAAAAAATGCGTTCTTTAGATCTATAACACTAAAATATGATGCAGAAGCTGAAATCATGGTTAAAATGGTAGTGATATCTGGGACCAATGGAAATTGGGGATCAACTACTTTATTCAATCCACGCAAATCAATTATGAAACGATATGGTATTTTATTATTACCTCCTTTCTTGTAAACTGGAAGGATGGGACTATTACTAGTGCTACAAGTAATCTCTTCTATCACGTTTCGTTTAATCAAATCAGAAACAATGCATTTCAATGCTTCCTCACCTTCAACCGAAATTTTATACTGTGGGATACTGTCAGGATCCGTCCATGGAGACTGTGGCATCAGTGGAAGTTACCGTCACGAAGACACGTATAGCAGCGGTCCAGTCCTCATTCAAGATGGCGGCCGCCACTATATAAGCAGACTCCGCCCATCTTTCGTTGCGTTGTATCTGTGAATTTTCGCTGAGACCTTCGCTCCCTGCCTTCTACGTTTTGTCCTTCGGATAATCTAGCTTTAGGCAACTTTCGCCTTTTGCCTTTGCCTTCCTTCTGTTCCTTCTGTACTTCTTTCCTCTTGCGGTCCTCGGTCCGCCCCTCCCGCGTCCCTTTGCGTTCATACCTGTGTCTGTTTACTTGGCTGTATTCGGTATTCTCTTTTCCTACTTGCGGTTCTAGTCCTCCACTTTTGCGTCCCTTCGTGTTCTACCCGTACTATCGATCACTTACCTTTTACTTATTCTGTTCCCGCTTGCGGTCTTCGGTCCGCCCTTCTCGCGTCCTAGCGTTCTGACTTGTTCTGCTACTTTCTTCTTCCCTCTGGCTCACTTACCTACTTGGACCTTCCCATTACGGTACCCGCTGCAGTCCACTACTCCTGTACGGTTAATCCAGACAAGAATTTCTCCGATCTCCATTTTGCATATTGTCATCAGTTGGATCTGCCCTCCGGTGATACCCATCACGTGATCTACCTCCTGGAACTGCTCAACAGGGTTTTTTGTGCCGTGGTTTGGCATTTTCCCTGTCGCGGGGCCTGGCTCCTCGGGGCCCTCCCCTAGACAGGTTCCCTATCCTGTCGAGGTGGCCTCCGAGGGAGCCAGACCCTATTTACATGACAGGAAGACCTGAGACAAGCCCATCAAAGAGAAGTCCAAGACAACACGAAAGCAGTCTTCGCCAGCTAAGGAAGATCCAGAGCAGACTTCAGGTGAGGAACGGTTGGAAGGAGGGGATAGTCCTGACAGAATACAACGCCCAACAAGATCTATGTCTTCCATTGAACAATATCAAGAGCTGGTCGCCGCTCTTCAGAGCCTCACCCTAGAAGTCCAATCCCTTAAGACTGAAAACGCGGCACTGCGCCAACAGGTGGTTCTACATAGAGACGACCAAGGAGACCTGCCTCCTATGCCCCTGTCGTTTGGCAAGTATGACGGCCATCCAGGAGGGCTCAAGGACTATTTAGACGCCTGTCAAGTTTATTTTGCCTTCCGACCCCCCGCCTTTGAAACTGCCAAGGCCAGGGTGGGATTTCTGATAGCCAATCTTTCTGGGAATGCATTGGCCTGGGCGACTCCTTTGGTGACAGAAAACGATCCCTCCTTGACAAACTATGATCAGTTGGTTGAACGCTTTAAGTGAAGGTTCGATCATCCTGAAGTGCTGTACACGTCATTAGAAGCTATTCTTGATGTTAAGCAAGGAAATACCGAGGTACAGACGTACATTTCTCGCTTTCTGAGACTAGCGGCGGACTCCACCAAACAGACCATTTTTCGGAGAGGTCTCCAGGACGAATTGAAAGACGAACTAGCTCGAGTTGCCAGGCCAGCATCCTTTCAAGATCTTATGACGCTCACTCTGCAGTTGGAGTATCGACTAAACGAAAGGCGCCAAGAAAGAAGATGACCTCGTCAGAGCCTTCCTTCACCCAGCCTAGTTCCTCACCAACCAAAGGCAGAGACCCCATCGGAAGAACCTATGCAGATTGAGGCAGCAAGAGGCCCGTTGACTCCCACGGAACGGAAGAGACGGAGAGATTTGGGACTCTGTCTATATTGCGGCTCCTCTAAACATCTGCTTAGAGATTGCCCAGAGGTTCCCCCACGAAGGAAGGAAAACTCCAACCCTCGGGCCTTTGCAAGGGAGGTCTCGAGGGAGCAAGACACAGTCCTTGCAACCTTACCAGACAGTCAGAAGTGAGAGAAGACAAAAGTCTGATGGTATTCCGAGTCAGACTTTGGATAACTGAAGCTATTCAAACCGAAGAATATGCTATGCTAGACTGCGGAGCGGCAGGAAACTTTATGGCTCTGGAATGGGCTAGGGAACATCAAGTCTCAATTAGACGTAAAGAAAGACCCATCCCAGTTGAAGGTGTGGACGGTATACCTGTTTCCTCAGGCCCCATCCTATTCGAGACTGTGCCGTTACGCCTGGCCTTGGGAGAGCATAACCAACTGATGGTTTTTGATCTTATAAAGGCCGCACATTTTCCCTTGGTGATTGGGATCCCATGGCTGAGGAGGCACAATCCGCAGATCAATTGGACTACCAACTGCCTCAGTTTCGACTCTGCATACTGTGCTCATCACTGCAAGGTGCAAGGCTGTGACACTAAACTACTCATAGAGAGTGGACCTTCTCAACTCAAGGTAGTCTCATCCGTTCCTAGACAGTATCAGGAGTATGACGAAATATTCGAAGCCCAAACCCCCAAACTCCTACCCCCTCACAGGCCAGAGGATTGTGTGATAGAACTCACTCCAGGGTCAGTCGTTCCTTTTGGTAGGATGTATCCTTTGTCCCTTCCGGAAAGACAGGCTCTCAGATCCTATTTGGATGATAATTTACAGAACGGACTGATACAAGAATCTAGATCATCAGGAGGGGCCTTGTTGTTTTTTATCCCAAAGAAGGATACGACCGAGCTACGACCTTGTATAGATTACAGGGGGTTGAACAGGATCACCATCCGAGACCGCTACCCCATGCCCTTGATTCAGGATATACTAGAAGCAGTCAGAGGGGCCTCGTACTTCACAAAATTGGATCTCAGAGGAGCTTACCACCTCCTCAGAGTAAGGAGTGGGGATGAATGGAAGACAGCATTTCGAACCCCTTTCGGGTTATACGAATATAGGGTGATGCCCTTTGGCTTAGTGAATGTCCCTTCAGCCTTCCAGAGGTTTGTTGACAAGCTCTTTTCGGACATATTGTATGTTTCTGTAGTAATCTACTTGGACGACATCCTCGTTTTCTCTCAAGACCTTCGGGAACATAGGAAACAGGTTTCCAAGGTACTACACAGACTCCAAGAAAATCATCTCCTGGTTAAGCCAGAGAAGTGCCAGTTTGAGGTGAAGTCGGTGTCATATTTGGGCTTTATCCTCTCCAACGAGGGCATCAAGATGGAACCAGGAACGATAAGGGCCGTACTAGAGTGGAAGCCGCCTAGAAGCGTTAAGGAGATTCAGACATTTTTGGGGTTAGCCAATTTCTACCAGCGGTTTATCCCAAATTTCTCCAACCTGATTTTGCCCATTACCGGTTTGCTCAAGAAGGGAGTAAAGTATGTATGGGGTTCTGAACAAGAAGCAGCTTTTTCACGCCTTAAGGATCTATTTACCTCTGCGCCTATTCTGGTACAACCTAATCAAACAAGACCATTCCTATTGGAGACCGATGCCTCGGGGGGAGCAGTAGGAGCCATTCTCCTCAAGAAGCTGAAGATGGTCTCACTCATCCGGTGGCATACTACTCCAGAACGTTAACCAAGAGCGAATGTAACTATTCGGTTCTGGAAAGAGAACTACTGGCCATAAAATTGGCATGCCAGGAGTGGAGACATCTGCTTCAGGGAACAGCTCATCCTTTTCAGATCCGAACGGATCACCGTAACCTAAGAGTGTTACAGCAGATGGTGTGTACCAATGCCAGACATGCCCGTTGGGCATATTTCTTCTCCCAGTATGACTTCACCATATCTTCCATTCCTGGTACCGAAAACAAGGTGGCAGATGCACTCTCCCGATGTAATGAAGAAGAAACAGACCACTGTCTGAACCCTGATCTCTTATTTCCCAATCTCAAGCTTTTGGCAGGGGTTACCTCATTCCTTCAGGAGCTCACCACTCAATACAACCAACTGCCAGCTTTCCCCACCACAGTGAACCAGGCTGAAGACGGATTGTATTACCATGGTACTCGGCTATTCCTCCCATCTACAGAGCTACAGAAACAGATCCTTACATGGTGCCACGATACCCCTCATGCAGGTCACCCAGGCATCAGGAAGACCCAAGATCTCATCAGCATAAGGTTTTGGTGGCCCGCACTACACAAGGATGTGGAAAGATATGTGTCCTCTTGTCCAGTTTGTGCAGCCAACAAATACCAAACAGGGAAGCCATTGGGTAAATTACAACAACCAATACTTCCGACCAGGCCTTGGGAACATATCTCTATGGACTTCATCGTAGACCTGCCTGAATCTGAAGGAAAGACAGCAATAATGGTGACAGTGGATGCTAGCAGTAAGATGGCTCATTCTTCTGCATTGGAAGGCCTTCCTTCAGCACCCAAGACGGATTCGGTTTTTCTCGAAGACGTGGTACGTCTTCATGGTTTGCCCCGAACGATAATCTCTGACAAGGGTTCCCAATTCACCTCCAAGTTTTGGACACTGCTATGCCAACAACTGGGAATCACTCGAGTACTGTCATCTGGTTTTCACCCGCAAAGCAACGGCCAGACCAAAAGACTCAATGCCGGATTGGAACAGTATTTAAGATGCTTCTGTAGCGACCAACAAGAGAAGTGGTCTTCTTTTCTCGCGCAAGCTGAGTTCGCCTACAATAACAATGATCATACTTCCATCCGAATGAGCCCCTTCTTTTGTACTTACAAGGATACACAAGCTGGCTAAAGAGGCATTAGAAGACAGTCAGCAGTCGCAAAAGAGATGGGCAGATCGTGGTAGAAGATCCAATCCTGAATGGAAGATCGGCCAGAAGGTCTGGTTATCCACAAGGTTTTTACTGAGGTGGGTACATACAGGCAAATACGCCGCACGATATCTTGGTCCTTATCCCATTTCAAGACAAATAAATCCAGTAGCCTTTGAATTAAAACTACCTAAGGCTCTGAGGAGGATACACCCTGTTTTCCACACCTCTCTACTGAAGGAATACAAGAATGATCCATATCTACGCAAGACCCCTAAGACCAGGACACCCACCATCATAGAACCACTGGAGTAAGATGTTGACTACCTGGTAGACTCACGTTATCACCGGGGAGGTCTTCAGCATCTTGTCCACTGGAAGGGATATTCCACAGAAGAGCGAACCTGGGAACCCAGTCATCACCTACATGCCCCCAGGTTGCTGAGAAGATTCCATCTACAGTACCCGGGTAAACCGGGGTGTTCCCGGAGGAAGAGAGGTTATACTGTCAGGATCCGTCCATGGAGACTGTGGCATCAGTGGAAGTTACCGTCACGAAGACACGTATAGCAGCGGTCCAGTCCTCATTCAAGATGGCGGCCGCCACTATATAAGCAGACTCCGCCCATCTTTCGTTGCGTTGTATCTGTGAATTTTCGCTGAGACCTTCGCTCCCTGCCTTCTACGTTTTGTCCTTCGGATAATCTAGCTTTAGCCAACTTTCGCCTTTTGCCTTTGCCTTCCTTCTGTTCCTTCTGTACTTCTTTCCTCTTGCGGTCCTCGGTCCGCCCCTCCCGCGTCCCTTTGCGTTCATACCTGTGTCTGTTTACTCGGCTGTATTCGGTATTCTCTTTTCCTACTTGCGGTTCCAGTCCGCCCCTTTCGCGTCCCTTCGTGTTCTACCCTGTACTATCGATCACTTAGCTTTTACTTATTCTGCTCCCGCTTGCGGTCTTCGGTCCGCCCTTCTCGCGTCCTAGTGTTCTGACTTGTTCCGCTCCTTTCTTCTTCCCTCTGGCTCACTTACCTACTTGGACCTTCCCATTACGGTACCCGCTGCAGTCCACTACTCCTGTACGGTTAATCCGGACAAGAATTTCTCCAATCTCCATTTCGTATATTGTCATCAGTTGGATCTGCCCTCCGGTGATTCCCATCACGTGATCTACCTCCTGGAACTGCTTAACAGGGTTTTTTGTGCCGTGGTTTGGCTTTTTCCCTGTCGCGGGGCCTGGCTCCTCGGGGCCCTCCCCTAGACAGGTTCCCTATCCTATCGAGGTGGCCTCCGAGGGAGCCAGACCCTATTTACATGACAGGAAGACCCGAGACAAGCCCATGAAAGAGAAGTCCAAGACAACACGAAAGCAGTCTTCTCCAGCTAAGGAAGATCCAGAGCAGACTTCAGGTGAGGAACGGTTGGAAGGAGGGGATAGTCCTGACAGATACGGGACAATGTAACTCCCTCCTTTAAAACAATTTTCACCGGCTCTATTTTCAAACAACCAACATCATTGTCATTCATCGCCCATATACAAGTCGGTACGCTCCTTAATTCAGTTGGTAATGGTTTAGACAAAAATTGTGACACTGGCATCTTTTGTGGTGATATTGTCAAATACACTCCATCAGGAGAACAATGAATAACCAAACTTAATTTTTTCAACACATTTAAACCCAATAAATTCTCGCCGCAATTTTGTGTCAAAAGGAATGGGCAAGACGTAGTGTTATAGGTACCGACTGTGACACTGGACTGATTACTGGCGTACCTGCGAACCCTACTGAAACATTCTTTTGCCCTGACAGTGGTATTTCTGGAACCAAGTGATGATCTATTGCGCACCTGTCTCCACTATAAACGTGTGCTCTCTATTCCCAACTTTCATCTCTACGTAGGGCCCTTTCTGATCAACGGGAATAGATACTGGTTCCGACCCCTGTCTTGGGCTGTCCTAGTTGAGCAATACATCATTTTGTGGCATCCTTCTGTTTCTATTTTGTCCTTGTGTTCCCGGGTGACCTCTATTCTGCCTTCTCGGGGCATTTCCATTCCTATTCTGCAAACGTGGGCACTGTGCTCGCCAATGACCTTCTTCTCTACAATATGCACCTTGATTCAGTCCAATTGGACCTCCGTGCATGTTGGAAGAAGTCCCTCTCGTTTGTGCATTTCCTCCGCCTCTATTATTATTATTCGCTACCTGCTGCATTAATACTCTCGTTTTTAGATTCACTCTATCCCTTACTTCTTTCTCTTTCTCTGCATTTACTCTATTCTCATAGTATTGTGCCATGTGTAATACTGCACTCTGTGATTTTGCTTGGCACGCACTTTCAGATGTCATTATTAAATTTTGAATTTTTGGCAACAACCCTCTCACATATTTGTCAACAAATAGTCTCTGTGCTTAAATCTTGGCCACTAACATCTGCAAATACTTCTTCAAACCTATTAAAATAGTCTGTAGCCAATTCATCTTTACCTTGAACACATGCCGTTAATTTGTCCCAAACAATTCTTTTTTCAGGTATTAGTATTTGTAATTTCTGTACTATTCGCGCTGGTAAGGCTAATAAAACTGGCGATGGCTTCTCACCAGCCTTTCTGTCTGTATCCTCTTTAATCAAATGCTCCCAGGTCCCACCCAAAATATCAATATCATCTACATTTCTAATTTGTTTCCATATATCTATGGGGAGAATCACAGGAAATAATAGGTCAATATCACTGATCGTGAAAATAGATGATTTCAAATAGGACTCAATTTCTTTATAAAATCCCGCCGGATTCTTCCTCAAATCAGGGATTGTTTGTTTTATATTATTTACCTCCTGTCTAGAAAAAGGGACATGCACGAACTGTGCTGTATAATGGGCTTCTATTACCTGCGCGTCAGTCGTTTCTGCGGCAGCAATCTCTACTTTTGGCACAAAGGTGGGAGGCACTTCTCTCATAGGAAATATCGAACTAGCCGTTTCCTCATTGGTTCGCTTACTAAGCACTATAGCTAAATCGAGGGAAAGGGCAGTATTTCCAGTTTCAGGTAAAAACAACCTTTTGTATATTGTCATTAAATCGGAGGGACAACAATACTTTTTTCAAAACATTAATCTTGCAAATACTCAACCATCACTTGCAATACCTTCCTCTTCATCTCTACCGTATACTGATCGAACGTATCGTGCACCTCCATTGGAGAAATGTTAGCATCCATAATCCATCTAAGCGCTTCTCGTGTACATATTTTCATCTCCTCACTAACAGGTTTTGACGGTGGAAAAAATCCCGGGCTTCCAGGGATTTTGCCACGCCTTCAGCGGAGGGAAGGGGGGTGCTTTCCACGACTTCTCTGTCTTATCCACCTTTCCTTGCAGGGCGAGGGTAAGGCTCGGGATTTCTCAGCTGGTGTAGTAAACCCTTCTTGTGGGAGATTGATCCCAACCTGCTCGTAAAAATGCACTATCCTTATTGCTGTCCATGCGGGGACCAGGCTGTCTGTACCCCTTTATCCAGCTCTTCTTCAATTGTTTTCACCCCTCCCGCAAGCCACCTCTAATTTATTTCGAGCTTGGCTTTTTTGGTATTCCTCTCTGTTTGAGACACCGTCGGTGTGATCCAAAGGCTGTGCGGGTAGGGGGGGCTGGGCCTACAGTCGGGCACTATCCCCTTTACTTTAATTCGGCGTTACTTCCTTGAATGCCCGTGGAGACCCCAGTCTGCAGGGCTTCCTTCCCCTCTCATGTGTTTGTGAGTGGGGAATGGCCCCACCCTCAGGGAAAGACTGTCGCTGCGCCGGTGGTGGGTGCTGGGGGCTCTGCGAAAGGGGCCTTAGCTGACTCTTTAATGCAGAGACATTAGCCTTTTTTGCCCTGCACCTGCACACTTCATGTGTGGGCCGGAGCACTTGGGGCGTGCTCCGGGGGTATAGAGCGGTAAGGGCCACTTACCTTATAGTCCTGAGGCGAAGAGCCTTCACGCACCATCCCCTTTCGGATTTAGTATAGCGCTTGGCTCTGCGGGCGATCTGGGGCTCACCAGCTGTGAATTACATCGCTCTCACCGCTTCCATCTGATGGTGCGTTGCTAGGTCAGCCATCTTGCTCTCTCTTTTCCTTCTCGGGCCCTCTGCCCTCTGTTCGCGTCCATCTCACCTCTCCCCTCAGCCCTCTCCTGAAGTTTTCGCAGAGCACACCGAGACCCCAGGGTTCTACGAATTAACGTTGCCGGTCTGCTCAGCCTGCACAGGGATCGGGTCCTCAGATACACCCTCCGCAAAACCGGCATCGGACCGGGCGGAACAGCCTGGGGATGTCTTATAGCGGGCTTAACTTCAAGCCTGCGTCCGCTATCCTTGTCGGGGCCATCCCGGACCGCCTCTCCTCGTACTGGACGGGAACAATGCTGCGCGAGCCTACTGGCTGTTGCTCCCAGCCGTGTCAGGGTTAACCCTCTCCCTCTGCGGTCCCCAACGTTCGGGTAGGTGTTTAGCGCCTAAACTTCGCCGGCTTTTTCATTCTGTAGGCAGTGAGGAAGGGGTCCGTGGACTCTCAGCAACCGGAATGATGTCAATTTCTCACTTTTCTTCGATGATCACCCCAGAAATTTGATAAAAGCCAGGGAGTTTGCACTAGATGCAATTGACTGCCAGTGCACAGGAGCATTTCCCAATGCATTTTTATGATGCCTTTGCCCAGAATATATGCCAGTATAAAAGAAAATGTACGCTGACTGTACCCATACATATCCTTGATGGCTGCACCAATATATGCCAGTATTCCCATACAAGCATATGCTCATGCTTACTCTACACATAATGCCAATAATGACACTATAAGAAACTAGGTCTAGGCTGGCAGTATTCCCATATACTTCTGTTGGCTTTGTAATTAAAAATACCATTCCACAATAAGAAGTCCGAACTGGCTGCACAAAAATGCCAGTCTAGCAACATAATAATACTTGTGATTACTTTATCATAGATGCCCATAAAAAAATGTCATGTCGCAGAAAGAAATGGCTAGACTGGCTGCACGATAATGCCATTCTAGACAGGTAATAACACATATCATGCTTGCTTTATCAGAGATGCCCATTAAATGTCAACCCACAGCAGAAATGGCTAGACTGGCTGCACCACCAAAATGCCAATCTAACGGCTTGCTTTATCATGGACAGATGCCCATTATATGTGTCCATGTGTCTATGTGTACCACCACCCCCTGTCCCTCACCCCTTAAACTCCAACCCCCACCCATTAACTCAGCTCCTCAGCAGCTAATGCAGCACACACACTCATTCATACACCATTCATACACCATTCCTTCGCTCATTCACACACGCACCCATACACCATACACTCACTTGTCAACACAACAAGTCACCAATACATCATATACTCACTCATTCACACACGATTACATAAAGGACAACATACCCTTGCATGCATGCATGTATACTTACAAAACCCTTTTTCTGACCTACTGGTTCCCACATCCATTTTCCCAGAGGAACTCTTCTCCAGGAGGTATACCTTTAACTCCTGCACCCCATCCTCCACCACACTGACAGGGAGCAGGGAGAGGTTTCTGGCTCCTGTGATGCGCAGTGGAGCTAGAGTGCCTCCATTCTGCGCCTTCATTTCTTTCTGAAGTCAGAGTGCATTCCCTCTGACCACAGAAAAAAATGATTTCTTTCTGAAGCTTGATATCCCTCACCAAGATATGGCGTGGCAGGTCCCCCTCGCACCATGATGGCTGCAGGGACCCCCGCTATGCCAGTGGGCATTTTATGTGACATTATTTCTCGTGACTCACTGGTGCAGGGATGATGTTACTTGAATGTGAAGGCGGGTGATTGCTCAGATTGACAGGCAAGGTCCATCTCTGGGTAACGACAATATGTATCCTAAAAAGACAACTACCTCAACTTGGTGATGAGACACCAGCCAGACCAGGAGAACCCATTGGGATGTGATAACGCTGCAAGCAGGCACCTGGCCCATAAGGGTCAGTTGCAGATCATACTTCACTGTCGTTGGGCATTCGGGAAGAGCATCACCACAGCGCTGTGACCAAATGTTGCGCGAGCAGTAAACAGAGATGATGCTGCATAATCTGTGCATGAACCAGCAAGCAACGTTGCAGCCCAACATGCAAGCGTAAATTGCAGCTGCTGAGCAATGTGAGATGTCCAGGGAGCAGAAGGGGGGAGCAGAAGTGTGGAGCAGCAGCAGCCAGTGTGCTTCCATGCACAAGCGCAGGAAAGCAATAAACATGTCAAGCTCGTCACACAGTGCAAACATTACAGTTTCCCGCAGCAAATCTGTGATATAGGAGTGACCTTCTGCTAGGCCCTGAAGACCCTCGCGTATGGAAACAAGGCACAATCACCATACACCAAGTGATACGACAGACACAAGGTTCGATTTCCAAGTACTAGGGTTTATTGCAAAGCAAACACTCTCAGTAGGCCGACTGGGTCTACCGTCTCGCAACGTGTGTCACCCACACCTCGTGAGACGCACGAGAGCAAACATTCTACAACAGTATCATATATATAAAAAGACAAATTGTGCAATCTCTTTGTAACACATCAAAACCGCCCATAATGTATCTTCATGAGCTAGGGTTCGGTAATTGACAATTATTCAAATATGACACATTATGACATGTTTCTTATCAATCTATAATACTCGTTTTAGCAACAGTTGCAATTTGCAGTAAGCAGACATAGTTCATTGTTATGAAGAACACAAGGCACTTGTTCAGCGAAGAAACTGTGTTCGTAGGAGAGACACATTCCAAAGCGTGTTATCTACTGGTTTCTATTCGTGAACTAGGGGTCAGTCTGATCTAAGGAGAGCCCCGAAGGGGGGCCGCTAAGAAAGTATAATTCATGCTTTAACGGCCTGTTTCTACAGTTTCAGCGAGACTGGCCGGCACCTGGTCCGCTGATTAAATGCCTCTCTACTCGCCTTCAAGGACTTGTGAGGGAGGAAAACAATGTATTTCTGTACTGTTTGGCCTTTTTTGTCTGGGCCGGTCTCTCAAAATGTAAATTGTGGCCTTGCTCCATGCATGAGCTGAATGAAAAAAAATACATTTTGCAAAGCTTTGAACAGAAAGGCAGAAGAAATCAAATGGCGAATCTTACACAAAATGGACGCTCTATGGTTATGCTGACGATTCTCTATTGGCGATGTAGGGCATATGATGTGATTGGTTTTCGGCCAACATGATATGCCTTCTATGCTTTGGTAGGGTAGTTTCCAAACTCACAAACCTTCCTTTTGGCCGTAAACCAAGAGCATCATCCATACATCGCATCTTCATCTGACCATGTATCTAGTTCTGAGCTATGCATACTACTGTAATCGTCATCATCAACATTAATAGACATGAACTCTTTCATAGTTTCTGTTTCGTGGTTTGCATTCGTATCCACTTTGGAAGTTCTTTTTTCTGTTATCATGTGTACGCATTCATTTGTTATTTCAGAGCAAAGGATTGGCAGGCAGTGTATGCAACAACAACATGTCATGATGATCCCAAGTAATGTTACTAGAATTGCAATTAGTTTCCATCCCCATGAGCACAGTAACTCCCAAAACCAGGAACTTATATTCAGCTCCCAACAGCCTGTCGGAGTATGAATGTCAGAACTCAGAATGTGCAATGTCTTGATTGCCTCAAAAATGGTAGGGGAGGAGTCACTTACAAATACGCAGCACGCTGACCCCACGATTTTGCAAACACCTCCACGATCAGCCAAACTGATATCAAGAGCCATTCTATTTTGAAGTGTTATTAATCTAACTGCCTTTTCTTCTAGGGTCATATTATACAATATGTCGGTCGTCCATTTATCGTTTTTTCTAATATTCTGGACAGTCTCTGTATATTCCAGGAGTTTATTGCTTGCCCCCAGAATGGGATAAATTATTTTGCTATGTCTTCCACAATTAATCCTGTGTCATCCCGCTGGGGCCTGTATCTAGATAATTTGGATATGTGTGATGTTTTGGAAAGGAATACACAAGGGAAAAGGATCCCCAAGTAACAGGTCCCTCCCCAATTTCTAGGCAACCAGGGATAAGATTTTTCTCTACATATGAAATAAACGGGATCACCTACATATATTGGTTCTTCCTCTCTCTCAAGTACTGCAATATTCATGCATCTATTGAATGTCTCTACTGAATAGGAACCTTTCTTTCGTATGCAAAATGGGACAGTGCGCGGTTTGTAATTAATAGTATAGGAGGGGGCACAACGTCCTTGTTCCCTATTAGATTCATGTGAAACGTGATTACAGATGATTTATAGGGCGCATAAAGTCTATCTACTGGCCTTACCACTGGTTTTATCACTCTTGCTCTGTTAAATATGGAACAACCTACAGGTTCCATTACCACTCTTTCAAACTCATCTTTGTTTGTTCCATCTAATTGACCCCTATCACTCTTATTGCACTTCCCATAAAATAGTGCACTTGCATAACATACTCTTATTGCACTTCCCATAAAATAGTGCACTTGCATAACATGCCGTATTAAGGGGTAATGGCTGTACATACCAACCCATTCCTTTCCCGCCATGCTGGGGTAAATGGGAGCAGATCCAGCAATTTGTTCTATTCAGGATAGAGTGTCATATTCATGATCAAAAGCAACGTGTTATTATCATACCCTTTTCTGTGTCTTTCTTCTAGTGGAGGGAGAGTATAAGAGAGTACATGGACTGGATTGTCTGTGGCAGGTGCATTGGTAGCAGGCAAAAGAGAACTTAATGGATGCACGCTCTCCAGATACCATAATACTGGGATCAGTGTACTCAGAATACCAAGTAGTGTTATAATCATTAGCATGAATTTCCTACAGCAAATCCTTCTAGACATTTTTGTAGTCTCTATATCTATTACGTCATCAGCGCTGGTGCAGGAGGGAACAGAAGTGAGTACAGACATTGTGTGCAATCCTTCTCTCCAGCAATGTTCGTCGTGAATAATTTCTTCACAGCAGCGCCCGTTAAAACAGCAAAGCGTTCAAAGAGGTCAGCAAAGCGTCTAGGCCATTTCTCATTAGCCCGAATTGCTAAACATGTGGCAAGATTATTCTGACTCTGCACAGTGCTTCAAAGACTTTAGAGCAGGCACCAATTGTGTCTGTGCCATATGCGCCCCGCTTGTTCACACTGGGTGATCAACATATGTCATTTACTTTTTCAAAGATAGCACCGGGAAGCCGCGTTCCAGAGCTTTCAATTAGTTGTAGATTGATACAGCTCCCACGCTCCACTTCCCTAGGCCTCCGATTCCCAATTCATCTGTGTTGGGAATAGAGGCAAAACAAAACATATAGATCGGATCACTTCCGATTTTGAGAACGTAGGTTGTACCTTATCGCTCCATGTACTGTGTGATCTATGAATAATGCAGATTCACTTCCAGATGCAGGCTCAGTGTCAGCCTGTGATGCAATAAGTGATGAGTCAGGCTTAATATCAGCCCGCGATGATGCAGGTTCAGCTGGGCAAAGTTGGGGCACCTTTAGCCCTTTCTCCTTCGTGGCAATCTTTTCAGGCACTTTCTCAGACCTAGGCAGTATTTGTAGCAGAGAACTGGCAATGGTGTCTTTCGTGTCAAGGGCAGCTGTTTCTTTCTTGTCGTCTGGAACAGGCAGCTCTTTCAACGGAAATGGAATTCTTTTCATGTGGGTGGCATAAATCCATGCCTTTTGACCATCCACTCAGACTGCAGTATGTATTGCCAGGAGAATCTGGTGTGGGCCCTTCCAATGAGGTGCGAGCGAAGATTTTCTTTCAAAGTTTTTTACCAGAATCCACTCTCCTGGCTGCAAACAATGCCCTGGGCTTGTGTATCCGACAGGAAGAGCCTCCTGCACCTGCTGATGAATCAAATGCAGTTTCTGAGTTAACACGTTACAATAAGTGCTGAGCAAAGGGTATTCTATTTCATTCAAGCGCCTACGCTGCGGGGCGCTCCAAAAATGTGCGGGTCTCCCCATCACGATTTCTTATGGGGAGAGTCCAGTCCTTGCCTGCACAGACGTGCGCATGCACAGCAAAGCTTAGGGCAGCGCATCTGTCCACTTCAATTGACTCCCTGAACAGATTTTGCTAATCTTATTTTTCAAGATTCCGTTCTGGCGCTCAACAAGACCGGCACTCATCGGGTGTCTGGCCGAATGGAATCGTTTATCAATCTGGAGGCCTGCACAAATCTTTAATATCACAGCGGCAACAAAATGCGGGCCGTTGTCTGACCATAAGACCCGTGGCAGGCCAAATCTAGAGAAGTACTCTTTCAACATTACTTTTGCTGTGCTCATTGCTGTGCAGTCCTTAAGCGGGTATGCTTCCACCCATTTACTGAATGCACTACCGCCAGGACATACTTAAGGTTCTGACATCTTTCCATTTCTATGAAATCAAAATGGATGACTTCAAAGGGCATAGGGGGGGGGCAAAACTTCCTACTGGAGAAGTGGTTGCTTTCCCAATGTTATGCTGCAAACAAGTCATACAATTCTGGACTAGTCTTTCAGCAGTTTTTCTAATGTGTGGATTCTGCCATACTGTGGCCAAATGCTGAATCATTTTTTAGCACATGTGTGTGTGAGACTGTGGGTCATAATGACCATCGCGGTTACATAGGAGTTGGGCAGCATCCACTTTCTACTTTCTTTGTCTACCCAGCAACCCTCTACGTCTAATTCTACTGAACCCTCAGCCCACGCTTTTATTTCATCTGCAGTTGCTTCTGTTTGCATCTCCTTGACTGTGGCAATCCAATTTTCTATCATACAGGGTACTTCTTCTGACCTATCAATAAACATTTTTGTATGTAGATCAGTGGCAGTTTGTTTCGCAATTTTGTCTGCAAATGCGTTTCCTTTTCCAATGTTACATGTTACTTTCTTATGCGCTTCGCATTTCATTATTGCTAATCGCTTAGGACGCGCCAGTGCAGACAACAATCTTGCAATTAAAGCACCATGTTGGGGGGGGTGTGGCCAAGAAGCCATGTAGAGGAATGCGTCTGATCTGGGCTCCGGCTGATCCGTGCAATGTCCTTTGGAATTCGTGCCATACCAGCATTATTTAGCCCATCAAACAGATGCCCGTGCAGGGGAAGCAACTGGGCATACTCTGACAAGGAAATAACGCGGATCGCCGGTGCTGAAAGAGCAACCGTAGCCTGCTTTGCGACGCGGGTGGATGAGTTACACAAAGGGGGAAAATGGACGCCACCGGACCCGCAGGCGAACAAAGGAGGGACCTGCTTCTGTAAAGACCGTGCTGGGGGAGCACGGGGAGAGCCGAGCACCTGGAGCAGGAGCCCAAGGCAGGCCGTACCATAACATTGTCTCCGTCATCACAGGCCCGGCAAGCGCACTGTAAGAAGACGCGCGCTGGGAGGAGAGGCCGTCAGGAAGAAAGAGGTGCAGCCACTACAAATGTATCCGGGCCACCCACTCACGGTGGGAGCAACAGAGACCTGCAAATAGCTGGGAGCATGCAGGTCTATAAGACCTGATTGAACAGTGTAACTGTGTGTCACATATGAAGAGGAATCCAGCCCTGCGGTCAAGTTGGAGCTGGGCTGGAGCACCCAGGTTCGAGGAGGCGCCCACTAGACAGCCAGACACTGCTGGCGGCCCCTTGGGATCATGCACAGTAGCCATATGAACAGGAGGAGGCAGAGACACCCCCTAGCATAAACAGAAAGCGAATAGGGAAGCAGGGAGAAGTATGCCAGGCACTGAGCTTCTCAACTAGTACTCAGGTGCAGGAGGCAAAGGGGACCTGGCAGGAGGCAGGTTCGCACACGTTGGGCCAGTGCCAGCGCACAGACAGACCTACAGGCACTGGGGCGTGGGCTTGTGGGACTGGTCCGGCGGAGGCCTGGACTGGCAGCCAGGGCAGACTGACTTGCCTAAGAGTGGTACGAGGGAGGACACAGACCACTCCAGGAGTAGTTTTGGCTACATCAGGGAACACCTGACACAGCCTGCCAGGGCCCGAGCACCATAAGCATTCTATCCCAGCAGGAGCCAGAACCCACAAGCTGCCGGGCCTGCGTGTACAGCCTTGATACACCAAGATGGCCACCAAACTGCCTATGGTGAAATGCAAGGAGCACAAACTGGGTGAATTTTGCTAGAACTTCGCCAGGTGCTGAAGGGGCCTGGAGCAAAGATAAAGCCCCCTCCGAGAGCACGGACACTGTGAGCAAAGACCAGGAGATCCTTGCTGTGATCGCCGACCTAAAAGTGGCTTGGGAAACCAAATTGGGACTGGCCATGCATGAGCTGAAGGCGGCACTAGAGCTCAAAGTTGGTCCAGTACAAGAGGAGGTGAACCTCCTCCGGAAAGATGTCACAGGGCTGGCTGAACGTACAGACTACCTAGAGAAAGAGGTGGCCCTGAACACAGCGGCATGCGCAGCCATAAATCCGAACTTCATGCCTTAGTGCAACGTGTGGGCAACCTGGAAAGAGGCGGAGGGACGGGCCCGAAGGAATAATATACGTATCGTTGGACTGCCTGAAGGAGCTGAGGGATCTAACCCTATGGAATATGTCAAATCAAAGCTGCTGCAGGAGAAAAACGGGGGAGTGTTGTCTCAGGGGTTTGCAGTGGAAAGGGCTCACAAGGCCCTGATGAGGAAGCGACCCCCGGTAACCCCCCCCCCCAGACCGGTGATAGCCAAGATTTTGAAGTACCGTGACCGAGAGAGAATCCTAGAGCATTTCCGGAAAGGCGGAACGATACTAAGGGTGTCGGCAGACATAACAGCATACCCGGACTACACCCTGCAGGTGCAACGGCAACACATGAACTTTGGAGCCGTGAAGAGGAGGCTGCGCGAAGAAGGCCACAAATACATGCTGCTCCACCCGGCGAAGCTGAAAGTGATTCAGAAGAGCAGAACATTGTTTTTTGAAACTCCTGGAGATGCCATGGAATGGCTAGACATGCAAAGCTGTCCCCAAGAATCGGGTATCCAGAAGGAAGATGGCGCAGATAAGTAACATGTGACTGCGGCGCCTAGAGTGTCGCAGTATAAGACATTGGGACTGGAATATAGTAAGCGATATAGCCTGATGGAGGCACGTGTTTAGGGTGCCATATATACGTATGATCCTTGAGCACGAGGAACCTAGTTAATGATGTAGGAGTCTAACGGTGCAAGTCCTCCTACCCCCACATTATATAGACCAGTAGGGTCACCGGTAGACTGGTGACACCCTGCCGGGTCCTGCTCTCGGCATTCCGAGGCTAGACCATACACGGGGGGCCTGAGATCGAGGGATGGAGCTGGGCATTTGTTGGGGTTGGGTAGGGTGGACGGAGGGAAGGGGTTGTGTGCAGTGTTGGTAGTGGGGCAGAGGGAGGCGGGGGGGTCAGTTGGGGAGTTTTTGTTGGGAAGGGGAGGGGAACAAGCCCAATTTTGTGTCAAATCAGGTGGGAAGTGGAAACTAGGAGAGGAGACGGGACAACTCACAGATGGCGTCGGGTAGTCTTAGAGTGGTGACCTGGAACGTGAGGGGCCTTAATAGCTATTTGAAGCAGAATAAAGTAAGGATGTACCTAAGACGTCTAAAGATTGATATAGCACTATTACAGGAAACCCACCTCACGAGAGAGAAGCTGGAGGTGGTCCAGAAGAAGTGGAGAGGGTATACCACGGGAGCCACATACTCAGCATATGCAAGGGGAGTTATTACGTGGGTGGCACCACATGTGCCATTTCAGCTGCTTCAGACCACGACAGACCCAAAAGGTAGAATGATGGTGGTGAGGGGAATGCTGGAAAACAGGGAAGTGAGCATTATACATTTGTACGCCCCTAACCAAGACACAGCGGCCTATTTTAGGTCCCTGTATGGCAAAATTGGCCCACTGTTAGGCGATGTGAATTTATGGGAGGGGACTTTAATTGTACCTTAAACCCTAAAATGGACAGATCAGACCGCAAACCAGACAGAACCACTCCGGCTGCGAAAGCATTACAGGCCCTGCTGAGAGACTTGGGACTCGAAGATGTCTGGAGACAGCTACACCCAGTAGGCAGTACTCGCACTATGCGGCCCCACATAACCTGCATACGAGGCTAGGTTATTTTTTCGCCGCTCAGAAGCTAGTAGGTGAGATGACGGGGGCAGAGTACAGGGCCAGAGTGCTCTCGGACCACTCCCCTTTGGTTCTGGAGTGGCACCACCAACCCCCTAGAACAAGAATCCCGACATGGAAGCTTAGGACTGAGGCCCTGGAGGACTCGGGATTCCGGGAGTACTTGAGGGAGGCGATCACTGAGTATTTTGATACCAATACAGGTAGTGTCCAATCGGTGGGTACCTTGTGGGAGGCATTCAAAGTAGTAATACGGGGTGAGGCCATGTCTAGAGAGCTCCAAGGTGACAGAGCGTGAGCTGCAAAGAACAGAGAGGGAGCTGGAAGAGATAATGCGTAAGAGGGGCACCTCACAGGAGGATGTGGAAAGGGTGAAGCTGTTACACCAGGCCAGCAGCATGCACTGGAATAGATTATGCAAGATGAGCTACAAGAAATACGTCGAAAGACAACATGCGAGTGGAGACAAGCCGGGCAGGCTGTTGGCCTGGCTATACAAAAATTAAACACCACGGCTGGCGATCAAAGACATCAGGGGGGAGGAAGGCCACTGCAGGGACACCCAATAGGGTGTAAACGCGGGGTTTCTTAGATATTATAAACACCTTCATGAAGATGTAGGGGAGGAGATGGCTCAAGAGATCCAGGATACATTAGAGTACATAGGCCTGCCTAAATGAGATGATCAAGAGCGAGAGGACATGGACGTCCCAATCACGTTAGAAGAGTTGGAGGTAGTGGTTCAGCACCTGCCCACGTACAAAGCCCCAGGGTCGGACGGGCTCCCCAGCAAATTCTATAAAACTTACAAACAAGAGTTGCCCCCCCGTTGCTAGACATGCTTAACGAGGCGTTTGAGCACAGGAGGCTGCCGGAGACCCTACGGGAGGCGGTGGTCATCCCACTCTTAAAACCAGGTAAGCCAAGTCGGATTGCGGGTCATATAGACCCCTATCGATACTTAATCAGGACAGCAAAATCCATACGGCAGCGTTAGCAAACAGGCTTAAGCGGGTCATTAGCAAACTGATACACCATGATCAAACAGGATATGTTCCGTGAAGGAACATCACTGACAATCATAGGAGTCTCCACCACATCATTGACCAAACTGAGAAGGACCCAGGCGAATTAAAATTGGCAATAATCTCGCTGGACGCCGTGAAGGCGTTCGACTCAGTGAGATGGCCCTGGTTGATGGCGACTCTGAGAGAATATGGGATGAGGCCGGGATACCCAAGGTCGGTTAAAATGCTATACAGCTCCCCTCTCCTGTGTTTGTGAGTGGGGAATGGCCCCACCCTCAGGGAGAGACTGTCGCTGCGCCGGTGGTGGGTGCTGGGGGCTCTGCGAAAGGGGCCTTAGCTGACTCTTTAATGCAGAGACATTGGCCTTTTTTGCACTGCACCTGCACACTTCATGTGTGGGCCGGAGCACTTGGGGCGTGCTCCGGGGGTATAGAGCGGTAAGGGCCACTTACCTTATAGTCCTGAGGCGAAGAGCCTTCACACACCATCCCCTTTCGGATTTAGTATAGCGCTTGGCTCTGCGGGCGATATGGGGCTCACCAGCTGTGAATTACATCGCTCTCACCGCTTCCATCTCATGGTGCGTTGCTAGGTCAGCCATCTTGCTCTCTCTTTTCCTTCTCGGGCCGTCTGCCCTCCATTTGCGTCTATCTCGCCTCTCCCCTCAGCCCTCTCCTGAAGTTTTCGCAGAGCACAACGAGACCCCAGGGTTCTACGAATTAACGTTGCCGGTCTGCTCAGCCTGCACAGGGATCGGGTCCTCAGGTACACCCTCCGCAGAACCGGCATCGGACCAGGCGGAACAGCCTGGGGACGTCTTATAGCGGGCTTAACTTCAAGCATGCGTCCGCTATCCTTGTCGGGGCCATCCCAGCCGTGTCAGGGTTAACCCTCTCCCTCTGCTGTCCCCAACTTTCGGGTAGGTGTTTAGCACCTAAACTTCCCCGACTTTTTCATTGTGTAGGCAGTGAGGGAGGGGTCCGTGGACTCTCAGCAACCGGAATGATGTAAATTTCTCACTTTTCTTCGATGATCACCCCAGAATCGTGTTCTGCGCACTTTCAGACGGCTTTCACACTCTCACTGTATACTTTGGAGTGACTAATATGCTCTCAATCATCTGTTTCTGCGTCGCTGGGTCGGGAGCTTCAGATCAGGCGGCCATTGCTGTCCGTGCCCCCTAGTGGTCTCCTGTGTCGCACTTTTAATTAGTTCTGGGACTTCAGTCCTGTCCTACGGACACTAGTGTGCATGTGCACCTGTTCTCAATGTGCCCCCGGACACTGCGCCTGTCTAGACATGTCCGCTCTCACGTATTGCACTTTTTTATTTTATTTTATTTTCTAAAACCTTTATTTATAGCTGACAGGTGCAACACACATACATGACAGTTCATCATCACAAAATATGGGTTCACGACCCTACAGTAGGAGTTCAGGTATACATGGCCGGAACAATATAGCATAGGTTTTGGATTCTCATGGCTGGTCGTAGTGTCTGATTCCTGGGTGTCTCTAAGGTAGGTGCTGTTAGGGAGGATTCTCAACATGTGCTAATTTCCCTTACCTTTTGAGACCCCCAGCAACTTTGTTGGATTTTTAGGATTTTATTTTTTTACCTGGGAAGTGTGAGCCTTTTTTTCCCACTCTTCCATGTATTTTGTGTGTGTTTTACTTTTGTGTTCTTTGGTTATGGAGTTTTAAAATAACCCCATAGGCATCATCTTTTTTCTGTGTGTTACACAGCACCTTCAGTGCAGTTACACAGGGAGGTCTTTCAGACTTCCCAAAGTTTTATCTTCTCTGGGACGACCGTCTCCCAGAGCATGTAAAGTTGAATTAGCTTTACTAGTCTTTTTAAATTTACTGACCCAGCACACACTATCTTCCTATAGAGTGCTGGAGGCGCTGCCTAGCTTCCCCTGAGTCAAAACACTAATGTAACAGTAACATTTTACATTTTCCTACTTTAAATGGCTTGTGGCAGTGGTTTAGAGCAACTACCGTGATTTTTCCCGACCGCTAACAATGGTAGCTAAAAATCGGGTCAGCCATGTTTTTCAATATGGCGCCCAATACCTATCTGTAAAAACATACTCTGGTCATCTTTTTTGCCATTTCTTTTAGGAAAAGTCCTTCTTGTCTTTGTCTCTGCCCGCCAAACCAGGTTTGGTCCCTTTGTTCGTTGGCCTTTGGCGGCTTCAGTGCTGAAGCCGGTGGTCAGTCAAAATCTCAAAAAAATAATCTCGAATAACAATAAGGTCGAAAAAAAAAGACCGAAAAAAAAGTCAAATTTTTTTTTTAAAATTATATATTTATTTTGGGGTCCGGGATTAAAAAAAAATGGTAAAAAAAAGGGGGCTGGGGGGGAACCCCCCATTTCGAATAAAAAATGTCATAAAAAAAATTCGACCTCTTTTTTCGGGCTTTTTTTTCAAGATTTATTTTTTCGAGATTTGTAAATTTCGGTATTATGACCATAAAACGCTGAAGCCATCCTCTGGAGCCTGACTGTCTGGGGTGGACAGGATGTGAGGGAGGTGCCCGAAACTCACTGTGCTTAGTCTCCTAGGAGACCTAAATGCACTCTGGTGTGATTGGCCAGCTGGCTGTCTGGCAAGGACAGCCACCCTGCTGTGTGAGTGACAGCCATGCTGGAATGAATGGGGGAAAACTGTTTAAAAGTGGGTCTCTGGGACTTGAAAAGCAGAGTCGACCACTGGAAAGAAAGAACCGAAGACGAGCTGAAGGAAGAGGACTGCTGCAACCCCTGGACGGCCAGTGAAGCCCTGCTGCAGGTCCGAATTGCCTGAAACTCCAATCGACAGAGATGCCCTTCAAGGTTAACTTCTTCCCTTGAGTTTGGTGGGAACAACCAACTCATAAGCCACCTGGACACCGCCCCATCTGGTCGAATTTTCATCAGAGTGCTGTTGAAAACCGGATAGCCAGAGGGAAGGAAACCAGCTTGTGTACTTTAAGGCACTCACACCTTAAACCGACGTCTTGCTACAGTGTTTGGCCTCATCTCTGGGCAGTGCAGGAACCTCTCGACATCCTCCTTCTTGTCCCCACGACTGAAGCTCAGGAACTGCGAGATCTGCTCGAACTACCAGGAACAACTGCCTCAGCTACAGCTTTCTTCATTAACAAGGTACTGTGCAAACGCGGTCCGGAACTATTTTCGGCCATCGAGAAAGTGCATGAAACTTTCCTCAACTTCGAAGGCTTGTCCTTCCCTAAACATTCATCAAAGTTTTCGCCTAGCCAAACTCTTCTAAACTCTGTGGCAAAGACTTAACCGTTATCTCCCAGAACTGTGCTATCCTATACAAAGACTCTGAACCATTGACTTTGGCCCAGGCCTATTGAGAAGAATTGCTGGTTGTAGCTAATTGAAACCCTTTGCCCTGCCTATGAATGTGTTTTGGCTGTCTGTTCTTATAACCTTGTCTTTTTACCCCTTTAATAAGTATCTGAAGTGCAATTTTTCTCCGACTTCACAGGAGCTCAAACTTGTTCATTTACTTACCGGTTGTATTTTTGTGGTTTATTAGTGTGTGATATTGAGCTGCTTATGCTAGTGTAATGTTTTCGAACTGACTGAGTAAATAAATGTATATTCTTTTACCAAGAAACCTTGAATACATGTTTGTTGGAATCACTGTATTAGTTGGCTTTTGTGTAACTTGTTCTACTGCTCACTTAAACTCTTGAGATAAGTGTGGCTGCTCGGCCATCGCTACCACTTTACTATGTAGTACAGGCTTGTACCAAAGGTGAAATTGTGCTTACACTTGTAGTCTTAACTGCCTGTAGTGTTCCCAAAGGGTACTACAGGTGATTCTGCCTAACACTGGTGTACAGCGATGAGGATAAAGTATACTTGTTACATTTAGAGTGCTACTTTTACCTTTGTTCAAATAATCCTCCCAAGGCTAAGCAACACTAGTAAAGCAATTGTTTTATCATGACTAATATGGAAAGCTACAGACAGGAGACCCTAGTGAGTTTAACTGTTGATCAATTGAGAGATATGTGTAAAGCTAGGAATCTCACTGTAAAAGGCAAAAAGGTTGAATTGATAGAAAAGTTGTTAGAATACCAAAGTCTGAGGAGTGGGTCTGAAACCTCCACACCTGCAGCAAATGTGGAAAATGTTGATGAGGATGATAATATGTCAGAGCCAGGCTCTAATATTGTGGATGAGTTAGATGAGGCAGAAGAGTCTCAGAATGTAGGCCCTGTCTTACCTCTACCTGCTCATAAACCACAACCTCTGACCACAGGAACCCCATCAGGTCCAAACCTATGTCCTGAATTTGTCTCTTTAGAAAAATTGAGACTGGAGTTAGAATTTAAAAGAATCCAAGCTCAAACTGAAAGCAAACATCAAGAGCTTAGACTCAGAGAAATGGAATTGAATCATACACTTGAAATTAAAAAGTTGTCTCTTGAAACTGGTTCTCTCCCAGAGTCCTCTAGGTCTTCCAGTCCTAAGAGGCCTTGGATGCTCAAAGATGCAGTAAGTATGTATGAGGTTAAGCTTGATATTTTGGATTGGTTGGCTGCTTTTGAATATAACTATGGGATTCAAGACATTACAGGGAATCGGTTGATTCCTTGTCTTTTTTCTAAGCTGTTGCAACTGATGTGGTAATGGAGTTGAGGTATAGAGACAGAAAGGAGTATGAAACTGTGAAGCTAGCTTTTTGATAGCTAGATTTGGGAAGACCCCTTCTCAGTATCCTAAGAGGTTTAGAACCCTCAAAAAACATGATGGTACCTCCCCCCCAGGCCCCACCGCCGTGCTACCTGGGTGACTGAATGTTTGAAAAACTTAGATGGATGGGTTAAGGGTTACAGAGTTAACACTTATGAAGGTATGAGAAATCTGGTTATGTTGGAATCTATGTATGATCCCTGCTCTCCTGAACTGAGACAGCACTTGGCTGACTCTTAGGAAATTGATCCAAAGAAGTTAGCAAGAGCTGCTGACTTGTGAGTTGCCAACAGGGCTACTCACAAGTATTCTGGGGCAACTCAGAAGAAGGATGAGGGGAAGCAGCACAAGAAAGATACCAAAGAGAATTCAAATACTTCCACTCCAAAAGAGGGCCACAAACATAACAAGGGTAAGCCCCAGGGAAAACCGAATCAGGCTAGTGCACCTCCTGGTGACGAACCAGAAGGAGGTCAGAACAAACCCCCATTCATAAAGACATTTGGAAAATGTTATGCTTGTGGGTTTACTGACCATGTGAAAGGGGATCCCAGATATAAGGATAAACATTCAGGGATCCACACTGTCTCCTTAGCCTTCTCCCCAGTGGATGAAGTACCAGTGGCAAGTGGAAACTTTCACTTACTGGCTGAGAAACCAATGAACGTCTCAGCCAGTGTTTCTTTAGAACCCCTGGGTCTGTGGGAACAGCAACATTTAGATGTGTACAACTCTATTCCAGACAATACTAAAGACTATTACAAAGACAGTGTTCTTGTGAATGGTCAGGAGACCCCTGCCATCAGAGACACTAGGGGCCAGCATAACTGTAGTTGATTAATCATTTTTCAAGGTTGAGGATGTTGCTAAGGCACCCAGAATCCTAACTAAGCTTGCTGGAGGCCTTGTCCAAATGATTCCACAGTTACCAGCTTTCATCCAGTGCAACTACATGACTGTCAAGATACATATAAGTGTGCAGAGTGAAGTACCTGGGAGAGTCCTGTTGGGGAATGACTTAAAAACTCTTGGAGTTGCATCAAGCACCCCCAGGCCTCCCAGCAAAAGGAAATAGGAGCAGACTAGGAAGGCCAGAGAGCGTACCTTAAGGGGCTCTCAAGAGGAGATTATAGAGGAAACTATAACTCCCAGTCCACAGGACTTACTGACTGCAATTTCTGAGATGAAAGAGGAAAAGGGGAAACCTAAAATCTCCAGGAAGAAACCAGCCAGCACTCCTGTGTTACCAACAAGGAAATCCCTGAGAGGACTGTCCAAAGTCACACCTGTGATTCATCCACCAGCTGAGGCCGAGTATGTGGAACAACTTTGTGTGGTTGAATCAGCTGCTGAGGAATCAGAGCTAGAAGAGGAGGACCTTGCACCTGTTGGGAGATCTGGATCCTGCAGACCATCCAGAGCTGCAGTCTTTACTGGCAGAAGGAGTAACCTGTAGGGCAGACTTCAGCAGAGCTCAAAGAGAGTGCCCTACTCTCGAAGGTCTTCGCCAACAGGCAGCTTCCCAGCTGGATGGGCAAGAGCCTGGGAAGCATAGGTTGTACTGGGAAGAGGGCCTCTTCTACAGTGAACCCACTGAGTCTATCCCAGGGGACTACAGAAAACTTGTAGTGCCTCTTGAAAGCAGACTCCAGTTCCTACAGTTTGCCCATGAGATACCTTTGGCTGGACACTTAAGTTTTAAGTAGACCAAGTAAAGGCTCTCTCTATATTTCTACTGGCCCAAGTTAGGGTCTGATGTAGATAAATTCTGTAGGAGCTGTCACAATTGCCAAACCTCTGGCAAGAGTGGAGTCAAGAATGTGGCATCCCTGGTGCTTCTCCCAGTGGTTAGAGTCCCTTTTGAGAGGGTAGGAATCAACATTGTTGGTCCCTTAGACCCTCCAACATCTTCAGGAAACAGGTTTATCCTGGTTGTAGTAGACCATGCTACTGGGTATCCTGAAGCCCTACCTATGAGGACTGTTACAGCTCAGGCTGTTGCTAAGGCCCCACATGGTATTTTTACCAGAGTAGGTTTTCCTAAGGAAGTTATCCCTGACTGGGGATCCAGATCTATGCCCCACTACATGCAGGACATGTGGAAAAACTGTGGAGTAACTTACAAGTTCTCAACTGCCTACCAGCCTCAGACAAATAGATTGGTAGAGAGGTTCAACCATACAATGAAGAGCATGATAGGTGCTTTAGGGCTCTTCTACTGCCATGCCTTCTCTTTGCTTATAGAGAAGTCCTCAGGAGGGGGTTGGGTTTAGTCCCTTTGAGCTTCTTTATAGCCATCCAGTTAGAAGCCCCTTGGCTCTAATTGATATGATATGATGATATGATATGGCATTTATAACGCGCCTATATACAAGTGTTTCAAGGTGCGACGAGGCAAGGGAGGGGGAACAGATGGAAGACAGACAACGATCCTACTAGGCCAGTGTTAGGAAAGATTTCATAATTTTATGTAATTTTCCCTCCATGTGTCAACCCCCAAACATTTTGCTTCTGTTTTAGACACCATTGACTGACTTTGCCAGAGAAGCACAGCCTTCAGCTGCACTCCTCTGGGCTTTCGCTCACTTTTTATCGGGAAACTGACATGTCCTTAAAACAGTCAGTACTGGGAGACTTTGTTTCTCTTAGTCCTTTCCTCATGTTGCAGCTTTTGTGCAACATGTAACAAGTGTGCAATGTATCTTACCATACAGCACACTTGGGTCTCTAGACATTTCCAAAGGCCATAGAAACTCTTGCTGGACTTTTTATGAACTGTGCAGATGTGTCATGAACAGGACTGGTGGCAGCTATCTTTTCGCATTATTTTTAACCCTTTCCTGCCATGTTAACCGCGTTAACCACGTTTGCCACGTATAGGTGGCCTGGGCCCAAAATGGCCATGCCACAAGTTTCTTTGTCCTGTCCTTTGGCCATCTTGCCCCTTCACCTTCCCCAGGTCGAGTCGACCCGGGTCAGTCCTTATTTGGTCATGCACTTTCCCGCGAATCCCAATGCTTTTGCGGGCTTCTGCATGCCTGGTGTGTATGCCTCCAGGATGTGGGCTGGGATGTCTGATCCCAATACACATCCTGGGTGCCAGAGAATCTGGAATGCCCTGAATTCCTGGGACCATCGTGGTCCTTGATTGGCCCATGTATGGAGTGTGTTTTGTGAGCAGATCTCCCATTGGATCCTCTCTGTTTTGGCGCGAAGAGAACTTTGGATAAGAGGAGGCTGAAAACACCACTACCATGTCGATCTCCTGAGTTCACACCGAACAAAGGATAAGGAGCCAAGTATCCTGCAACACGAAGCCGAGTCGAGGAACCGCTGGTGACCCGCTGGAAGGTTTGGCACCCTGAGCATGCTGTTGTCCTGTGGGACCCCTCTGCATCTGGACATCCTAGAAGGTCTGCAAAGACGCTTTGACCCATTGGAATAGTGGGTCCAACTATTCTCGGCACCTTCATAAAACCCTGCAAGTAAGCTTTCTCGGAAGTGTCCCTGGGCCAACCAGTGGACTGACCAGCTTACGCAGGACCTTTGCCCTGTCTCCACCGTCGTTTCGAGGAGGCCCTCAGAACTTGGTATACTGCTAGCTCTGTGTCCACGGCACCCTCACACCAAATTTTGTACACTTGGCATTCCCAGGTCTGAAGTGAGACGAGTGTGCCAGGAGTGGAGTAAACACGGTTATCGTGTTGCCCTGCCGTGGCAACAACCTGTGCAAGTTAGCTGCATTTGTGACCCTCTTGCCCCTGAAGTCTGCTGCAGTGAACCTAGGTCGATTCCTCCTCCCGGAGCGGAGAAATTGCCACTGTCCCGTTTGGGAATCATTGCTGTATCTTGGGAACTACAAGGTGATGAGACGTCCTTTTTGCCGCATTCGAAACTGCCAGCGAAGTGGACTGTACTGGCGAAGTTTGGGTCTGCCTGCATTGGGGACCGGTGAGTAGTCCATACCCCAACCGGTGGCCCATAGCGCAGGAGCCCATTTTTACTCACGAGTGGCCCCTGGGGGCCCCTTTCGTTTCCACAGCTATTGCAAAATAGCAACTCCATCCCGCACTCTCAAACTGCCTCTGCCCTAAAGTGGAGGTCCTTTTTGAATAGTGGGAACTTGTTCTGCATCGCCTCATCCACCTTCCTGAGCTGCTAGAGACCCTATCCTGCCCATTGGCACAAGCGCGTGCATGTACTATTGAGCACAAGGCTCCTCTCTTCGTAGGGCTCTGACTGTCTTTAGTTAGGTGTATTCTTGATATGGAACTGCATCTAAAGATTACCTGAACAGCCTGTTTTCTTCCCCTCTAGGTGGTCAACATATTTCGTGGATTTAACCCTTTAGACCCCATTGGTCTTGTATATATATTGTATTGAGTGTGATGTATTGGTTTAATTAGTGTTACTCTGATTCTTTGCTATGGCCTATATTACAAAGGCCTTGTAATAAATGTTTCTATATTTTTAATATAACACCTGTCTGGAGTAATTTGTAAGTGTCCTTGCTTTGTATGCTCATTGAGGTCCTTCAGTCACCCTCACCCCTCCTGAGACTTAGGGCCTCATTACGAGGTTGCCGGTAAGCGAAAAACGATGCCTGTAATGGATTACCGGCATCGCTTACCGCTCTGGTGTTTTCTGACCCGACAACCCGGTATTAGCAGCACCCTAAATAACGGTGCCGCTAATTGCGGCATGGGCGCGTACACGCGCCCCTTCAGGGAGCAAATACCGGCATGCCGGTAATAGGAGGACATCCCAACCCACGCGGACATGCAAATATCGGCATCGCAAAGGCAGTAATCACGGGCTGCACGATGCCGGCCATACAGGCATCGCGGACCACCCGCAAACAGCAATCAGGAAACAAGCCAACTGCCACAGGTGCACACAATCCCCACAGGTGGAGTCAATGGAGGCTGGGCCTGTACAAAATGAGCACACCCACACACTGCACCCCTTCCAACACCAAAATGCTACCACTAGCTGTTGCAATCATGGCACTGGAGGACATGCCAATACTGCTACAACTACAGCAACAACACCAACCACAACAACAACTACAGCAGTAACAACAGTCAGCACTGAGGAGATGCAGGAGGAGAAGGAGGGTGAGACAGGCCCAGCAATTACCACCAGCCCAGCCAGCAGTGCCTCGTAGGCAGCCACCAATCCCTCGCACCAGACTAAGCCCATTTAACCTAACCCCTGAGCCGATCCACACCCTGTACCGGTTGGACCGGGACACCATCACCACCATACTGGACATGATACCCAACGACGTAGGCAGCCTCAAGAAATACGTACTGCCATCCCCCTGCTACTAAAGGTGGTGTCCGTGCTCCACTTCCTGGCCACAGGCACCTATCAACACACAGTGGGCCAGCTGCATGGCATTTCACAACCACTTTTTTCACGCATGTTGAACCAAGTGCTGGGTGCCCTCCTGAAGCATGCAAGCACCCACATATCCCTAACACGGACTTCCCAGGAGATAGCCGACACCAAAGTAGGCTTCCATGCACTGGCACGCATGCCCAATTGTGTTGGTGCCCTGGACTGCACCCATGTTGAAGTGGTAGTCCCCCATGCCATAGAGGCGGTGTACCTCAATCGCAAGCAATACCACTCCATCAATGTGCAGATGGTATGTGACTCCAGCAAGGTCATCACAGATTGCAGCGCCCGATATGCCAAATGAACACATGATGCCATGGTACTGCGCAACTCCACCCTACCCCATCACATGGAGTGACATGTTGGACCACGTGCCTGGTTGCTTGGTGATTTGCACAACTGGGCCATGGCAGTGCATCGGGGTACTGATATGTAGGGATGCATACTCCACCTGGTTGGGAAAGGGGGGGGAAGCATACTCCACCTAGGTCGCAATTGTCTGTGATTGGAGAATGCATGCAGAGCTAAACACTCCAGCCCTGAACCTCCCAAACGGAACATGACACATCACCGGCACAAATTAAACAAATAATGCATATCAATGACAACAAGTAAGAGGCACAACCAGGCCACCATGGTGATGGAAAGCAATGCATGACTGTACAGGAAGGCAACTGTGCCAATGTGGCTAGTGTGACCATGCATAGTGCAGAATTAACTGCTTGAATGGGAGGCTAAACATTGTCGTACTACCACAGTACATCCGCCTCAGCATGCAGGATTACACCCTGCATCAACTATTGAGCACCATCCAGACTACCCCACCTCATAGCAGTATAGTATGCATTGTGGCAACATCCTTGCATATGTACAGGGACATGTGCATGTCCACACCATATAGGTGCGGCCATCACTGTGCTTCCTGAAGGTGGCAGCTCTGAGTGACACACCCCCATTCGTATGTATCCACCTGCAGGTGATGGAGGACCTCCCTTGACGCCGTGGCTACCTACCCCTGTGCGGAAAAGGCAGAACAGCCATGAAGAGGAGTACATCAGTGAACACACCCGTACGCGTGTTGTGATTGAGCAGACCTTTGGCCTGTTGAATGTGCATTTCCGCTGCCTATTCAGGTCTTGTGGGGCACTCCTCTATGGACATGAGTAGGCGGCAAAGAACACCATGGCCTGTGTCATGCTGCACGACATGTGCGCCCGGGGAAATGTCCCACTGCCACCTGACATTTACATGCATGCACTGGGTGAGGATGATGAGAATGTAGACGGAGGTGAAGTAGCCCCGCTGCCAGTACGTGATGCATGGGATGGCCATGCAGTACGCCAAGCACAGATCCACGAATACTCCCAACCCACAGGGACTATGAAAGACATGTGTCGGTCAGACACTGGGCCAATGTGGACATGCACACAGGGAATGTTGGGAGTTGGGCACTGAACACCGTAACACATTAAATGGATGCACACAAAAATAAAAATGTTCAGCCATGGATTTTTCTTATCACAACTTGTGTATTATTTACAACAGCAAAAATGTGCCCACTCCCCCCTCACTAGCCCCCCCAACAAACTCCCAGACCCCCCAACAAACTCCCAAACCCCCCAACCAACACCGAAACCCCCGAATAGACTCCACAAGATGCACTCCTTCACCACACCACACTAGATCCGGGACTTCTTCCTGTCGGGAGGCGGCATTTCAGTGTGCCTTGCACTCCTACGTGTCTGGCGCACTGGGTTGGTGGGGACAGATGTAACTGGTGTGGAGGTTGAAGGTGAGTCGGTGGCAGGTTCCACACCTCCTGCATGACGTGGCCGCTGCATATGGAGCAGCATGGAAGTCAGCACCTGTGTCACTGCCCCCAGGCAGTCCCTCATGAGCACAGCCGATGCTTTAACAGCGGCTGTGTTGGCGGCGATGGCCGCTGTGGTCCCCGCAATTGCTGTGGCAATACCCCGCCTGGTTTCCTCCCCGTCCGCTATGTACTGGCGGAGTAGATCTAACATGGCCTCCTGTCGGGCCTCCACCGTCGCCAGTCATGTCTCCAGGGTGTTGGAGGGAGCTGGAGTGGTGGGTTGTGCAGTCACGGGGACAGCATTTTCAGGACTGTACTCCTCAGAGGTGGGTAGGTCACAGTCACAGAGGCAGGGATCAGGTTCGATGCAGGTGGGTGAGTGCATGTTTTGGGGCGACGGGGTGGGCACGGGGCTCGGGGTGGGTGGACATGTCACCCCGGTGACTCCCTCCGGCTCCACATTGGCATCCAATTCATCCACAGTAGAGGCGGGTGCTTCCAGGGACTCCCCTTCGATAGGTGTGGGTGTGGCCTGCTGGGTCTGTAGTGTGTCAGGCACACTGGCAGCAGGTGTTGCTGGCTGTGTCCCAGCTCGCACAGGCACACCAGCGGAGGTGGTGGTGGTGGTGGTAGCCCTCTTCTTAGGATGTGAGGTGGATGCCCTCACGGTGGTCTCCTGGGTTGCATCTTCCCTATCGGTACCTGGGGGGTAGAAGAGATGCAGGGCATCAGTGATGGTGTGACATGGCAGAGGCATACGATGGTGCTGTTCATTATTCATTTGATCATGCATTCATGTCTTACAGGTGTGTCATGCAGGGTATTCAGAGGGGGGATGTTAGCATTCACTGCATGGCAGGTGGCATGCCGTTGATTTGGGGTTTGTATGATGTATTACATGGGCAAGGTCCAGGTGTGTTGGTTATGGGATTGGCACTCAGCATGCATTTCAGTGTGGCAGCGTTTGGCCCGTCATCTGGATTTGGATATGGTGATGTGGGTGTTGGGACAAGCATTGCCTTGCCTAGACTCTCTACCACATCACTTGTGCTACGTCATTGTTTCCCCTACAGGGATCTGCAGGGTCACTCACCTCCTTCCGTGGTTGATGCCGCACCCGTCTCCATCTCGCCATATCGATGGACTCAGGACTGATAAAACTGCTAGCCGTCTCCTCCCAGGGCATCAATTTGGCAGGGGAGTGGACACCCGCCTGTGGCCATGGCCTCCCTCCGATTGCTGACCATGATATTGCTTACCCTCAACCGGAGGTCATCCCACCGCTTCCTGCAGCCCTTCGCACAGCGCGGGGTGGTACCTATGGCTGATACCTTGCAGGTTACCTCCTGCCAGATTTGCCTCTTTTGTTGCTGCACCTCCCGCTTCTTGTCGTGGGATTGGATTATGTCTGCATGTGCAGCTAAAGTGTCCGCTAACATGGTCAGCTCTGCGTCTGAGTAACGCTGTTTCCGCAGCCGGGGGGGGGTAGTCTTCCTGGTATCCTTTGACATTCTCTATAGATTTCCACTGTGCTCTCCAAGTATCGACTGGTGGTTTGGGAAGATTGCAATGGATTGTGTTTTTAAAGATGGCCGCCGGCCCATTTCCCGATCCTGCGCAATGACGTTATTTCCGGGTCCGGTTTTGCG
Source organism: Ambystoma mexicanum (assembly GCF_040938575.1). Classification (NCBI taxonomy): domain Eukaryota; kingdom Metazoa; phylum Chordata; class Amphibia; order Caudata; family Ambystomatidae; genus Ambystoma; species Ambystoma mexicanum. Next base: position 815,107,914 of record NC_090929.1, read on the forward strand.
AACCCAGTATTAGCATGGTGGTATTACTGGGCCGGTATTTAGGGGTTGCTCCTATTCGGTGCCGGTATTGGCGGGTCCTGTGATGCCGCTATCGGGGGGTTGGAGGGCCTTTAGCGGCATGCCGGTATTTCCATTACCGGAATGGGGGTTTGTGCGTGCTCGCGCACTCGTAATCACCCACTATTGGCGGGTTCATACGAGCACGGACCCGCTCTTACCGGCATGCCGGTAATGGACCCGTTTTTACCGGGCTACTCGTAATGAGGCCCTTAGTCTTGACTGCCTGCCATAGCTACCCTGATTGGTCTGGCTTGTCCAGAGGTTACCCTGTTTCAAGAAACTAGGCTGGCCTTCTGTACCTCTGCTCCTCCAGAACAGAGTTCAGAAATCCTTCTTAACAGCCAGGTGTCATTCAGATCACGCAAGTGCATGGGCAGGGGACGGAGGAGAAGTCCGGGGGGGCTAAGAGGGAGAGGACAGTGCAGTACATGGGATAAGACAATAATAAACAATAAGTACGGCCAGCAGGTGGCAAGTGAAAGGGTAAGTGCAGACGTCCAGTGTCAAGTGCTAGAAGTGGGACCGTAGGGATACAGAAAACAGTCACCAAGTGCGGGGGTTGCCAGGAAGGGAGTGCAGGAGTGCGACTGGTAGGGGAGTGGACCTGGCCCTGAGATCAGAGGGTGGCCAGGTAACCAGTGCAGTTTCAGTGTCAAACAAGAAATCAGAAAGGGAGAGGAGGAGAAAAAGCAGACGCAAAGAGAAAGGTTTTGAGGTGCTTCTGGAACCAAAGATTATTCTCCTCAAGTTTCAGGGAGGCTGTTCCAGAGGTAGGCCCCAGCCGAACAAAGAGATCTACCACCAACTCGTTGCTTAGAGAAGCGACTGACCCTGAGGGAGTTGGAGGCAGAGGAGCAAAGAGCTCCAGAAGCAAGGTACTTAGGAAGAGAGAGTTGAAGGTATTGAGGCCCCAGGCCCCAGAAGGCCTTGTGGACGATGCAGAGGGTTTTGAACTTAATCCTCGCAGCCACTAGGAGCCAGTGCTGAGATTTCAGTCCTGGAGAGATATGATCCCTGGGCTTGAGGCCAAGGACAAGTCTCGCAGTCCCGTTCTGTATAAGTTGCAGAGGGCAGAGAGTAGAAGCAGGCATATTTAGAAAGAGGCTGTAGCAATAGTCCAGCCTCGAGAGAACCAGAGATCTGGAGACAGTGACCTACTGGGGGAGGGAGAGGAAAGGAAGAATACCTCTGAGGAGGTGCAGCTGGTAGTGTGACTTCTTAGAGACGTCAGAGATGTGAGGAGAGAAGGAAAGTGTAGAATCAAAGATGACCCCGAGATTTTTTGCCTTGCAGGTGGGAGCAGGAAGGGGGCCAAGTGAGGCAGGCAGAGAGCTACAGGAAAGGAGAGAGCGGTGTGCCGATGAGGAGAATCTCAGTTTTACTGGCATTAAGGCAGAGGTCATTGGTGGCACACCACTCCTGGATAGCAGACAGACAGTCAGAGATGAGGGAAGTAGAGGAGGAGGCCGAGGGCAGCCAGAAGATTAGCTGACTGTTATCTGTGTAGCACTGAAATATGGGGCAGAGAGCAGCTATGCGGTGGGCAAGGAGTGCCAAGTATTGGTTGAACAGCCAGGGAGAGAGGTTAGATCCCTGGGTGACACCACATCTAGAGAAAAAGATATCAAAGAGGAAGGACCCAAGTTAAACCTGAGAGGGTCAGTCGGAGAGGAAACAAGTCAGCCATGCCAGAGCCTGGCCAGTGATACCCAGGTTATCACAGAGACGGTTGAGCAAGATGGCATGGTTGAGAGTATCAAAGGCAGAAGAGAGATCAAGCAGGATGAGGACGCAAGGGGTGTTAGAGTCAAGGTTGGAGAGCAGGTCTTCACAGATGTTCAGGAGAGCAGTTTCCATGCTTCTGGCAGCTCTGAAGCCAGACTGATGGTCATGAAGACAACCATCAGATTCAGTGTGGAGAATAAACTGGGAGATGGCCAGTTTCTCCAGGAGCTTACCCAGGAAGGGAGTGATGGAGATGGGGCGATAGTAAGCCGGGCAGGAGGGGTCGGCAGAGGGTTTCTTAAGAAGGGGGTGCACAAGGGAGTGCTTCAGGGCAGATGGGAAGACTCCAGTGGCGAAGGAGTGATTTCAGAAATCAGTCAGGGCAGGAGCCAGGGAGTCAATGTGTTCCTTTATGGTTTTGAAGGAACAGGGGTGAACCTGTTTTGACGAGACTTTCATAGATCGGATTTATCTAGAAACCTTGTCAGCGGAGAAAAGGGGAAAGGCAGAGAAGGAGGGAGGAGAGGAGGCTGCAGAAAGGCCCATGGAAGTGCAGGGAGTGGGGGGTGGGAGGGGATAGGAGGAGAGAGAGGACAGGATGTCCTGAGTTTTAGAGATGAAGTGAGAAGTCAGTGCCGTACAGAGGGCCTGGGAGGGGATAGGAGAGGTAGAGACTGTGGCAGGATTGGCCAGTTCCTTGCAGATTTTAAAGAGTTTGGCCGAGTTGTTAGATGCTGCAGAGACGCGTGCTTGGATATGCGTTCTCTTCTTGGTTAGGACAGAGAGCCAGTATTGCCTTTGCAGCAGGCGGCAAGCCAGTTTGTCAGAGGATGTAAATGAAGCACGCCATTTCCTCTTGGCCACGCTACACTTGCGTTTAAGGGTGACGAGGTCTGAGTCGAACCAGGAGTTGCACTTGGCTTTGGGCTTCAGGCAGGTTCTCATGACAAGGGCAAGGATATCAAGAGTATCAGATATAGCAGAGTGGAGCATTGAAAGGGCTGTGTCAGGATGAGAGTCAGCCAGGAGGGAGATGGGGGGTGGGGAGGTGGTGGCGAAAGCCTCATCTGACACGCGCTTCATGGGTCGGATGACCTTGAAGATGGGTGGCAGTGATGGAAGTTGCTTGGCCTGAGGGGTAGGGAGGGTGAGGTGGGAGGAGAGGTTGGAGAGTGCTCCTTCCCCCAAGCCAGTGAGAGTCACTGACTATGTGATAGGTATCCGGAGGAGAATGTCACACATGATGGCAGAAGCATCAAATAACTTAAAAGCAGGTCAGGCTCTGGTGAAGCATTGGTGTGACCAGAAGGCCAACATGGTTGAGTTTTCTCAAGACCAGCTAGTTCTAGTTATGGTACCTACAAGGCAGGGGGCCTTGCAGGGCAAATGGATAGGACCCTTTAAAGTTGTGGGTAAACTTGGAGAGGTCAACTATCTGGTGGATTTAGGCAATCCTAAGGAGGCTCCCAGAGTCTTTCGCACCAACCGTCTAAAAGCTTATGTCTCAAGACCAGAAGTGGGAGCTTCGCTTCTAGCTTCAGCCCAAGAGGAAGAGGTGAGTGAAACACTACCTGCCCTACTCAGAGGCCAGCCTTTAGATGAGAAAATAGAAGGAGTTATTCTCTCTTCTAATTTGACACCTGAACAACAGGAGGAGTGCAAGTTTCGGTTAAATCAGTTTGCCTCCCTGTTTTCACTATCACCAGGCTTGACACCTTGGGGCCAGGATGATATTCAAACTGGTGACTGTTTACCTGTTAAAAGCAGAGGTTACAGGATATCAGATCATGTAAGATCCCACATAAAGGAGGAGGTCAACAAGATGCTTGATCTCGGGGTAATAGAGCCCTCTACCAGTTCATGGTCTTGTCCAGTTGTTCTAGTACCAAAGGCAGGATCCAAGGAGTTTGAGATTCTGTGTGGACTGTAGAGCTCTTAATGCAGTCACCAAGACTGATGCCCACCCTTTACCAAGAACAGATGAACTGGTGGATAAACTTGGTTCAACCAAGTACCTCAGTACATTAGATCTCACTTCAGGCTATTGGCAAATAGCACTGACAGACCATGCCAAGGGGAAAACTGCATTCTCAACCCCAGCAGGCCTCTGCCAGTTTAAGGTAATGCCTTTTGGATTAAAGAATGCACCTGCTACATGCCAAAGGATGGTTAATCAAGTTCTGAATGGGGTGGAGGAATTATGGATGTCATACTTGGATGACATTGCAGTGTTCAGCCCTACTTGATTTTACCATTGAACACAGGTCAGGGTGTCACCGCCAAAATGCTGATGGTCTTACCAGGATTTTTGACCGACTGGAGTAAGGAGACTCATCCAGGAGTGGATTAAATCCTCCTGTCCCTTAATCTGGGTGGATGAGTGTTAGGGAGAATTCTCAACATGTGCTAATTTCCCTTACCTTTTGAGACCCCCAGCATCTTTGCTGGGGGTCTCAAAAGGATTTCTAGGATTTGATTTTTATACCTGGCAAGAATGTGAGCCTTTTTTCCCACTCTTCCATGTATTTTGTGTGTGTTTTACTTTTGTGTCCTTTGGTAATGGAGTTTTAAAACAACTCAATTGGCATCATCTTTTTCTGTGTCTGTTACACAGCACATTCAGTACAGTGACACAGGGAGTTCTTTCAGACTTCGTGAAGGTTTAAATACCTTCTCTGGGACCGACTACCGTCTCCCAGAGCTTGTAAAGTTAAATTGGCTTTACTAGTCTTTTTAATTTACTGACCCAGCGCACATTATCTTCCTATAGAGTGCTGGAGGGGTCGATTAGCTTCTCCTGAGTCAAAACACTCATGTAACTGTAAAATGTTGCCTTTTTCTACTTTAAGTGGCTGGTGGCAGTGGTTTAGATCAACTACTGTGATTTTTCCCGACCACTAACAACGGTAGCTAAAAAATCAAAATCGGGTCAGCCATATTTTTCAATATGGCGCCCAAGACCTATCTGTAAAATCAGACTCCTGTCATCTTTTTTCACCATTTCTTTCAGGAAAAGACCTTCTTGTGTTTGTCTCTGCGCACCAAACCAGGTTTGGTCCCTTTGTTCATTGGCCTTTGGCAGGCTTCAGTGCTGAAGCCCTCCTCTGGCGCCTGAGTGTCTGGGGTGGACAGGTTGTGAGGGAGGTGCCCGAAACTCCCTGGGCTTAGTCTCCTAGGAGACCTGAATGCACTCTGGTGTGATTGGCCGGCTGGCTGTCCGGCAAGGCCAGCCACCCGGCTGTGTGAGTGACAGGCTGGAATGAATCGGGGAACACTATTTAAAAGCAGGTCTCTGGGACTTGGCAAGCAGAGTCGACCCTTGAGTTTGTTGGGAAAAACCAACTCGTAAGCCTCCTGGACACCGTCCCCATCTGGTCGAATTTTTATCAGCGTGCTGTTGAAAACCGGATAGCCAGAGGGAAGGAAACCAGCTTGTGTACTTTAAGGCACTCACACCTTAAACCGACGTCTTGCTACAGTGTTTGGCCTCATCTCTGGGCAGTGCAGGAACCTCTCGACATCCTCCTTCTTGTCCCCACGACTGAAGCTCAGGAACTGCGAGATCTGCTCGAACTACCAGGAACAACTGCCTCAGCTATAGCTTTCTTCATTAACAAGGTACTGTGCAAACGCGGTCCGGAACTATTTTCGGCCATCGAGAAAGTGCATGAAACTTTCCTCAACTTCGAAGGCTTGTCCTTCCCTAAACATTCATCAAAGTTTTCGCCTAGCCAAACTCTTCTAAACTCTGTGGCAAAGACTTAACCGTTATCTCCCAGAACTGTGCTATCCTATACAAAGACTCTGAACCATTGACTTTGGCCCAGGCCTATTGAGAATAATTGCTGGTTGTAGCTAATTGAAACCCTTTGCCCTGCCTATGAATGTGTTTTGGCTGTCTGTTCTTATAACCTTGTCTTTTTACCGCTTTAATAAGTATCTGAAGTGCCATTTTGCTCCCACTTCACAGGAGCTAAAACATGTTCATTTACTTACCGGTTGTATTTTTGTGGTTTATTAGTGTGTGATATTGAGCTGCTTATGCAAGTGTAATGTTTTCGAACTGACTGAGTAAATAAATGTATATTCTTTTACCAAGAAACCTTGAATACGTGTTTGTTGGAATCACTGTATTAGTTGGTCCTTTGTGTAACTTGTTCTACTGCTCACTTAAACTCTTGAGATAAGTCTGGCTGCCCAGCCATCGCTAACACTTTACTGTGTAGTACAGGCTTGTACCAAAGGTAAAATTGTGCTTACACTTGTAGTCTTAATTGCCTGTAGTGTTCCCAAAGGGTACTTGTAGGTGTTTCTGCCTAACAGGTGTGTAGTGGGGCCCAGGTATCTTTAGGTCTGCATGCAGCTGTAACACTATTAACATAGCTTTCTTCAATCTCTTGCACGTATATCAGGCCTCGGAGCCAGGTCTGTAGGGTGGGAGCCATTATAGACTTCCAGGCCTTAAGTATATTCTTGTTGGCTACTGCTCCGGCAATGGCAAAGAATCAGCGGCCCTTAGTTGAGGCCTTACCTATGTCCCCCAGCAGGTATTTCTGTGGTGTGGCCGGAATATTCACTCCAAGCATATCATTAGTCAGTCTGGCTACTTGTTCCCAAAAGCTCCTAACGGGGGTGGGGGGCAGTCCCAATACATGTGTATGGAATTTGCCGATTGTGTATGACATTTGGGACAAGTTGCTATTTTGGTGGGATTAAATTTGGAGAATTTATTCGGGGTAATGTGCAGGTGATTTAGCATTTTGAATTGAATCAGTCTGAAGTTGAAGTTGATCGAGATGGATTTAGTGTATTGGTAGTACTTGGCCTATTGGGGATCTGCTATAGAAATACCCAGGTCGCATTCCCACCTCTGTCTAATGGTGTTTTTGGACGGAGTGTGCGACTGAACAGCTCTATATAAACTAGAGATGTTACCCGTAAAGCCCTCTTGAGACATGACCTCCGTCAGGAGCTGGTGTACAGGGGGGCCTCTGGGAATGTGGGCCACTTGCGTTTACAGGCCGCCTTAAATCGATGATATTGCAGTACCGTGGTGAGGACTGCTCCCACTTTATTCTGCACGTCTGTCAAGGATGCAAATTTGCCCTTCGGGTAAATGTCAGCCAGCAGCATTTCTCTATTAGGGTCCCATTTATGTTGTAATGCTGTGTCAAAAGTGGGCTCCAGATCGGAGTAATGCCACAGGGAGTTGAATGGCCAGTAGGGGTTGTCGTATCCCACCCTGTCAAATAACCTAGCCTAGGCATGCACCGTTGAGTTAACCGGGTCAATCCCTCCCGTGTCACTCTTAGCTTTTGCATATGGCATCACTTGTACATTCACAGGAGCAACGGTAAATTTCTCTGCGAGTACATTTACATGTTTCTCTGCCGTGTCTGACCAGTACTTCGTGAAGTGTGCCTGTGCAGTGTCAAAATATAATATAAAGTCTGGGGATGCTATCCCCCCCGCATCGTACCTTTCGCATATCTTGGGCCACTAACATCTCACCGTCTGCCCGCCCCAGACAAAATTGGAGGCCATTTTCTGAAATTTCTGGAAGAAGTCTCTGCCAGACCATATGAGGATGCCACAGAACAAATATAATAGTTTCGGCACCACCACCATTTTGAGCAGGACCACACATCCATACAGGAATATCGGGAGTTTGTCCCAAACTTTGAGCTTATGTTCTAAGAGTAGTAAGTATGGGTCTTAATAATTATTATATAGCATGTTTTTGTCGATGGCCATTAGTTTACCCAAATATCGAGCTGAAGTGGGTGACCACTTAAAACCGGACATAGCTTGTGTCTGTACAGTGGTTGGCATAAATGGGATGATTTCGGACTTGGGCTGGTTAACTTTATATCTGTAATACCTCGGGAATTTATTTATCTCCCGCATTATCGGGGGTATGTGAATTTCTGGATCTCTAACATCTAGCATTGTGTCATCGGCATACAATGAAAGGAGTTGGGGGGACCCTCTAATACGAATGCCCCTGCACGTGTGCTTGTGTCTTATTTTGGCCACCATACCCTCTATTGTGAGCGCAAATATAAGAGGGGATAGGTGGCATCCTTGACGGGTGCCCCTGCCCAGTTTGAAGGTGGGTGACAATGTTTTGTTTGTTCCGATTGCTGCCGCCGGGTTCTTATATAATAAAAAAGATCTAGCACATGAACACTGGACCAAACCCCATTTTACCCACAATAGAAAACATGTAGTTCCAGGACACAGTGTCAAACTCGTTTTCAGCGTCCAAAGTTATCACAGCCGCTTTAGCATTTGGATCCAGCTGCGAGGAGATGGCGGAAAATCGTCGAAGATTCAGAGCCGTTGAACGGGAAGGAATAAAGCCTGATTGATCGGTATGGACTAATTTGTTCATGTGCGGGAGTAGACGGTTGCCGATGACCTTAGCATATATTTTAGCGTCTGTATTAATTAGTGACAGGGGGCGATAAGAGGTGGGGTCTTGAGGGGGTTTATGAGGTTAGAGCAGGACAGTTATTATCGCCTCCTTCATGGTGTCTGGTAGTTCTCCTCTCACGAGCGCCTCCTCCAATACCTCCAGTAACTTGGGAGTCAGCTCTGTCTTGAAGACTTTGCAAAGTTCGGCCGGGATGCCGTCCAATCCCGGAGTCTTGCCTGTTCGTAGATCCGTAATGGCTTGTTGTATTTTGTCCAATGTCAAGGGACACTCTAGTAATGCCTTGTCTGATGCACCTAGCTTGGGCAGTGGGAATGAGTCCATGTATTCTTGGAGCTCCTCCGGAGTCACCGCGTCTGCATTGGCATATAGGTTGGCGTAGAATTGTTAGAACACAGCATTAATTGCACTGGGGACAGTATGTACCATCCCGGATGCGTCCACAATGCTTGTTATCTGTCTCATCCCCAACTCTGATTTGGTAAGGTTTGCCATTGTCTTGCTGGCCTTATTTCCTTCCCCATATTTTCTAGCCTTTGCATAATATAGTACAGTTCTCGTTCTGCCAGGTTCTTGAAGCTTTCCAGTCGCTCTTGTATTTTTTGCAATCCATCTTCCCCAGCAACGTAGAATATTAATTCTCCAAGTTTTATAAGTCCTGTTCCACTTGATCCAGTTACCTTCTAATTTCTCTGAGCGCCCCAATGGACCTTGCCATCAGTAGGCCCCTCAACCACACCTTAAAAGTCTCCCAGACCAATCGGCTAGTGGTCAAAGAGTTTTATTCTGTTGAAAAAAGTCTGTGAGACGGAGAGGCTCTATATTGGATTCGTCCTTCAGCAAATCGGGGGGCATCCGCCAGTTGCGGGTTGTATGTTCCGTGCCTCTCGGTATCAGTTCCAGGAGAACCGGAGAGTGGTCCGCCAATGTGCGTGGAAATATTGGACATTGCCTCGCTTCTGCGACTATCTCCGGGGAGCATAACCAGTAGTCAATACAGGAACTCGATCCGTAGACCCCAGAGTAGAATGTGTATTCTCTTTCCTGAGGGTGTAGCTCTCTCCATGTGTCTACAAGGGGCAGCGTTGCCATTGTCTGGAGCACTGTCATCGCTGTTCTGGACTGCTGTCTGCGAGCCGTCGTCCACCGGTCTGTGTCGAGGTTCAGTATTAAGTTGAAATCGCCTCCCCAGATCACTTCAGCCAAGCCCAGCATTGAGAGCAATTACATTATCTGTAAGTAGAAGTCGGGAGAGTCCAAATTTGGGCCATAAGTGTTCACAATAATGACCTCCTTGTTGTGTAGCTGCCCCCAAATTATTACATACCGTCCCTCATCGTCGACCACATATTTACACATCTGAAAGTTAGTTCGTTTGTGCACCATCGTAAGGACACCCCTCGCATGTGTAGTGTAGTTTGTGGTGATTTTCGCGGGGCCCCAGTTGCGTGCAATTTTATCTGTTATTTTCTTATTAGCATGTGTCTCCCGTAGAAGGAGGATGTCGACTTTGTGCCGGTTCGCGTATGAAATTATTTTTCTCGCCTTCAATGGATGTGCCAGGCCTCGAACGTTCCATGTCAGGAGTTTAACCCCCTGTATCGTCTGACTCAGTGGTGATGCCATCGGATCTGTACCTATTCACGTGCTTGTTTGTATGTCCCTAAATTCTGTGCGCAGCTCCTGTCAGTTTTTCCGTAATCCCATCCAGTTCCAATTTCAGCATGAAAGCCATGTCGGTGTGTTTGCAATTGTTCCATGTATCGTTACAAGGTGTTACCCCAATGCAAAGTAGGCAACAGGCCTGAACTCTCTCCCACCCCCCACTCTCACTATTCACCCAACCGGACAGTGCAAGTCCCCCCAACTGTTCAACTTTTGAAAGAGTGGGAGGCACTGTACGGCAGGTCTCTTCTTTTCCATTTGCCAACCCGACCACACAGAGGGCCGCCGCATCGCCACATTATGGATCCAGGTATCTTGATCATCATTGTACCTTTGTGCTCCTGATTCATCTTCAAGCATTGGGCCCAGATTGCAAATAATTTTCCTTCAGTGGTTGTGGGATATTGCGCTCAATGTATTCCATGGCCTCATAGGGGGATTCAAAGAAGTGCGCCTTCCCTGTGTGTTGCAGCCAAAGTTTAGCAGGGAATAACATTGCATAAGGGATAGAGCATATTCTGAGTGCTCTCTTAACCTGGTTGAAGTTGCGGTGAGCAGCTTGCGCTCCATTCGAAAATTCAGGGTATCCGATCATATCCCTGTCGCAATAATTAAGGAGACGGGCAATAACAGTGCGTGGCGGTGCTCCTGGTTTAGGAGGTGTCGCCAAGGCCCGGTGGGCTCTCTCAATTAGGAACTGCTGTGAAAACTGTGCTTCCGGGAGGACAGAATGGAGCACCTCTTCTAAGTATATCTCCATCGGAACATTGAGTTGGTTTTCGGCCAGCCCAACCACCCTAATGTTATTCCGGCGCGATCTAGATTCAAGGTTGTCGCAGTTCATTTGCACCGGTTCAAGGTCTTTTTGATGTCTTCTATATCCTTGCCTTGGTTGGTAGCTGTTAGGCAGAATCATATGCAGTACCCTTAGGGAACACTACATATAATTAAGACTACAAGTGATAGTACAATTTCACCTTTGGTACAAGCCTGTACTACACAGTAAAGTCGTAGCGATGGCTGAGCAGCCAGACTTATCTCAAGAGCAAATGAGCAGTAACAGGGATTACACAAAGGACTACAATTATTGTGAATCAAGCAAACACTGACTCAAGGTTTCTGGTTAAAAAATATAAGTACATTTATTTTTAAACCATCTGTTCACAAAACACTTCACTTATATTAAATAAAACCACACTCTAAATATATTACACACAACCAATTCCTTTTGTTCAGGTCAATTCAAGGTAAGTACATTTGTGTTTCGAATCAAAGACGTTACCGTTAGTTCATACGTGATCACTTTTTGACAGTAATGACAGTTCGGTCTTACGAAAGAAAAATGTACCCGCAGGAAGAAATGTAACCGTAGTCAAACACACTTAGCACATAGAATTAAAACAACGGAATAGTGGATGAAAATCATAGGCAATACTTTTGTCAAGGCAATAGAATCAGAGGACGTGTTATAAAAGGCAGATAAAAGTCAATAGACCTGCGCCAGTTTCAAATGGAGCTAGGGCTCTGTTGTTGAGGATCACACGGTGAGAACAGTTCAAGATTAACGTTGCCAGGAATACTGGATACCGTCAAAGGGAGGCAAAAGTTATAAGACGGAAGAAAGAAAGGACAAGCCTTCAGAAAGGAAAAGGGTTCACCCCAATTCCTCAAGGTCGGACGGAGAGAACGACCTAATGGACACAGTTCCTTATTCGGATGAAGAAAGCTGGTGCTATGGAAGTTGTTCCTGGTACCTGGTGCTTCGGACGTTGTTCCTGGTAGTTCCTGCAGACTCACGGTTCCTGAAGCTTCAGTTGTGGGACAAGAAGGAGGACGTCTGGAGTGATCTGCACTACCCAGGGATGAAGCCAGCAGCAGCAAAGCAACGATGAATAAAAGGTGCGCTCCTTAAAAACAGGAGAGGGCTCTTCTGATAGCTATCCAGAGCACTACAGCTCAGTGCAGCGATTTTGACCCAGAAGAGGATTCTCTGGCTGTAGAAGGTGATCTGGTTGATCCCACCAGGCTCAAGGGAAGAAGATTCCGGACTGGATCTTCTCTGTTGTTGAAGGGTAGATAGTTCAGGACTGCAGCAGGGCTTTACCGGGATCCGGTAGTTGCAGCAGCCGTCTTCTTCTCCCCTTCTCTTCGGTTCTTGTAGTTCCAGTGGCAACTCTGACTTCCAGCCCAAGAGTCCTGCCTTTTATGCCAAAATCCCCCATTCACACAGCCTGGCTGTCAATCACACAGCAGGGGGGGTTGTCCAGCCCGGACAACCACCTCAGCCAATGGACACAAAGTGCGTCTTGGGTCTCCAAGGAGACCCTGTGCAGGAGGTTACTAAACCCCTCCCTCACATTCAGCCCACCTAGACACCCAGACGCCAAAGGAGGGCTTCTTTGCAGAAGCTCGCCAAAGGACGGCAAACAAGGAAACCAAACCTGGTTTTGCGCAAAAAGCAAACAACAAGAAAGACCTTTCCAACACGAATAAAAATAAAAATGATATGGGGTAGCGAGTTTCATATTCACGTCTGTCACCACAGCCAGAACTCTAACATGGGAATCCGTGTAAAAATGATAGTTACAACTGCCACCAGCCATGTCGAATCAGGAAGGGGGACACAAAGTGCCCCTTGGGTTTACAGAAGGACAGGGGAAAGATATTCCACTCCAGTACTCCATTGTAAGATGGCTTGTACTGGATCTGTATTTTAAAAAGGACTAGTAAAGCCAATGGTGACTTTACATGTTTCTGGGGGACAGTAGTCATCCCCAGAAATGGAGTTCGCAAGGGAAGTCTAAAAGACATCCCTGTGTCACTGCACTAAAGGTGCTGTGTGACACAAGTAAAAAAAAGATGATGCCTAGGGAGTTGGTGACACTCCATAGCCCATGAGCACAAAAAGTACAACACACATACAAAATACACTGTAAGAGTGGGAAAAGGGCTCACACTCTTACTAGGTGGGGAAAAATAAACCCCAGAAATCCAGCAAAGCTGCTGAGGGACTCACTAGGTAAGGGAAATTAGCCATAAATGAGAATTCTCCTTAACACTCGCCCCCCCAGACTAAGGGACAGGAGGATTTATCCACACCCACACAGTCGGTTAAAAACATCCTAGAGATACCATCAGCATTTTGGTGATGACTTCCTCCTCTGTGTTCAATTGTAAGATCAAAGGTTTTCCTTTGTAAGCTACATGACCTACACACCCTTTGAGAGACATTTTTCTTTTTAAATGTATAGGGGATCTGGTTGACTAGTCCATCAGAAGTTGGTACAACGCCTGAACCGGTGATAGGCATTTTAAAGGTGTCCTTATAAAGGATTCCCTTAGATCTAGAGGGGTCTCCAGGTTTCCTCACCACCTCTCTTTTGGGAGCAGGTTGGGTCTCAGGCATCTTGGGTGGAGGGGCTGGGGATAAGCAAGGCACAAACTTACCCTTCCTCTTAGATCTAACCTTACCTACTTTAGGAGTTTCTCTCCTAACATTAGGATTTGGGTTGGAGTCTTCTGTAGAAGGTCCAACAGTCTGAAGGTCTTTGGCCTTAGACTTGTCTTTTCTGGTTTTCCACCAGAACCGAGAATTACCAGTTCTCTTCTATAAGGGGGTCACGTTGGTCTATCCACCTCTTCCTCAGAAGCAGGGGGAGTCAGAGACTTTAAAACTGAGGGAACAATGATGGAACTTGGTTTGGGCTCCCATTTCCCTAACATAGTAGCCTGAAATTCGCCTGGGTTAGAGGTCAACTTACTAACAGCAGGGCTTGTAGTGGGGTTCTCTGTAGAAGTTCCAACAGGCTCAGAGTGGTCCCTTAAGGTGGCCTCCCTAGCTAATTTGGTTTGGTTCTGCTTCTCCATACTGGGATGCCTGGGGGTACTAGATACTACTCCTAGAGTTTTCAGATCATTCCCCAACGGGACTATCTCAGGCACCTCACTCTGAATACTGACTGGGATCCTCAGTGTCATTTTGTTATGCTGAATGAGAGCTGGTAGATTAGGAACCATTTGGACAGGGCCTCCAGCAAGTTTGGTGGGGCCTTTGGGTGCCTTAGCAACATCCTCAGGCCTGAAACATCTTTCGTCCACAACTGTTCTGCTGGCCCCAGTGTCTCTCATGGTAGGGGTGTCCTGGCCATTGACAAGAATACTGTCCACATAATACTCCTTAGAGTTTTCAGGAATTGAGTCATACACATCACTAAGTTGTTTCTTACCCAGACCCTTGGACTTTAGGATACAGTTGCTTGAAGAGCCAAAGGTTCTTTGGCAAACAAGTGAAAGTGAGCACTAGTCATCTGTACTTCTCCCTCTGGGGAGAAGGCTAAGGAGGTAGTGCTGACCCCTGCAGGATTGCCATTGCATCTGAGATCTCCTCTCACATGGTCAGTTGACCCACAGCTAAAGCATTTACCAAATGCTCTCTAGAATGGGGGTCTGTACTGACCTACCTCTGGTTTGGCACCAGGAGGTACACTAGCCCTATTTGGTTTACCTTGTGGCTTACCCTGGTTATGTTTGGGGACCTCTCCTGGATGGGAGGTATTGGAATTCTCCTTGTTATCTTTCTTTGGCTGCTTTCTCTCATCCTTCTTCTGAGTTGCCCCCGACTCCTTGTGAGTAGCCCTGTTGGCAACCCACAAGTCAGCAGCCTTAGCTAACTTGTTAGGATCTATCTCCTTTGAATCTGCCAAGTTCTGTCTAAGCTCAGGAGAGCAGGCATCATAAATTGACTCCAACATAACAAGATTCCTCAAACCTTCATAAGTGTTCATTTTGTAACCCTTAACCCAACCATCTAAGTTTTTCAAACAGTCACACACCGAGGTAGCCCAAGGGGTACCATCATGCTTTTTGAGGGTCCTAAACCTCTTTAGGTACTGGGAAAGGGTCTTCCCAAATCTAGCTATCAAAGCTAGCTTCACACACTCATAATCCTGCTTATCCACCTCCCCCAACTCCATTACAGCATCACTTGCAACAGGGGGGAGATACCCTGAATCCCATGATTATATTCAAACATGTCTAACCAATCCAAAACATTGAGTTTAGTCTCATACAACAGTAGCGATATCCTACACGGCACTTATCTGGTTCTCCGTGTCTACCACACGTGCGTTCACCTGCTGGAGGTCTGCTTTTATGGACGATATAGTGCTTCCTGTGACATCCAGTTTGAAGTTGACTGCGGCGAAGCCAGCTTGAAGCGCCGCCATGTAGGGGTACAATGGGTTATCTGTTGTGCTCTAAGACACTGGTGGGTTGGTCTGTAATGATCCGCCGTTCCTGACTTCCATGGTGGTATTGGTAAATGCGTCTATGGGTCCCTTTTTGTTCACTTTGTTGCCTCTGGGCATAACTTTGTGATGGCCGCGTGTCGGCGTGGCCACAAGGATCGGGTTGGAGTTCGGAGTGGTGTGCAGTTGCAACAGCACATCATGCTTTTCAGAGGATTTTGGGGCCACCTCTCCTTGCAGGTATCAGTATTGGTATGCAGCCACAAATATGCCACTTGATAGTAGTAGGAGTCAATATAGCACCATCCAGTACAGTTCTAGCACAATGTGTCCCAGTTTTACCACCCCCGCGGGCGTGTTTTTAGCCGGATATATAACTAGGCCTCGATCACGGTCCGCCACGCCAGCAGCATGCAGTCCATACCCTCTCGGTGTTGTGCCCCATACGGAGGTCAGTATGAAAATGGAGCCCGAGAGTGTCCCCTGAGCGATCACTGTGTCACAGGCTCCCTCCACATTCCCTTATCAGATAAGTAGTTGTTATACGGCCAGGCATTAGTGTTCATACGTTCATTGCGGGTGCCCCGGTCTGCAGCAAATTGTTTATTGATGGGCCGCCACTCCGCGCCCGGAGAACTCCACAAACCTGATGGCTTGCATGGGGAGAGAGGCGGGGGCCCTTCCTCAACCCGGTCGGCCGAGCCGCTCACTCACAGCGCACACAGCGGCCACCGGGGAGGGGAAGCCTGCTCTGCTTGCCAAGTGTCTTGGGTGTCCAGTCATAATATCGAATGTAATATTATCGGAAGTCAAAATGTCGAAAATAAAAATGTCGAAAATAAAAATGTCGAATTACAAAAATGTCGAATTTTTTTCGAATTTATTTGAATTGATGTTAATACAAGGTAAGTGTTTAAACATATTTTATTATGCTTTTTTTAACATTGCTATTATTTTCTATGTTTTAATAAGTATTCTTGAACAGCAATTGCATATTCCATGTAGTAATTTCCTTAATTATATATATATAAGTTAAATAAATATATATTTATTGTAAACTTCAATTATAAATAAATAAATAACAAATTGCAACTCCTAATGTTGAACATTTAACATACTTTTTTTCCAATAGATGGCGCTATTGCTTAAGAAATGAGAATGACCATTTTGTTTATATATGGTAATTGCATGCTACGTAAGGTTGCGTTACTCTACGTATACGTAGGCGCCATTTTTGAAGTTCATTCGTGCAGCGTTTCCATCGCGTTCGGGTCTCCATGCTGTCCTGTGGATTTCTTTTTGGATTTTCAAGGTTTTTCACCCTTTTTATGGATGCAATGGAGTTTTTTTTTTTTACTGGATCCGATGGATGTTATGGTTTTTCCGAGCCATGGATTTTTTTTCGTGTTGGATCGGCGATTTTGTTTCACGGACTTTCTTGGATCTTCAACTTTTTTTCCTTTCCGGATTTACTGTTTTGGATCGCACATGTGGATTTCCTTTTGGATGGTGATTTTCCCTGGCTAGCTTTTTGGATTATGGTTTCCTTGGATTTGGCTGCTTGGTGCTATTTACGGGTATCGCTTGGATTTGTCATGGTGGATCGGTGATTTCTTAAAAACGTGAGTACCTTTAACATTTTAAATTATATGCTATTGAATCTAGGTAGTTGTCTTTGTCATTTTCATTAAAATTTTGTACTATTTGCTCAAGGCGTTGTTCATAGTCTCTGTATTTTTTCTTTTTTACCTCTGTGTTTGCTAGTGAAATTGCTTGGGAGACTCGAAATTCCTGATGTGATTGTTCTTTGTTTAATTCTTTCAAAAAATGCCACAAATTGGGATTAGTTGTGTTGAATGTTTTATTAATACGGCTGTGCCATCCCTCAAGTGAATTGTTTGTTCTAGGTCGCCCTTCCAAGGTAGCTTTGTAGCAATTCCATAAGTTTATATTGTATTTTGGCCTTCTTCTGGTGCCACTCCTTGTTAGTTGTCCAATCCATGTATTTTCCATGTAATCTAACATGTCCGAATTTTCTTCCTCATGATTTTTAAAATAGTCAGTGTCAAGCAAATGTTCATAGTAATGTATAACTTGATCTTCTTTCACAAATGCTAATCCGAATTGTTTTTTTATGTTATGTTGAAATATGCTGTCGTCTGTGTATTTACTACTTAGTCCAAGTTTTTGTAGTTTTTTCCATATCGACTGAGTAAAATGAAAAAAGCAGCCTTGTATGCTAGAATCAGGGTATGTTGAAGAAAATGCCTTAATCTGTGCTAATTCAAAATCCATGATTATGTTTTTGGGTTTCGAATCTGGTACAGTGTCCTTGATTTTGTTCAACATGATTCTGTAGGTTTCTTCATTTTTTTGGGCATTAAAACATAAACAAGTGGAATTAGTTTGTTATTTACTGTTCCATGTAGTGAATAAAATTGTTGGAAGGGGTTCGGGCAGGCTTTGAAAGTTGCGTCACCTTGCCACTGGGCACTTTCACCTAGATGCTTGAAATTGGTAGCAGTTGAAAATATCAACATTTTTTCGTCTCGTACATCAATGGTAGAATGGTGGAAATTTTCTCCATTAGCTGTCACTCTAAACACTTCAGGTATGGTGATGTCATTGTATGTTGTAGGTGCTGGTGGTAGATTTTCCTTTTGCTGTTTCGTGCGGTTACTGTTCGTTGCATATGTTTTTCACTAGGCATCTGCGCAGATATGTGTGAAGGTAACGTGTCGCATACCGTTGATATTACCAAACCGCTTGCCTGTCCGGGGTGTTCTATTGCCTTTCTTTTTAGCTCGTGGAGAGTTTGTTTTATTACTATATTTGTCTTGTCCGGTAGATGGTTGTGTTCTCCCCTTATTTTTGTGTTGGAACATTCAACTATAACGCGTGCGGCACATTTTGCTCGCCCATATTCAATGCACTTCCAGTACGAGCGTTCATTTTTTTCCAATTCCTTACTATAAATGTAACCGTTCAAAACCAGCTGTTTTCCGCCCTTTTCTGAGGTTATGTATTCAACCCGTTCTGCCATGTTCAATCTAAAATAACGGAAAAAAATGTTTTACTATGTTTGCCATACACTAATAGTAACATATTTTACGATTTAAATATCTATTCATATATTTTATTTATATATTACCCGATTGTTTGTTTGACGTAGCCGAATCGAATACACGTTAGTTCTCTTTGACTATGGTCCTGTCAGGTAATGACAGTTGTCCCCAACCGTCATCAGTTCCTCTTGTGTTTAGGCAAGGTTCTTTACTTGTGGGTGTCACATATTGGCTTAACCCTTACGACTCCTGATTCTATGGCGTTTTCGTTAGTCATAATGTATTTTATTTACACATTGGCAAAAGGTTATGTGTTGGTGGTCGAGAGGAGGGTGGGAGAGTTTCGGCGTAGAGGTAAGGGGGGTTGGGGGGGTAACCCCCCCATAAAAATGGACGATTAGCATTAATTCACATTGGTATGTTAGTATTAGCGTTCGACTTTTTTTTCGACATTTTTGTTTCGACTATTTGACTTTTACTATTATATTTATATATTTTCGACATTTTTGTTTTCGACATTTTTGTATTTCGATATTATGTCCTTGCCAGCCGTGATGTTAGGAGTTATGTGCAGGGACCCGACGGCCTCGCACCTCACCATCCAGTTGCTCCTTCCCGGGTCCTACATGCCTTCCCAACCAGGGAGAAAGGCCAGGAGCTCATATCGGATGGGGGAGGGGAAGCGCGCCAAGACTCCGCTCCACGCCTTGGAGACACGCAGGCTCCTCAGCCTTGATTTACACTGGGGAAACAGGGTATTGTGAAGTTGAAAGGTGTCCACAGATGGTCCAACGCCTCCGCTGTTTGTTACTTAGCAGCTCATGCGTTCACGTTCCCTGGAATCGCAGGATGGATGACAGGATTTATGAAGCACGGCACAGCTACACACTCAGGCGGCCATCACCGTTGGCGTCTGACAGCGCCCCCCACGTGTTGCACTTTTAATTAGTTGAGGGACCTCGGACCAGCCCTACGGACACCAGTGAGCAAAAAGCGGGTACTGCAAACTCTCATCTCAGAACAGGTTATCATGCCATTTAATTTCTTGAGAGGACCGTCTGCTACCTTTTTTGAAAAACCCATGCAATAAGTGTCCGCAGGACAGCGATTTTGTCTGCAGCCGTGTCATCATGTGACCGCACTCACGCTGCGCATTGGGAGTATCCACGGACATTGTCCGTACCCCCGGACAGTCAAAAACTGCATTACTCTGACATACTGCTCTCCCTACATTTTTTTTCTCCTACTGGAAACTGCTTTCTATATTTACAAAAGCATTTTTAATGTTTTGCAGAAAAAGCTGATTACCGGCACTGGTAAGATGTATTCCAGCTCTGCGGAAAATATTGGCAATGTCAAATTTAATATTTTCATTATGGAAAGACATCATGCCAACATCTCTCAAAAATGCACAGACAGCCTTGTTGACATTGCCAAATGTCTCCATCATTGCAAATTGCAGTGACATTCCAGTGACATGCCCTAAACTGTTCAATGAACAATGATACTGTCCGGATGTTGCAGTGTGACCAAATTGAAACAAAAAGGGAGCAAGCCACACATTTCATGTCACGCACGTGGATCTACGTGATGTTTCCGTTGTGGAAAAGTCTGCGATGGAAAAGTTTGCATGGGAAATGTACGCACCACAAAATGTTTGTACATTTTCCATACAAACATACATTTCAAAACCCTACAACCTACAACGCCACAACACACCCACAACACACCCACACCCCCAACATACACCCACGCACACCCTACTTACCTTTTAAGACACGCTGTGTCACTGCAGCAGCGACCTTTTCTTTTTTTTTCTTTTTTGGCACCTGTAGGGGTTTCCCCCGCAACCACTGCTCACTATACTGTGTAATATAGTGAGTGGCGTGTTGCAGGGGACACCCCTGCAAACCCCCTTTTTTTCTTCATTTTTCCTCGGGTGTGCTGCAGGGGTGTCCTCCGCAACCCCCGCTCACTATACTGTGTAGTGTGGTGAGCGGGGTGTTGTGGGGGACACCACCGCACCCTACGCAGTCTTTTTTTGTTTTTTTTTACCTACCTAAAATGCATACTACCAAAGGTTCAAACTTTTGGTGTTCGAACCTTTGCTGGTATGCATTTTAGGACTTTTTGTCAGGTCGGGCTTTTGGATTCAGTGATTTCTTCCGATTCTGCGCATGTCATACCATTGCACATGAACATCATGAAATCCAAGATTTTCAGCCACTCCACACTGATCTGCATACACCTTCAACCAATGGATCCACGAGTCCCCCAAAATCCACACACATTGCATCCTGAAAGACATAGCCATAGCCATAGCCATCTGCACTCCTCTCAGCAAACACACCTTCTGCCACACTATCTCCTTGCATACCACACCCAGGAAACCTTATTGGCATATCGCCTGGGCTACACAGTCCTATTTCCATGCCTGCATCCTCAAAAGACCCGGCTGTGGCACGTGCTGTCCGCGGACTACCGTGGTGTCTGTGCACAGATCGTCCAAATCAAGGGGGTGGGGAGAGAAATTAAACGCAAGGTACGTTATTTACTCTTTAGTGGTGGGTCTGAAAATAACCTTTTTTTGTATTTTGATTTTTTTGGGGGCCTTTTCAGATTTTTTTGTTGCTATACCTACTCACATGAACTGTACATCATTTTCACAAGAACTTTGTGAGTGCATTCTGAATATTGGCAAGAAAGATTGCATTGCTACAATCTGTAAAAGTGATGCCATCACTAAACAAAGTACGTCCACCATCCTCCAGAAGGTTCTCATTTGGGAAGGATGACATCTCAACACTGTACAGAAATGAACACACCCCTTTGTTGACAAGGCACCTTCCTGCATCTTGTTGAGGTCAAAAGACATTGGGGCATCTCCATAGTACCCTAGGAGGTATATGTGAAAATATTACCTTTCCACATGGAAACAGCTCCATTAGTGCAATTCTTTCAACGCACTCTGCAAAGTTACTGCAACAATACATCCCAAACTCTGAACTCCAAAATGCACCACAATGACATCTGGAGTTTGGAAAACAGACATAATTTAGCAAAGTGCAAATAAACCCTTCAGGTTTTGCCCAGGAACACCACACCAAAAAGCTGCTTCTCCCTCCAATCTAAGGTTAGCAGAAATGCCACATATTTCTGTGTACCTTTGCAAATTAACCATGTAATATCTTCCACCATCCACACAGTATGCCTTTTCATCTCTGCAACCACAGTCATCTTCCCTACACACAGCAATGAAAAGAACTGTCACCCTCTCTTCTTATAAAGCAGAACCATAAGACCTCATTGGCTAATCCCCACAATCCCCTTTCCTTGCCAGGCATCCTTAAAAGTCCCGGATGTGGCACGCCCTGTCCGCAGACTACCGCGCTGTCCATGGACCCCGTAACACAGGACAGACCTTCTTCCCTTTCCAGTTTAATCTTTGTAGCACTTCCTCATTGGCTACTATCAAGCAGTCACACACCCATCCACCAATCACATCCAAAAACTCTACATCAAACTCTGTCATCTCAGTTCAATACTTCAGATGTACTGTTGAATACTCAAAATACATGTCTCCTGTAACTCCCTACACCTGCATCAAAAACTACCATACACATCTCCAAGATGTCTATTTGCAGATTCAACCACATCTGCGTCCATCAACACAAAGTACAGGTATGCATATATTTTGAAAAGTAAATTTCAAACTCTTTTATAAATGCACATAAACATGGTTCCTGGCACTTAGCTTGCATAACCTACTCAATAATTATACTCTCGTTTGTCCTACCTCGTGAAATCAAGTGGTAGTTACTTACAATGCTGTCTGCTTGGAATGTTTTCTTTTAATGAGCATTTTCATAACAGTTTACAAACACATATTTCCAATTTCAGCGGCACTGTTTATATCTTTTATGAAAGAAAAGAAAACCACATTTAAAACATTTCCACAGCATTTTTAAGTGCCAGGTCCTGTGTGAAAGTTCAATATATTACCAGGACATGCATACTTGCACATATCACCCATTATAAAGTACAAACTGTTATTTTCTTCTTTCATTCTGTCCCTTTTAACACCACATCTACCACTAACAAAGTTACACTAAAACTCCCATAGGTTAAACTCAAAACGAAAACTGCATGTATGTTACTAAAGCATGGCATCTCCATGGAATAAAAATGGCAAAATGCAATGCGTCAGCACCATTTCAAGTAAAACAAATAAATGCATGTATACATTTACAACAGTGATGTGTGTAATTTATAATAAATAAATGAAAGACAATGGTAACAATTTCTCCAGCATATTGCAATAACATTCAGTGGGCCTCATTACGAGTATGGAGGTAGCCATGCCCTTAATAAGGGTATGGCTGCCTCCATACCAGGTTCCAGGTCCGGGTTCCTCCATTGAGGAATTACCGGGCCATTCCAACCTTGTAGGACCCGGTAATTCCTCATTGAAAAAACCCATCCCCATTCCCATTTGAACCCCCATAGTGCTCAATGGGAATGGGGAGGGAGCTAATAACAGGCCCATTATTAGCTCCCTGGCCCCCTTGCGGGACCTGCTAAGGACGTCTGGTCTGACCAGATGTTCTGAGCGTGTCCCGCAAGGGAACCTCGTAATAGGGCGGAATGGGTTTACCGGCACCATTACCAGCGCCGTTAAACCCATTCTGCCCACCTCGTAATGAGGCCGAGTGTGTCCAATTTCATTAACTTTCCCACACATGAATACTTGCTAACTTTCTAATCTGTACATGCTTATTGCCTTCTTGATATTTCTCTGCATTCTAGGACTTGTAGTGCACCTTTTCTAATGCAAATAGTGCAACCAAAACTCCCACAATACAAACAAAAGAACCATCATTTAATAAGCAAGTACACATTAAAATACATCCCATTCGCAAGTATGCATGTACTGGCAACATAACAAACCTTCACACAAGTGACACTTAAAAGTGTTCTACAAATATTTTCAATATCCATTACTTTTTTTATTTTGAAAAAAGTTACGCACAGTGCTGCTATAATTCCACAAATCCACCTTTTACCTTTCATGTCCAGCCTCCCAAAAATGACAGCTTTTTATACACTCAGCATTTCCCATTTTCAATTGTATAAATATGTCGCACTTTCTTCCTACGGCCCTGTGTGGCATACTTATCACAGAACCACCAGCCACATTAACAACACTGCCGGTGCTCCTGTGTCCCTATTCCCATACAGTGCTATGCAACTCCACAGAAATAGGGACTAACATTTTCCACCACCTGACTTTCCAAGCCAACATGACCTGTAATGTCCTGGTGCCACTGGGAAGCTGGCTGCCGAACAATTATGAGGAATCTGGTGGCAACCCGTCTGCAGCAACAGAAGGGTTACCACCATACTTGTAATCACATCCAATGTTACTAACTATTCTTCCCAACAACTCCTCTTACATTGCAATATAATGTCTTCTTGTACTATAATTACTTCACCAGTACCCCACATACCCACTAATTTTCTTATTTCTCAATTGCAGTGAAGAACAACCTCCTAGAAGACAACAACCTACCTCCTAGAAGACAACAACCTGAAGAAAACTACTCTTCACATCCTACAAAATAAGTGTACTAGTGCAGAAGTATTCTTTCTGTTACTCATACAGTACAGTGTAGTTGCATACTAGCCTACAAAATTACTTTCAAACCAACAACATTTACTTCACTCTTATTCATTGCACCTCAGCAGGTACACTGTTTGTATTCTCATCTGAACACCATTATCCTATCACCCACTATTATCGTGAAAACATCATAATGGCCTTACTTATTCATATACACTAGCACTCTCTTATGCACTAACCCAATCCCTTCAAACATCTACACACACAGCTACTTTTACAACCTTCCCAACCAGAACTAGCAGCCCATTGCACAATCACACAGCGCTCTATTTATGTCTTCCCTCATATTCACACACTCATTCACAATACACGCAAATATACTGTACAACTTTCAACCCCATACTTTCCTTTTTTCTCCAAAGACAGAACAGAATGCCTACTAAAAAGCAACTCTGTAGAAAACAAAGAAAAAAATACATCAGATTAAAATAAAAGCATGCAAAATACTCATCCACCTCTAGCAGAATTTATAAGCAAATGTTCAAACAAAACTGCTATTACAGTCAGTCAACAAAACTGAACCAGCTAGCACAAAAAAATACAAGGGTCCCTCTTCCAAAAGGTAAAAATAAAAACAAATGTATAAAGAAGAATACAACTGCAAATAACGCTACCACTATATCTACCAATGATAACCTAGCCACAGTTAAGCATTCCAAAAAAAATATTTTAAGAACATGTTTTCCACTGTAGAGTACTTCAAAATCTTATAAAAACAGCAGAAAAGTCCTGCTTGACCCTTAGAAATTACCACAGAAGACTAATCCTGGAAGCTCTCATTGACAGCGCAATGCTCCTCAAAAGAAAATTGTTTATATTAATTTTAACCAGAATAAAACCACTAACAAAATGAATTAGCAAACTACAAAAAGTACTTCTAAACATGTGCAATGTCAACATAGATACCTTTGCGAACTTCTGTGCAGGTGAATGGATTCACACAAGCAGCACAAAACCATTTTTCAAGGAAGAGGCTTATAAACAAGAACAGAAAAACCCAATCGCCATACATAGTAGTGGCCGAGGCTATGAAATGCTAGACAACACCATTATGGCACAAGAAACCCTTATTGAAAAAACATCCCCAGCAAACTTACAATCAACTCTTCCTTCCACCGAACCAATCGTCCAATCTACAAATGGCCATGCACCTCAATGTGTAACATACAGAAACAATTCTTCGAATCTTCACGACAATTCCTCAATCACTATGTGAAAGTGAAAGACAAAATTAGAATAAAAACTTTACAAACCATGGACTCCTGTGCAGTGCGCAATTACACTGGATTGCAAGGACATTCATTAGCCTGCATTTGGGACCTGCTTCCAAAAGTACCTTCCACCTGCAACATTTTAATAACATTCTCCTAAATGGGACAGCCAAAGAATTCGTTCAGCATATAGATCACATATTTTGGATGTGAAGATCACTTAGAAGATTCAGTAACTTTAGAGAACATTAGCTAAAACCTTGAAAATGCCGATCTTCTAATAAACACATTAAAAAAAGAAATAGCAAAGTTTAAAAGCACATCTGCTGAAGTACCAAACCAAGTATGTGTGTGTTGTCGCAGAACATTTTATAAAAAGAGCACACAAACTGTAGATATGACTTACAAAATAGAAGACAATGAGGAATCCCAATGGTTCCAATTAGCTCTATATCTTAGAACAGAAAATAAATACAAAATAACTGATTCCTCAATACTTTGCACATACTGCAATACAAAGCTTGATAATAACCAAATGCCTTAACAGGCTATCACCAATAACTTGGAAACATTCTCACTTCGCAAACCTCTAGAGCAGCTTAATTTGTATGAGAGCATTATGATCCAAACAATACACCCATTTCAACCCAACATAGCCAAATTGCCTCTTTCTGAATTACTAAAGGGCATTTGTGGCAAAGTTGTGACACCATTTAGCCTGGCCCGATTGCACACACCCCAAAAACAACTATAATCCTTGACACGCTGGTACATCCAATCACCTATGAGCACGCCTTAGTTTCCATGGGAACTTACTTCGAGCATGCAAGCGGTTGCAACATAAAATTCAGTTACACTTTTAACAGACCCACTCATGAACGATCATGCGAATTAGAGATATACATCATCTCGTACTTTCTCCTTTGAATACACTGCTTTGAAACGCAGTGAACACAACAAAGGAGTATCATTGCTAGGGCAAGGAACTATAAACAGGAAATGGAAGTATCATTTATGGTATGTGTTTCATTCATTTACTTAATTTGGTTCGTAAAAGTGCATGAATATACTGATGTTGATGTAATGGTTTGATTAGATATATGTAAAGGATTGCCCTGATGAAGGAATCATTCCGAAATGCATTGGCACTATAATCCTTAAAAACATTTACACTGGTGCTGAAGTCTGCCTCACCTTAATATTTAGTGGATTTAACTAAATATAACTACTTTATGAAAAAGAAACTAATGTCTTCTGCCCATTCTTTCAGACAGGAATTAATTTAAATTCAAGAAATACATTGGATGAATATATATAAGGTTGTTCTGAAAACCAGGTTCTGGGACATTATGAGAGCAACTGAATAGTTGGATATATTATCCAGCTTATCTGCATGAAAGTTGTTTATTTGCCATTAGATCTTAATGAAAATGTAGAAACTCTAGGAGGAATGAAATGGTCAATCTTTGATTATCCTAGTTAATGGTGTACCAATGAAAGACAAAAACATTTGGCAACAACTAGTAGACTTAACCAAAGTTAGAAAAGCCCTACAATATCTCAAAGAAAAAAAATGACTACTACACAGATATAGACATTTAACAGAACTTAAGGAAATCACCCAAATAATTCAGTATTCCTCATCAACCGGCCAATTTGAACTTGTAGATCCTATTAAGGCATCCAATATTTTAGACCAGTATACAATTCACCCACAACACTCCAAATACACCATAGACGATGCATTAGAAACATTTAAAATGCGTCCAGTCAAAGGATCTCCAATAAGCATATGGGAAAAAAATGTAGAAGCACAAGTCTTTCCTCTACTCTTTCCTACAGAAAACGGGGGAAGATATGATGAAAGAGGCACAAAAATAACAGCATCAAAATACCGCTCTTTACAAATATATTCTGAAGACCCCAGATTCAGACAAATTGTTGAATACATATTCCACCTCCTGTTCAAAAGTGAACTAGCAACTCTATGTTATGGAGTTGCACACACATTGAAAACAGGCTTCAATTTTCTAAACATGTCTGCTACCCAACTACTTCAAAAGATAAAAGACAAAGGTGAAGTTTTGCAGTCAAGTATCACAAATCTCTTGGCAAACATGCATGGTACAAAAGAATACTGGTTCCTATGTCACGCTGATGTACAGTGTATGCTAAGGAACAGCAGGATAACAAATGTCAATTTTAAGCAATACAAAAACATGTTGGACAGTGAACGCCAACAAGAGGAAGAAGTTCAAGCACAACTAAATGAAGACACTCCTGAGGGCAGTCAACCTTCTGTTACAGGAAGCCAAGAACCACTTGGAGAGCCATTCATAGTAAATGAAGCAGAATTAGCCATGACTGAAGTAGAGAACACCATGTATCAATATGAGCAATCAGAAGAAAACTTGACAGTGCTGAAATCACAACTAAATGATGAGCAATTTAGCATTTTCCTAGAAGTGACTAAAGAAATTCAACATCGTTTGAAGCATGAAAGTAAAACTTGTAGCTGTCAAAATTATAGACCTCTGCTCCTCTATGTAAGTGGTGAAGCGGGTTCTAGAAAAACATTCTTAATAAAAATCTTCAGCAAATTCCTACAGAAGTTAACATACAACAACCTTTCAGCTGTTGTAACAGCCCCCTCAGGTTTAGCTGTCTACAGCATAGGAGGTGTTACTTTACACCGACTACTGCTCCTGCCAGTAGAACACCAAAACAAATTAGAGTACTACAAACTATCAATAGAACCTGCTACTGAATTCTGAAACAAATGAAAATTCTCCTAATAGATGAGGTAAGCATGGTCTCCAACGTAATGTTGGCTTTAATTCACCTCAGATTACAAGAAGTCCTTAAAACAGACTACGAAGAACTCCTTGTAGCAAAACACGTTTTGTTTTTGGAGAACTCCTACAATTAACACCAGTGAAAGGTGAACCCATTTTTAAAACCTTAGGACACAAACAGTGCAGCAACACACTTGCCAGCATAGGAAATGTAAATCTCTGGCAACATTTCTATTCCGGAGAACTAATTGAAAACATGCATCAGTCTGCAGACCTCACATATTCTAACATTTTTTAAAGCATTAGGACTGGCCTTCTGTCTAATGATGCACAAACTATCTTAAATAGTAGACTCATCCATGAGCTATATGGGCATTACACATCTCCTGATGTCATGGAACAATTAGCACAAAACAATTTAAAATGTATGTCCTTAATGCCAACTCTAGCAAGCTGTACGTAATTCAATGAGACAATGTTAAAAAAAAATGCAACCAATAGTGCATATTAGCTCCACAGACAAAATAGGAGTGCACGGCATGACACTTCCTATGTGTCAAGCAACAGCAAGACTAAAAAGCTTAGATAATGTATCTCCAACACAGCTGGTTTGGAGAAAATGTTAACATTGTGTAAACTTCAGAGTAATTCTAAAACGTAACCTTGGCGTGGAGCAAGGTTTAGTCAATGGAGCAATTGGTACAGTTGTTGGCTTCCAGATGTATCCAGATGACAGCAGCATTCAGTTTGTCAACATCCACTTTGACAAAAACTTTCAGAAAATAAAATGATAGGACGCTCAGCAGTACAATTCCTTCTTTTCAAAGACATGTATGTACGCAGAGTGCAATTCTCTGTGGAGCTGATTCATGGAATTATTTGCGCCGAAAAACGGGGATTTGTGCACCATTCTGCCCCCAAATCCCCATTTGTAAACAGGGATTTGCGGGTAGAATGGCACACAAATCCCCGTTTTTCAGCGCAAATAATTCCATGAATCAGCCCCAGTGTCTCTTGCATGTCTAGTCACTATTCACAATTCCCAAGGTCTAACCCTAGATCAGGAATTGGTTGACATTGGCAGCACAGTCTTTAAAGAAGGTATGTGTTATGTTGCACATGTGTACACTTGAAGGGCTACTTCTAGTCAATGTTGATGCAAACAAAGTCAAGGTTGACATTTCTTGCATCGTAGAGTACAACAGACTACATGCACTCTACACACCCCATCTCGATATGTACCCTGTTCCTGTAAAAGGTTAACTTTTTTAAATACAATGAATGCAAACAAAACATATAAGAGATCTCCCAACAATACCACCAAAGAAACTAAAAACAACTGCTACTCTATCAAGTACTACAACAACACAACTATCTAGTGCAAACGAAGTGCACATCTATCTGCAGAAAAAAAGAGAAATCTCTTTTAAAAAAACAAGTGGAGGCCCAGAAAATGACCAAGAGACATAACTCTCCAGTCCATTTAAATTTTCCAACACAACTGGTGTAAATTGCTATGCAAATGTAGCAATCAATCTTCTGTTCCATTAGCCACCAATTGTTCAAAACATATACTTTAACGGCTCAGACCAATTGTGTTTACACATGCTCGTTCTTCATAGAAATGCCACAAATAATCCTGACAACACTTAGTGTCTCAGGAATAAGGCAATAATGGGACTACTGTGCAGGAATGGTAGAATTCACCATAAACACACAGGAAGATCCACAAGAAGTTCTAATGTACTTACTGCAAGTACTGGAAACCAAAAACATACCTATACATGAAATGTTCCAGATTTCACACACGTGGAAACATACATGCACTCTCTGCACCCATGTTGCACAAGAGCACATCCCCAATGAACAATTTGTGTATGTATCTATACCAAATTGTGACTCCATTCCATTTCATCAGCCAGTGCAAAATGCAATCCATGCCATATTATGTGCACTGTTTGCAATTCAGACAATCAGACAATCGTTCCACCTTACAAATATACTCACATAGCCAATATGTAATAGTAATGCTTTTAAGGTTCAATGCAGATGGTACCAAAACAACTGCAAGCTTACTAGCTTCACACATGGGCAAGTATCTCTTGTCAAGAAAACCTTCACAACAGTAGGCATAATCTACCACACGGGTGCCACAACCACTGAAGGTCATTATACTGCATCCATTAAAAAGGATGGGGTTGGTTTGAATCCAATGAGACTTCCATTACTCTAAAACAGAGATTACCAGCAAATCTAACAAATGCCTACTTAATATTCCTTAAACCTAAATGTAGTCACTTTTCTGTGAATCTATCAAGAGTTAGTGCACTTTAGACATTCCCTTAAGTACTGCACAATTCAAACAAACATAGTGTGAAAGTTAAATTCACATAACTGTACTACATTTTCTGTAATGCTGTATAGTTGTATAGTTATTTTTCCCAATGACCCAATGATTATGCAAACAGAAACAACAACTCTGCAAACATACATTAATGTTGTTTCAACCACAGTACTTAGAATGTACTAATTATGAGGGTCTATAAAGTTTAGTCAGTGACATCTAGCACTATCAACAGTTACAATAAGTCACCTGGTATGTAACTGCAGCCATACTGCTCCATTGCTACCTTTGAATAGCAAAATAGCTGAATACACCACCAGGTATCAACCCGCTTGATAAAATACCCTTCTGAACTATAAAACTATCAACAGTTAGAATATTCCAACTGGTATCTAATTGCATCCATAATATTGCAATGTTACTTTTTTTTTAACCCGTATTTAACATGCTTGACATTACAACAAGGACAGATGAGCATACTTACTTTCCCCATTTACCCATAAAAACAGCTTAGGTTCCGACAGTGTGACCATGCAGGGTCCTATAAATAAATCCTGCACATTTTACAACAAGAGGCTTGAGACAGGGGTCGGGTAAGAGCAAACTGTCAATGTTACTGTTCAGAGGGTGGTGGAGTATTGCTGCCTCCGTCATCAACAGCTGTCAGAGAATGCAGATAAGTCTGAAAAGGGGCCCAAATGTTCATAGGCCTGCCAGTGGCCGGCTGCATGCAAGACCATGGTTCCTCCATATCCAAAGCCCATGTAAAAGCATGGAGCCATTGATCTAAAGTGGAAACTACAGAGTGCAAGCATAGTAATAATATGCAACGAGTTGCTAACAACATACAGAGACCTGCCAACGTCCTGTAGTCGTGGCAAATATGGTGAAAATCATGGAACAGGCATGACATTGGGGTCGGAAAAACAGCACAAGCAAGCATCTGTGACATAGCCTCACAAACCCCCTATCAGAAGGTAGAAATTCTTGGACAGACCCAGAGCATGTGAATGTATCCTGCATTGTCGGTGCTGCATTTAGGGCACTCAGGGGGCCGCTCCCTTGACATCCAGTGCAGTCTAGCCGGGGTGTAGTGGTATCTGTGCAGCAATTTAAATTCGATCAAGTGGAATCTTGAATTGAAGGATACCTCCTGGGTGCGGGTGCACAGGGATTGCCAGTTCTCATCAGATAAGTCAGTCAATACCCAAGTCTCTATTCCATGCCCCGTGGAGCCTGTCTAGTGGTTGGCATGCCCGTTCCTGAAGCTGTCCGTATAGCCTGGCCACCCCTCTACATGTCGAGGAGACGCCCATAACCATAGTTAATTGTGGGTCGTCAGGGGGAATTCCTGACAGTTGTCTTTGATCGCTCGGCACAGGCCAGCATAATGCAGCCATCTGGAGGAATACACCCTTAATGATCCGGGCAGGTCCCACCACTCAGTGAAGGACCCCATAATGTAGACATCTCGTAGGACGCCAAAGCCAGCCGCGACCAGTTGCGCACAGTCGATCTGTCCATGGGGAAGTCCCCAGAAGACAGTTCCAGAGGGGGAAGTTGCAGTGGAATGGGTGGCGAGTGCCACCCTGCCTCCAGAGTCTGTTCCATGCAATTACCATGACCCCAGTAGGGTTGGTGGGTTCCAGTTTCAGGACCGAGGAGGCAAGGACCAAGGAGCGGATGTCACTGTTCCCCGCTGCCTGGCACTCCAGTTTGACATCAGGATTAGATCAGACAGGGTCAAACCAAAACACGGCAAATGAGCCTGGGCTGCCATCCAATAATGCTTGAGGTTTGGGGCAGTGAATCCTTCCTGTACGTAGGGGCTGGCTAATGTGTCCAATATTAATCGGACCGCATCAGAGTGCCACAGAAAGATGTTGATCGCTGAAGTGAGCTTCTTGAAAAATTCAGTCCCCAGCCAAGCGGAACTTTCAGGAGTCTATCTAGAAGCTGTGTGAGTACTACCATCTTAAGGAGTGCCACCCGTCCGGCCACTGTGATTGGTAGTTTCGCCCAGGCGCTAAATTTCTGCTCAAGTAAAGAGAAGTAACTCCCATAATTGTATTCGTATAACGAGGTCTGGTGACGTGTAGCTACAACCCCCAGGTACTTTATCTCTGATGGAGACCGAACAAACCCAAGAAGTTTCCAGGGAACTATGGTTGTGTTTGTCAGTGGGAACAGTGTGGGCTTTGTAAAGTTAACTTTTAATCCAGAAAGTTTACCGAAGAGGAAAACATCATTTATGATCGGTGCCAGGTTCTCCTCAGGGGAGCGGACAGAGAGCAGTGCATCATCTGCATAAAGCAAAATTATCTCTGGTTCCCCTGTGAGTCTTATGCCTCTATGGGCATGTCTCTGGCAAATCCTGCTGGCCAGAGGTTCGATAGCTATCGCAAATATCAGGGGCAAGAAGGGGCAGCCCTGTCTGTTTCCCCTGGCAATCTCAAATTGGGTGGAGTACTGGCCACTGGTGCAGACCGTTGCCACTGGGGATGTATAAAGCAGTTTCAGCCATGACAGGAAGCGGGCCCCGAAGTTGCTCTTCTACTGCCCACAAGAACCACCAGGAGACTGAGTCAAAGGTCTTTTGCATGTCTAAGGTTGCAGTCACTGCTTGCGTCTCTGGATCTATCCAGGCCAGGATTTGAAGAGGCACCATAGGTTGAGCACCGTGGAGCGCCCTGGAATAAATCCAGCCTGAGCAGGGTGAATGATATATGTCAGGTAAGGGGCCAGGCAAAGGGCTAGCACCTTAGCAAAGATCTTGACATCACAATTTATGAGGGAGATGGGCCGGTACGAGCCACACTGTGTAGCTGGTTTGTCATGCTAAGCAGTACATAGATAATCGCCTTGCGTAGTGAGGTGGGAAGCCTACCAACTATGCATGCCTCCTCCCACATGGCAGATAGTCAGTGAGCAAGGCGCCCCTTATAGCATTAATAAGAATTGGTGGTGAGGCAGTCAGAACCAGGGGCCTTCCCTGCCGAGAACGAATCGATGGCTCTCAGCATCTCCTCACTTGTCATTGGATGGTCTAGCGCCTCTCTAGCCTCGGCAGACAACACTGAGAGCGGAAGACCATCAAGAAATGATTCAATATGTAAAGAGAGGGCTGTGTCACCATTTGCCTATAATGCTTCGTAAAACTAAAAAAACTCCTTATTTACTTCTTGAACAGTGTGGGCCAGTGTACCGTTCGCTCTCTCAATTAAGTGAATGTAAAGAGTACTGTTTTCCTGCCGGTCGAATCTGGCCAGTAGTCTGCCAGGATGTTCTCCCTCACCATACTGTCTGGCGGCCTGGGGGTCATCTAGGAACTTGCGTTCCTGGTCTGCATGGGGCCTAAAGGTGTCCAGAGCATTCCCAACCTCGCCAAGTGTGACAGTAGATGGAGAAAAAGAATATTGCGCTTCGAGCTGGGCAAGTAGGAGCTTGCGCTCCTTGATGGACCTTGGGATCGCTCTGAGGATCCCAGCTTCCTTCTCTAGTGCGACGCCACATATGTAGACTTTAAAGGCCTCCCGCAGAGCAGCCTGAGAGTCTACCTTCCTGGTATTGATCTCAAAATATTCATCAATACCTGAACCAAGCTCTGACTCAAAGACCGGGTCCAGAAAAGCATTAGGTTTCAGTCTCCATGAACGCACTGTCCCGCATCCCGTACCCTATATCAACGAGATTGTTACCGGAGAATGGTCCGAGAAGGTCCTAGGCAGCATTGACATCCACCCGATGCATCTGACAAGTAAATCTGACAGTAGGCATCTATCAATTCGAGAATGCAAACCATGCACCGTCGAGTAGAGGGAAAATTCACGGGATAGAGGGTTTAGCAGTCTCCATGCATCAACCACTGTCAGTGAGGCCTGCACCTCTATGATGGTTTTAGCAACTGTGGACAGCTGACGGGCCCTGGCACTAGACCTAGTGTAGAGGTGGAGCCAAGTACCCCAACCCAAAGCTCCTCCCCATGCTGCCTATATGTTGGGAGCCAGAGTGTGAGACACATGCATTGCCAATAAGAATACATATAGCGAAGAGAATCCTGGAAATAAGATTCCCATTAAGAAAACCGTACATGCCTACACGACAATATGATGGCCATTTGAATGAAATCGCAAAGGAAGTGTGAAAACTGAGCAAAAGGGGAGACTGGTGACGTCATGAAGAGCAGAATTGACACACCCAGTAGATATGCAGAGACGAGAGAACATAAGCATTCTACAGAAGGAAAGGAGGAGGTGTTAAAGATAAATAATCAGGATGGAAGATCCTACAGGCGGTTGTGTGGTTCTGAATGTTTATATTTATTTCAAAACGACAAAGAACATTTTTGGTGACTCAATAGTTACTTTACAGTACTTTCGATAAGCACGAACGTTTGAGACAAACGGACAAGAGTGATTGTAAACAGTGGTGACACAGGTAAGTGTCAACCTCAGAAATATTGAGGTCAAAACTCCACATAGAAGCACATTCACAAAATGAGGTACGAAGGACCTACAGTTGCAAGAGGGTGCGCCCGGGACCGAAAGTGGTCCCAGGCGTGGTTCACACAAGGTGCACACAACAGTTTTTACAAAACATACACGAGAGGGGGATGGTACAGTTGTGTCACGGGGGATCGACACGGGTGTGTTTCGGCCAATTTGGGCTTGATTGGAGCCTGTCAATATGCTGGCCTTCATCAGGATGGACACCAGTTGCGGTGTGGTCCGTAGATTCTGTAGGTTAGAGAAGGCTGTGAGGATCTAGGGAGGTAGTTGACTGATTCACGAAAATACTTAATATGGGCTGAGTGGTGCCGTGATGATACATCACATGGTGTGTCGGTGTACAGCTTACCTGCTGCTGCAATAGCAGTGGAAAGCTGTGGACAATCCTCAAATGGTTGCTGTATTGCGGGTGCGAAATGCACTTAGAGTGGGCCGTAGGTTCCTGAAAGCCGACTTCTCTCAGGGTCCCGCTAGCTGGAAAGGGCCAGAGTGGGTCCCATATCTGAGAGAAAAACAAGGGTGGACCGTGACGCATGATCCAATTAAGTTATGGTGGTCTATCTGTGATGGATTCTGTGGTGGAAAAATAATACCATCTGGGGTCTGTTACCCCAATACTCCGTGGTGGTTATCCGTGGAGGCCTGTGAGGTGAGCTAAACCTATTGTGGGGTAGATGGATAATGCTTCATGAGATTGGAAGCAGCAATTTCTTAGGTTTGGACCGTGGTGGTGTCCCTGGCGGCAAGTAGAGTGAGCTGGCCCCTCAGGGTGGTGTAAATTCAAATCTGGTCAGGTGCTGTGTTCAATTAGTTACAAGCGGGATGCTTCAGAGTGGTGCAGCGTCCATAGTTGCCAATGGTGTGAGAGGTGGCGCACAGATGAGGCAGTGCTGTCCAATTATCTGATGACTGCACATGGTGCTTGTGAGCTTTAATGAATCTGGGATGCGGTGTTGAGGTGCATCGATCGGTGCAGCGCCTATGACAACGGGCACGTTGGTTAAAAAGGCTTACCAGATGTGTGAAAAAACTAGTGGTAGTGGTGGGCTAGTGCCGTGGTGCCTAGGAGCCTAGAGCGGGTGGCACGTAGGTACAGTGCGCTCTTACAAGTGAAAATGCCTAAACGGCTGATTGTTTGATAAACGGACGTACGCGATTATAAAAGTGCGTGGTACTCACTAGAAAGGAGAATTAATAAAACACAAGTAAATACAAATGCAGCAGTCCCTGATGTGAAAACTTACCGCAGTGCGTCCCTTCCGGGTGTTTAAGCATTTCCACAGGATACCTGGCAACCAATGGGGGTGCGCGGTAGGCAGGGGGAGGCGAATGCTTGAGCCAATTACCTAATACTTGATATGTAAGCCTATCATATGTGAGCTGGTTGGTGGGGAAGGAGAAGTAACCTAAGGAGTTGGACTACTCGCCGTCCAGAGCATCATGGAATAGGTAGTTCCATACTCATGGACCACCTACTCAGAGCCATTTCAAAACAGAGGGACAAGTAAGCAGCGCGTGGCTAAGTGCACTCAGGGGATGTATTATTTGTGTGCGGATCAGCTGCACAACACGTGTATAACGGTATCAGAATTGCGTCTGGCAACACGCCAACACGTGTGGAGCCTGTGCCTATTGAAGACAAAATTGTCAATTGGAGTGGCAAAGACCGCACCGGGCGCAAGTAATGATTGTCAAGTGTGGCACTGGAATGTTCTCTTTGCGTATACATAGATTGTCAATTGGTGTGGCACTGGAAAGTACTATTTACATATACATATAAATAGTCAAGTGTGGCACTGGCGACTGTCAATTGGTGTGGCACTGGAAAGTTCTATTTGCAAATACATAAATTGTCAATTGGTGTGGCAAAAACCACACAGGGCACATGCAATGATTGTCAAGTGTGGCACTGAAAAATTCTAATTGCATATACATACAGAGGCAAAGAAATATATATTAATAACTGCACAGTTGAAACCATATGGTAATGGAACAGCATTAGATCATAGGTGGTGTATCTGATCAGCCCCTGGACAGTCCAGTTCCAGCAGTGGGTGTCTGTGATGATTATCCTGGCTGGTCTAAGCCAGAAAACATATTTACAAGGTTTCAACAGGGCATAATATACATACTGTCACAGTTGCAGCCACAGGCTTAAAAAGCCAGAGTGTATTAGGTATTGTAGGTGTATCTGATGAACCCAAAGTGCTTAATGCCCAAATACTTAATGCCCCAGCAGAGCGGACCATCCCACGGGTGTTGGTCACACTGATGGAGATGGAGAGCCAGTGCTGGTAAGTGGGTACATAGCGAAAATGTCTGTGATGGGTTATGGGGACATCCCTCATCACCAGAGGGTAGCAGTATTATGGGTAACTCCGGTGAATGGGAAGTACCTCTCAAAAATGTTTCCATTCCACGGTTATGTTTAAGCCGTTGCGCACTGAATAGAGTTTGAGCACCCACTTTTGTTCTAGTTTATTGTGGGCCAAATTGATGTCTCCTCCACGTCATTGTGGCTGTAATTGTTGTAGCACAGTCCAGGAAAATTGTTCGTGAGTATATCCTTTCTTGTCGAAGTGTTCAACTAGAGGTTTGTCTTGTACTCGGTTCTTGATACAGGTTCATTGATCCTCTGTTTCACGCGTCTGATGGTCTTACCGATGTAAACCATAGTGCCCGGGCACTTGATGGCGTAGACAACATATCTGCTCTCGCAGTTGGTGTGGTTGTTCATCTTCCAAACGAAATCTTTGTGAGTGAAGGTTTTGTTGTTAGTGGTGTAACGACATGCTACACACCATCCGCAGCTGAAATTTTCTACTACTGGAAGAAGGTTCCACAGGGTTGCTGGTGTCTTTGTGGGTTCCAGAAATGTATGGACCAGGGTGTCTCTCAAGTTCTTATTCTTTCTGAAGGTGAACAAAGGTTTTTTTGCTAGGCTGCCCTCGTTTTTGATCAAGTGCCAGTGTTTGTTAATCGTACTCTTGATGAGGTTGCTCACTGGATTGAACGTAGTGACGCAGACAGTTCTGTCGATGGGATCCTTTTCTTTGGTGGTGAAACAGATGGAGCGGTCGGTATTTGACACCCTTTTCTTGGCCGTCCTGATGGATTTCTTAGGGTACCCCCTCTGCCCTAGGCGTGTTTGAAGTTGCTTGGCATGTAGATCAAATTTTTCCTTGTCGGTGCAGTTCCTGCGGATGCGAAGGAATTGGCCGTAGGGGAGATTGTATTTCAGCCCTTGTGGGTGGTAGCTTGAGAAGTGCAGCAAACTGTTTCTATCGGTCGGTTTCCTAAATAGTTCCGTTTACAACAGTGCTCCAGATCGATAAGTGTGCAATTCGAGGAAATTGATGGCTTGGTAATCCCAATCTATGGTAAACTTGATGTGGGTATTCTGTGTGTTGAGCCAGAGATGAAATTCCAGTAGTGATTCTTTGCTGCCTTCCCAGATCAAAAGGACGTTGTCGATGTAACAACGCCAGATCTTGATGTGTGATCTGTGGGGGGGGGTTGTTGTGGTAGATGATGTTGTCCTCATACTGGGCCATGTAGAGGTTGGCCAAGTCTGGTGCGAAAGTTGTACCTATACTGACGCCCTTAATCTGCTGATACATCTGTTGATCCAAACAGGAAAAAGTTTTCTCCCATGGCTATGCGAATGCACTGCAGGAGGAAGTTAGTAGGTATGGTGGTTGTGTCTGCCCTTTTCTTGAGGCAGGTGGCAAGTGCTTGTAGTCCTTCCAGTTGTGGGATGGAGGTGTACAAAGCCTCGATGTCCATGGTGACGAGGATCGAGTCGGTGGTCAGATGGACGGTGTCCAAGATCTTAATGGTTTCTGTGCTATCCTTAATGTAGGATGCCATTTTTCCGACAAAGGGTTTCATAAAAAAGTCTGTGTATAATGAGAGAGGTTCAAGGAGGGAGTCACATGCAGGGACAATAGGTCTGCCTGGTGGTTTGGTGGCATGTTTATGTATTTTTGGCAGAATATAAAATGCTGGGATCCTGGGGTGTGTTTTGTTCAAAAAAGCCCGTTCGTCCTGGCAGATCCATCCCTCTTCTTCGGCATGTTTGGTAAGGTTGTTGATTTCTTCTTGTAGACGCTGCATGG
The DNA here is from genome assembly GCF_040938575.1 of Ambystoma mexicanum. Taxonomy (NCBI): domain Eukaryota; kingdom Metazoa; phylum Chordata; class Amphibia; order Caudata; family Ambystomatidae; genus Ambystoma; species Ambystoma mexicanum. The sequence continues at coordinate 815,146,767 of NC_090929.1, forward strand.
GGTCCCTGTTAAGTTTCTTGTATGATGTTGTGTCATCCAAGAGGCGCTGGCACTCTTGGTTTTAGTCTTCGGTGTTCATGACCAGGATTCCTCCACCCTTGTCGGCCGGTTTGATGATTATGGTTGTGTCTTGATTGAGATCCCTCAGGGACTGTCTTTCTTCCTTGTTCAAGTTGTCTTGATAAACGTTTTTTTGTGTCAAGCCGTTGGTGATAGTCTTCATGACTATTTTTTCAAAGGTGTCAAACTCGCCCGGGATGGTATGCGGGGGAGGAGTGAAGGTAGACTTGGGTTTGAAGCCTGTCATATTGTCTAGCTGTGTCTCTGGTTCTTGTATGGTGATGTTTTCAGAGTCCTGTTTCTCTGGTAAATATACGTCCAAGGTGCGAAAGAAGTTTCTCAGTTCAGCTTCTGTCTTAAAGGGATCAGCCTTGGTGGCTGGGACGAATGATAGCCCTCTTTCAAGGAGGGTATGTTCCGCTTTGACTAAGACTCTGGAGGATAAATTGAAAATGGGAATGGATGCTAGGGCTGATTCGAGTACCATTGGCGTGTCCTCATGTATTGGCCTGTTTGTTGTGGGCGTCTCTTCGGTCGTCCCCGTTGGCCCCCTCTCTGAAAAAAATGGGTGTTGTGGTGGTGGTCCTGTATTCCTGCCGCCGCCAGGCGAACTAGGTGCACTGCCGCTCGAGGAGCCCGAACTGCCAGAGAAATTAACAACACGGTTGTGTCTGTTGTAATTGGTTTGTTGCTGCTGTTGTAGATCGCTGTAATATGTCTCCTTCAAGTAAGGATATGTTTTCTCCTCGGCGTACTTCGCCTCCCCTGCCTACCGCGCACCCCCATTGGTTGCCAGGTATCCTGTGGCAACGCTTAAACACCCGGAAGCAGGTCGACTTCCTACAGCAACCGTTGTTAGCTGAGGACCCCGCGTTAACGCCAGCACCGGACGCACTGCGGTAATTTTTCACATCAGGGACCGCCGCATTTGTATTTACTTGTGTTTTATTAATTCTCCTTTCTAGTGAGTACCACGCACTTTTATAATCGCGTACGTCCGTTTATCAAACAATCAGCCGTTTAGGCATTTTCACTTATAAGAGCGCACCTGCCATCCCACTGTACCTACGCGCCACCCGCTCTAGACTCCTAGGCACCACCGCAGTCCGGTGACTAGTCCACCACTACCACTAGATTTTTCACGCATCTGGAAAGCCTTTTTGACCAACGTGCCCGTTGTCAAAGACGCTGCACGGATCAATGCACCTCAACACCGCATCCCGGATTCATTAAAGCTCACGAGCAGCATGTGCAGTCAACAGATAATTGGACAGCACTGCCTCATCTGTGCGCCACCTCTCACACCATTGGCAACTATGGATGCTGCACGACTCTGCACAGCTGCAGCATCCCGCTTGTAACTAATTGAACACAGCGCCTGACCAGATCCCATTTTCAATTTATCCTCCAGAGTCTTAGTCAAAGCGGAACATACCCTCCTTGAAAGAGGGTTATCATTCGTCCCAGTCACCGAGGTATATTTACCAGAGAAACAGGACTCTGAAAACATCACCATCCAAGAACCAGAGACACCGCTAGACAATATGAGAGGCTTCAAACCCAAGTCTACCTTCACTCTTCCCCCGCATACCATCCCGGGCGAGTTTGATACCTTTGAAAAAATAGTCATGAAGACTATCACCAACGGCTTGACACAAAAAAACTTTTATCAAGACAACTTGAACAAGGAAGAAAGACAGTCCCTGAAGGATCTCAATCAAGACACAACCATAACCATCAAACCAGCCGACAAGGGTGGAGGAATCGTGGTCATGAACACCGAAGACTACAACCAAGAGTGCCACCGCCTCTTGGACGACACAACATCATATAAGAAACTTAACAGGGTCCCCACGCAGCCTCTACAAGAAGAAATCAACAACCTTACCAAACATGCCGAAGAAGAGGGCTGGATCTGCCAGGACGAACAGGCTTTTTTGAACAAAACACACCCCAGGATCCCGGCATTTTATATTCTGCCAAAAATACATAAACATGCCACCAAACCACCAGGCAGACCTATTGTCTCTGCATGTGACTCCCTCCTTGAACCTCTCTCATTATACACTGACTTTTTTATGAAACCCTTCGTCGTAAAAATGGAATCCTACATTAAGGATAGCACAGAAACCATTAAGATCTTGGACACCGTCCATCTGACCACCGACTTGATCCTCGTCACCATGGACGTCGAGGCTTTGTACACCTCCATCCCACAACTGGAAGGACTACAAGCACTTGCCACCTGCCTCAAGAAAAGGGCAGACACAACCACCATACCTACTAACTTCCTCCTGGAGTGCATTCGCATAGCCATAGGAGAAAACTTTTTCCTATTTGGACAACAGATGTATCAGCACATTAAGGGCGTCAGTATGGGGGCAACTTTCGCACCAGACGTGGCCAACCTCTACATGGCCCAGTATGAGGACGACAACATCTACCACAACAACAACCCCCACAGATCACACATCAAGATCTGGCGTTGTTACATCAACAACGTCCTTTTGATCTGGCAAGGCAGCAAAGAATCACTACTGGAATTTCATCTCTGGCTCAACACACAGAATATCCACATCAAGTTTATCATAGATTGGGATTACCAAGCCATCGATTTCCTCGATTTGCACATGTATCGATCTGGAGCACTGTTGAAAACGGAACTATTTAGGAAACCGACCGATAGAAACAGTTTGCTGCACTTCTCAAGCTACCACCCACAAGGGCTGAAATACAATCTCCCCTACGGCCAATTCCTTCGCATCCGCAGGAACTGCACCAAGGAAAAATTCGATGTACATGCCAAGCAACTTCAAACACGCCTAGGGCAGAGAGGTTACCCTAAGAAATCCATCAGGACGGCCTAGAAAAGAGCGGCAAATACCGACCGCTCCATCTGTCTCACCACCAAAGAAAAGGATCCCATCGACAGAACTGTCTGCGTCACTACGTTCAATCCATTGAGCAATCTCATCAAGAGTACGATTAACAAACACTGGCACTTGATCAAAAACGAGAGCAGCCTAGCAAAAAAACTTTTGTTTGCCTTCAGAAAGAATAAGAACTTGAGAGGCACCTTGGTCCATACATTTCTGGAACCCACAAAGACACCAGCAACCCTGTGGAACCTTCCTCCAGTAGTAGGACATTTCAGCTGCGGACGGTGTGTAGCATGTCGTTACACCACTTACAGCAAAACCTTCACTCACGAAGATTTCGTTTGGAAGATGAACAACCACACCAACTGCGAGAGCAGATATGTTGTCTACACCATCAAGTGCCCGTGCGATATGGTTTACATCGGTAAGACCATCAGACCCGTGAAACAGAGGATCAATGAACATAGGTCCTGTATCAAGAACCGAGTACAAGACAGACCTCTAGTTGAAGACTTTGACAACAAAGGACATACTAACGAACAATTTTCCTGGACTGTGCTACAACAATTACAGCCACAACGACGTGGAGGAGACATCAATTTGGCCCTCATTAAACTAGAACAAAAGTGGGTGCACAAACTCGATTCAGTGCGCAACGGCTTAAACATAACCGTGGAATGGAAACATTTTTGAGAGGTACTTCCCATCCACCGGAGTTACCCTTAATACTGCTACCCTCTGGTGATGAGGGATGTCCCCATGACCCATCCACAGACATTTTCGCTATGTACCCACTAACCAGCACCGGCTCTCCATCTCCATCAGTGTGACCAAAACCTCTGGGATGGTCCGCTCTGCTGGGGCATTAAGTATTTGGGCATTAAGCACTTTAGGTTCATCAGATACACCTAGAATGCCTAATACACTCTGGCCCTCATTACGAGTAGCCCGGTAACAGTGGGTTCATTACTGGCATGCCTTAACTTGCGAGTTTGTGCCCGTATGAACCCGCTAACAGCGGGTGATTATGAGTGCATTAGCACGCGCGTTCCCCCATGCCGGTAGTGGCAAAACCGCCATGCCGGTAAAGGGCCACCAACCCCCCTATACCGGCATTGCAGGTGCCGGCCATTGCGTAACCGCCTCATAGCAACCCCTAAATACGGGCACGGTAATACCGGCACGGTATTACCGTGTTTGCAAAAAAGGACCCGGAAATTACGTCATCGCGCAGGAATGGGAAATGGGCCGGCGGCCATCTTTAAAAACACAATCCATTGCCATCCTCCATAACCACCACTTCTTTCGTGTTGTTGTGTGCCACAACAGAAGCAGGATGTCTAAGGCTACCAAGAAGTCGACCTAAAGGAAGAGAAAGCAGCGTTTTCTAGACGCAGAACTCACCATGCTTGCCAACACCCTTGCACAGCATCCAGATACAATCAGGAGCACTGACCTGAAGCATGCGGCCCAAACAAAAAAAAAAAGAAGTATGGAAGGAGGTCGCACAGAGGGTGTCGGCAGTGGGGAGCACCCCAAGGAGTGTGCGTGACTGCCGGAAGCGGTGGGACGACCTCTGCCTCCGGGTGAGGAAGATCCTGGTGGAGAACAGGAGGGCCGCAATGGCGACAGGCAGGGGCCCACACTCCCCTGTGAAGTTGACAACATTGGAGGAGACCGCAAGTACCTTCATCGACCCTGAATCAATCGAGGGAATTGGAGACCAGGAGGTAGGCGCCGCATCATCCACAGAGGAAGGTGAGTGAACCATCACATCCATGTAGACTAAACCATGATGTGGCACAAGTGATGTGGAAGTGAGACTAGGCAAGGTAATGCATGTCCCAAGGCTACATCAACATATCCATTCAAGAATGTGTGCCACACCCTGCACCACACGCATGCTGAGTGCCAATCCCAATCCCAACAGAGGTGCAAGATGACCCAACCATGCCCATGCAACTCACCACACAGACACCAAACCAATGCCATGCCATCAGCCATGCATTGATTGCCCACATGCCCCCTCAGAACACCAAATGCCACACTTCAGAAATGAAATGATGCCTGAATGTATGAACATATCACACCGCAATACATCATAGCTGCCATTTGACACCATCACTGATGACCTGCATCTCTTCTATCCCCCAGGCACTGATGAGGAAGATGGAATGCAGGACAGGGGTGCAAGTTCATCCACTGCACGCCAAGGGACCAGGGCCACCGCCACCCCCCAGCCCACGAAACTGCCTAGAGCAACAGCCAGTGTACCACGCAAGGCAGTAACCCTGCAGGGGACATGTGCAGCCACAGAACAGCAGCAGCCACCCACAACAGTGGTGCTCCGCCAGCTACCACGTTCGTTGTGTCTACAGAGGTGGATAATGAGGCAGAGATCATGTCCGGCACACCCACCCCAAGCCCCATCACCAGCCTCCCCCCCCTACAGAGTCTGAGAGCATGGACGATCCGTGGCTCCATGACTCGGACCTAGGAGACTCTGACATTGGCATCTTTGAGGAGGACAGTGCCCTGGAGGTGGGCCCCACGCAGATGCCATCCACCACCCTGCCAGCCACCACCCTGCCAGCCACCACCCTGTCTACCGCCACCCTGGCCACCAGTACTCCTGCGCCGACAACTCTTTCGAGGCTTGCCTGGCAAGGGTTGAGGCCCGACAAGAGTCCATGCTGGAACTCATGTGGCAACAAGTGAGGCCATGAGGGCCATTGCCACGGCCATTGCAGCCAATACTGCTGCTGTGGAGGCATCGACATGTGCCTTTAGGGAGTGTATGGGGTCACTTACACAGGCCCTTCTTGCAAATCTGCCGCAAATGCAGCGCCCACACCTTGGGCCAGCCATGGGACTGACCATTGACACCCCCACTGCAACAACCCCTTCCACCTCGGCCCAATCGATCCCTGTGCGGTTGACGCGGAGGAGTGCACGGCGCTTGACCCTGGCACCCCCGGATCCAAAAATTGCCAAGAAATAACAGGATAGGCAATGACATTTTGAAAATGTACATTGGTGAAGGGACCACTGTTTGTTGGACATATGGGGACATTTGGGTTCTGTGGGGTGGGAGAGGGAGTTTACTGGGGTATTTTTGGGGTTTGTGGGGTGGGAGTGGGAGTTTACTGGGGTATTTTTGGGGTTTGTGGGGTGGGTGAAGGAGTTTACTGGGGGTTGTGAGGGGATTATGTTCACCATATCACGTCTGCTGAAAATACACAGTTGTGTGCAAGCAAATCATTGGCTGGACATCGTTCTTTTTGTACATGTACATTTATTGTGTGATGGTGTACAGTGGGCCAATTCTAACAAAAACAGTGTGCATGTCCAGATTCAGCCAGTGTGTTGCAGACACATTACTTACATTGTCCCTGCGTTTCAAAAGTATTCATCAATTAGTGCTTGGCGTACAGCATGGCCATCCCGTGCATCACGTAATGGCAGGGGGGCTCCTTCGCCTCCGTCTCCATCCCCTTCATACTCACCCGGCCCATGCAGGTCAATGTCAGGTGGCAGTGGTACATTCCCTCGGACGTACATGTTGTGCAGCATGACACAGGCCATGGTGATCTTTGCCACCTTCTCGGGCCTATATAGGAGGGCCCCACCAGACCTGCTTAGGCAGCGGAACCGTGCCTTCAACAGGCCAAAAAACTAATTGAACACAGCGCCTGACCAGATTTGGATTTACACCACCCTGAGGGGCCAGCTCACTCTACTTGCCGCCAGGGACACCACCACGGTCCAAACTTAAGAAATTGCTGCTTCCAATCTCATGAAGCATTATCCATCTACCCCACAATAGGTTTAGCTCACCTCACAGGTCTCCACAGATAACCACCACAGAGTATTGGGTAAAAGACCCCAGATGGTATTCTTTTTCCACCACAGAATCCATCACAGATAGACCACCGTAACTTAAATGGATCATGCTTCATGGTCCACCCTTGTTTTTCTCTCAGATATGGGACCCACTCTGGCCCTTTCCAGCTCACTGGACCCTGAGAGACATCGTCTTTCAGGAACCTACGGCCCACTCTAAGTGCATTTCGCACCCGCAATCCAGCAACCATTTGAGGATTGTCCACAGCTTCCCACTGCTATTGCAGCAGCAGGTAAGCTGTACACCGATGCACCACGTGATGTATCATCACGGCACCACTCAGCCAATGTTAAGTATTTTCGTGAATCAGTCAACTACCTCCCTAGATCCTCACAGCCTTCTCTAACCCACAGATTCTACGGACCACACTGCAACTGGTGTCCATCCTGATGAAGGCCAGCATATTGACATGCTCCAAACAAGCCCAACTTGGTCGAAACACACCCGTGTCGATCCCCCGTGACACAACTGTACCATCCCCCTCTCGTGTATGTTTTGTAAAAACTGTTCTCTATACCTTGTGTGAACCACGCCTGGGACCACTTCCAGTCCCGGGCACACCCTCTTCCAACTGTAGGTCCTCCCTACCTCATTTTGTGAATGTGCTTCTATGTGGAGTTTTGACGTCAATATTTCTGAGGTTGACACTTACCTGTGTCACCACTGTTTACAATCACTCTTGTCCGTTTGTCTCAAACTTTCGTGCTTATCGAAAGTACTGTAAAGTAACTATTGAGTCACCAAAAATGTTCTGTGTCGTTTTGAAATAAATATAAACATTCAGAACCACACAACCGCCTGTAGGATCTTCCATCCTGATTATTTTTCATATGTATACATGTACCCACCTGGGTAAATCAGGACTCCACCAGGTGCCCTAATTTTCTATTTGGTGTTAAAGATAAGCAACATTTCAGACTGGAAATGAAGATGTATATGCTACAGAAATAATGAAGAAGTTATCAAGTCATTTTACAAGTGTACAGTCGCAGAAACGCAAGTAGACAAAGTATTCTTTAAGGCTGGCTATGTAGTGAATAGATTGGGGCGATGCGCCAACATATATATGTTAGGCAGAAACCTGTGCAGTTCCCTTAGGGACCACTGCAAAAGATTGAAGACTACATGTGTTGGCAGTAAACCCACTTGGTAGCAGTCTGTACCACCCAGATTTACCTGGTAGCTGTGGCTGAGCAGTCAGACTTCCCTCAAGAAGAGTTAGGCAGTATGCAAAGTATACACAATAGGCACTCAGATACAATAATACAAGCAAACACTGACCAGAGCTTTGGTATCAAAGTATATAGTTATTTATTTAAAAACACACAATTGAAACACTCCAGCACTCTTATTGTAAAATATTCTAAACACAGTTACTATTGTAATATATACACCCCTTTTTCCTTATCAGATAAGTCACAGTAAAACACCACTTATTTTCATACAGAGGTGAGCGCTTAACTAGATTGCACTCCAATAGGTTTGTGAGAAAGGGAGGGAAAAAGACAGAATATGAAGAGGTACACCACTCTAAGATTCAGGAACACTGTTAGCAAGGCAGAGAGCAAAAAGTCACTGGTGAGCCAAAGTCCAAAGGCTGGGCCCACTCTTAGAGAGAGCAGAGCACAAATGCGCCCAAGATCACACAGTTACACTATGCTTAGAAAGTCTTGCAGAGGGTTCAAAAAGGGTTTAGAGAGGCTTTAAGAAAGTTTAGCCAGGGTGTCCCAGACTAACCCAGGTTCGAAAGCCGGGGGCTAAATCTACCCCGTACAGTCGGTAGCAAGGGAAGCCAGTCGGGACATGGTACCTTAAGTGGGAAGGATCCTCCAGCGGTGGCAGTTTGTTCCTGGTAGTGGGTGCAAGTTGCGTCATCGTCCAGGGGAAGAGAAGATCTCGACTTGGAGGAAAGATGAAGGTCGTTGCACTACCAGGGAAGAAACCAGCCGCAGAATTTTCCGGTTAAACGTGGGACCTTGGTTTCGCGGTCGTGGTAAAACGTGGTATCCCGGTTGCCGGGGTGTTTGGCACGGGCAAGGCGGCCATGAGGTACGTCGGGAAAGCGAAAAGACGGTGAAACTGGTTATCCCCACCAGTCAAAGGAAGAAGACTCTCCGGCGGGAGATCTCCTCTGTCGTTGGGAAAAGTGGTGAGGCAGTCCAGCAGGGCTCCACCGGTGGTGGTGTCGTGGCAGGTCGGCTCAGCTTCTCCCTCATCGGATTCTTAGGTCCTGTGGCGACTTCTGAAGTTCTAGTCCCCAAAGCCCTGCTTTTAGGCAGCAAACCCCCATTCACTCGGCCTAGCTGTCACTCAAACATGCAAAGTGGTGAGCCGGCCGGCTCACCACTTGGGCCAATAAGGATGGAGTGCGACTTGAGTTGCCTAGACAACTCAGTCCAGGGTGCCTAAATTCCCCTCCACCCCTCCTAAGTACCCCAGACAGAGTGGCACCACTTTGGAGGGCTTCTGCCATTTTAGAATCAAGTTTTGGCAAAAAAATACCAACCGGAGAATTAATATTAATTAAATAAACCGGCGGTATGTTCGAGGCTACCGTAAATAATTAAATAAAGGTAGTAGCCTAAAACAATGGGAAATCCCATAGGAAAATATTTGCGGTTGAATATAAAAAGTAGTATCCACTGCCACCAGCCAAAACTCGATCAGGGGGTACGGAGACGTGCCCCCTCGACTAACAGACCCTGGGGCAATCGAATTACCCCAGCCAGTACGTCCACAATATGATGGTTTGTACTGGTTCTGTTCAGAATTTAAGACTAGTAAAGTCAATGGTGACTTTACATGCCCTGGGAGACAGTAGTCAGTCCCAGGGTATGGAGTCTATACTGGGGGGTCACTATGACACCCCTGTGTCACTGCACTGAGGGTGCTGTGTAACACATATCACAAAAACACATGAAGCCCTATGGAGTAAAAGACCCCATAGCGCATTAAACACATCTAGATTCAAAGAAACACACTCAAATCATGCCCAAGAGTGAGGGTAAAAGAGTCTCACTCTTGGCAGAGGAAAAAATAAACCCCAAAAATCCAGCAAAGCTGCTGGGGGACTCACTAGGTTAGGAAATTCAGCCTAAACAGAGAATTCTCCCTAACACTCGCCCCCCCCAGACTAAGGGACAGGAGGATTTAATCCACTCCTGGATGAACCTCATACATCTAGTCGAGGACATACATCCTAGAGAGTCCATCAGCATTTTGATGGTGACACCCTGACCTATGTTCTATGGTCCAATCAAAGGTTTTCCTTTGTAAGCTATATGACCTACAAACCCTTTGAGGAACATCAGTCTTTTTAAAGTTATAGGGGATCTGGTTGACCAGTCCCTCAGAAGTGGTTACAACTTCTGAACCTGTGTTAGGCTTTTTCAAGGGGTCCTTATAAAGGATTCCCTGAGATCTAGAGGGGCCTCCAAGGTTCCTCACCACCTCTCTTGTGGGAGCAGGTTGGGTCTTAGGCCTCTTGGCTGGAGGGGTTGGGGTTAGGCAATGTACCTGCTTCCCCTTCCTCTTAGATCTAACCTTACCTACTTTAGGAGTTTCCCTCCTAATATTAGGATTTGAGTTGGGGTCTTCAGTAGAAGGTCCAACAGTCTGAAGGTTTTTGGCCTTAGACTTTTCTTTCCTGGTTTTCCACCAGCATTGAGAATTACCAGTTCTCTTAGGCCTAGGTAAGGGTCCAGTAGGTCTATCCTCCGCTTCCTCAGAAGCAGGGGGGGTCACAGACTCTGCAACTGGGGGAACAATGATGGAGCTTGGTTGGGGCTCCCATTTCCCTAATGTACTAGCCTGAAATGTGCCTGAGTTAGAGGTCAATTTACTAACACCAGGGCTTGTAGTAGGGGTTTCAGTAGAGGTTCCCACAGGCTTAGAGGGGTCCCTTAAGGTGGCCTCTCTTGCCAATTTGGTTAGGTTCTGGGTCTCCATACTGGAAGGCCTGTGGGTATTTGACACCACTCCTAGAGTTCTCAGGTCATTCCCCAACAGGACCTTCCCAGGCACCTCAGTCTGCACACTGACAGGGATCCTCACTGTCATGTTGTTACACTGTATGAGGGCTGGTAGAATAGGAACCATTTGGACAGGGCCTCCAGACATCTTAGTGGGACCTTTGGGTGCTTTTGCCACATCCTCAGGTTGAAAGAAGCTTTCATCCACTACTGTTCTGCTGGCCCCAGTGTCTCTCCTGGCAGGAGTATCCTGGCCATTGACAAGAACACTGTCCATATAATACACTTTAGAGTTAACAGGTAGGGAGTTATACACAACCCTATTCTGGGGACTAACCAGACCCATAGGCTCTAAGTTTACAGTTGCTTGAAGACCCAAGGGTTCTTCAACAAAGAGTTCAAAGTGGGCACTAGCCATCTGTACTTCATCCTCAGGAGTGAAGGCTAAGGAGACTGTGCTGATCTCTGCAGGTTTACCCTTGCATCTGGGATCCGCTTTGATATGGTCAGTAGCCTTAAAGATATAGCATTGTCCAAATGCTCTCTGAAAGGGTGGCTTGTTCTGACCTCCTTCTGGTTGTTGACCAGAAGGTACACTAGCCTGATTTGGTTTACCCTGGGGCTTACCCTGGTTATTTTGTTGTTTGTGGCCCTCTTTGGTATGGGAGGTATTAGAATTCTCTGGATTCACTTTAGGTGGCTGCTTTCCCTCATCCTTTTTCTGAGTGACCCCTGAATCCTTGTGAGTGGCCCTGTTGGCAACCCACAAGTCAGCAGCCTTAGCTAGCTTTCTGGATTCCTTTGAATCAGCCAGGTGCTGTCTGAGCTCAGGAGAGCAGGCATCATAAATTGACTCCAACATAAAAAGATTTTTCATACCTTCATAAGTGTTCACCTTGTAACCCTTAATCCATCCCTCTAAGTTTTTCAAACATTGACTCACCCAGGTAGCCCAAGGGGTACCATCATTCTTTTTGAGGGTCCTAAACCTCTTAAGGTACTGGGAAGGGGTCTTCCCAAATCTAGCTATCAGAGCTAGTTTCACACATTCATACTCTTTCCTATCCCCCTCCCCCAACTCCATTACCACATCAGTTGCAACAGGGGGAAGCCTAGAGAACAACCAGGTGAGTAAGTCATTTCCTGTGATGTTCTGGAGCCCATGATTATATTCAAACAGAGACAACCAATCCAACACATCCAACTTAGGCTCATACATACCAACCAATTCTTTAGGCATCCGGGGTCTTTTAGGACTGGAACTTCTAGAGGAGCCAGAGAGAGAAGCATTTTCGACAGATAATTTCTTCATTTCTAGCTCATGCTTGAGCTCCATTTCCCTTAGCCTTAGTTCTTGATTCATTTCCGGATGTCTCTGTTCAGCCAGAGTATTCAGTCTCTTGAACTCTAGTTCAAGTTTCATTTTCTCTAATTCGAGATATTGAGGACTAAGTGTGGGACTTGGCAAAGGCCCAGTAGGTACAGCAGGCAGAGCAGACAGAGGCCTAGGGGGACAGTCACAGCAGCCTCACCCTCCTCTTCTGACTCTTCCTCAAGATTATCAATATTTTGATCAATATCAATTTCTATACTGTTATCTACATTTTCTGTCATGGTAGGTTCCTCAGACCAATCATCCAGACTTTGGTTAGCTAACAACCTTTCTATTAATTCCATTTTCTTGCCTTTAGTCAGGAGGCTCTTATGCTTACATAATACTCTTAAACAATCAGCAGTTTTTGTAGCAAGGGACTCTTGACTATATGTTTCCATAGTTGACATGTTAGAAAGATTACTTTTTCAGTGCTAAGCTTTGTGGTTAGTTGTACTAAGGTATCCCAAAGCACTCTAAAGTGTATACTCAATACAAATCCCACCGGTGGTGGTGTCGTGGCAGGTCGGCTCAGCTTCTCCCTCGTCGGATTCTTAGGTCCTGTGGCGACTTCTGAAGTTCCAGTCCCCAAAGCCCTGCTTTTTTGCAGCAAACCCCCATTCACTCAGCCTAGCTGTCACTCAAACATGCTAAGTGGTGAGTCGGCCGGATCGCCACTTGGGCCAATCAGGCTGGAGTGCGACTTGAGTTGCCTAGGCAACTCAGTCCAGGGTGCCTAAATTCCCCTCCACCCCTCCTAAGTACCCACTGCCACCAGCCAAAACTCGATCAGGGGGGACGGAGACGTGCCCCCTCGACTAACAGACCCTGGGACAATCGAATTGCCCCAGCCAGTACGTCCACAATATGATGGTTTGTACTGGTTCTGTTCAGAATTTAAGACTAGTAAAGTCAATGGTGATTTTATATGCCCTCGGAGACAGTAGTCAGTCCCAGGGTATGGAGTCTATACTGGGGGGTCACTATGACACCCCTGTGTCACTGCACTGAGGGTGCTGTGTAACACATATCACAAAAACACATGAAGCCCTATGGAGTAAAAGACCAAATAGCCCATTAAACACATCTAGATTCGAAGAAACACACTCAAATCATGCCCAAGAGTGAGGGTAAAAGAGTCTCACTCTTGGCAGGAGAAAAAAATAAACCCCAAAAATCCAGCAAAGCTGCTGGGGGACTCACTAGGTTAGGAAATTCAGCCTAAACAGAGAATTCTCCCTAACAATATACAATGGAAATGTAAGGACCATGAATGATTCCACAAACGCGATTTAGCAGAGCTGGATTCCGTGAGTAGAAAGACTTTTTCAATGTGTGGCATTTATAAATCGAAAACTGAACCAGGGAGGTGGATCAAAGAAAGGCTTGGTTGGATGAACACGAAGAAGTCAAGGCCACCTTGGGCCTGGATGTGCGTACAAACAATTACAGAACGTGTGAAAAGAGCAAACCTTCTGTCTTAAGTGAGGGGCGAGAACATTGAAGACCTCAGAGGTTCATCAAATAATAGTATTTTAATTGCAGTAAGTCTCGTAACCATGGTCTACAGTCACATGGCCAGATGAAAATAGACACTATGATGAGCTATATCAAAACCATGAGAGTATGCTATACTCCCTCATATTCTCTAGCACAGAGAACATTTCCAAGGCCAAGTTAAAAGCCTTAAGTGACTAGAGGGCTGCAAGTGTGATGATGGATGCCAGGGCTAATTGGTGTGAAGCTATGGTTATGACCAACCCACTAGCACCTGGGTGCCAGCCTGCGTGCTGCTTGAGTAGGTGGAATATTACAGAGGGGTACAAGGGTGCCAACCAATTATAGAGGGACACGTAATAGAGAGCCCTATAGTCTGTAAAACCAATGGGACGTCGTGTATTTGATGACGTTCGTAGTGACCTGCACTAGAGGAGGGCTTAGTTGCCCCACCTGATATTAGACACCCAATCACCTTCCCTGACCAGTATGGGAACGTATGCCTAGATGTTTCTTGTAAGCCTATCACCATTCCAAATAGGTTTTTGTAGTTTGCAACGTAGGTAGATGACAATGATGACGAGTTTGTAGTATATAACCAGATATTTTATGTATTGAAGTGAGTGTGAAGATCAAGCGAATGCGTTGATGTTCGTTATAGCTCCCTGTTTTAGATAATTGACATTAAAACAGTTGCACTTTGCCAACTTCCTGAGTCAGTTTTGATTATTGATTTTTGAGTAATATTCTGCATCTCCATCTGTCTCTAAGTATTGCTACCTTGTCTTAACGGGCTGGGTCGGCTGCCCCAGTTCACGTAGTAGCAGAGCTGATGGTTAGAAATTCATCAATCTAGTAAGCTTTGGGGTCCCGGTTATATCGGACGTTCTCCACCATTTAGCTGAAAGAACGTAAAGCTCCTTGTAGATAGCGGCCGTTACTTTAAAATAAACCTTGTAAGTACAGTTGGGACGGGTCCCTTGTTTTCAGGTGAAAAATCCCCTCCCGTCATCTCCAGGAAGCTGAGCGGACTGAAGGCTGAAGAGGCTGGTTTGAGGAGGAGACGATTCTGACGGTCATAAGTCAAAAACGTGAATAGTGAGTAGGCTGAGTGAGGTGGAAAACTGAATGAGTACCGAGTGGGAAAGAGTGATAACGGGGACATAGTAATGGAGGGTTGGTTGGGGTATTTTATTATTTATTTAAGACAATGAGCGTCATAAGTGTGAGACGATGAGCATCACAGTGTAAGGGAAATAGACGAAGAGCGATCTATATAGTAAGCCCGGAGACCTACGGCAAGGACGTATAGAGGAAGCTCGTCTTGAAGTCCAAGTGCACATATATAGGCTACGAACGACTAAGGTGCCGTTAAAGAGGACAGCTCATACTCTATCAGAGTCATTTTAGGGGCAGAAATAGTCACAAGGAGCGTGGACTAAAGTATATGTGGGCCAGCCAGTAGGTCAGTATTGTCTGTTTGTTTGTATATGATGTATGTGACAAGGAAATGAAATATTGAAAACAAGGAAGAAACATGCTGTGGTGGAAAAATTGAGAGCTGAAATTTAATTATTTATATATAGTCGACCAATGGTGGTTTTTGAATAGTTAGATTAAAGTAAAAATGATATCGAGGCTTGGAGCTGCGACGATTGGTGCACGCTCATATGGTATTCTTTTTCTGAAAAGCATGTATTTGTGTGAAATAACAGTAAGTAGTGACAGTCAATTATGATTAAGTCATGATGGAGGATATTAATCCGCTCACACACTTGTGAAGACAGCTGGCAAAACACGCACCCAAGCTTAAGCAATACAGTGCAGAATGGGTTATGGGTACAGGAGATAAAATGTTCATCTCATGGCCACATGGGGGATCGCTGTCCAAAGCAGTCTTGCAACATATGACGACATACTTGCATGCAGCCTATACGGGAAAGAAGTTAGAAAAAAGGTTAGTGAAGAAGTACCAAGAGGTATGGGAAGACCCGCCTCCTGAGGACTGGATGCTTAACCAGTGTAAAGAGGGGGGTGAAGAGCCTTCTCCTCCCCCTACCGTGCCTTAAGTTAATAGCGATAGTATAAAAGATGAAGGATTATTTCCTTTGAGAGAGCTCAAGGCTGTGACGGGGTACAGTAACCTGACATATAAATCGCCTGCATGTAGGAGCAACAAGAGTCCTGACAAAAATTCCAGAAAGAGATGTGATTCCTAAAGTCACACAGGACAAGGAGAGAAGTGATAGACCAGGAATGTCTCTAGATATAGAGAGAGAGATAAAAATGGAAAGGAGAGACAGACAAAGCTGACAAGGTAGCGCTCATACAGAACAAATGGATGGGTGGTCAGATATTGCTCAAACTTGATGGAAAGAGCATTGAGGAAGTAAGGCAAGAGGAAGAGCAGGATGGACAGGATTAGAAAGACAGGAAATGAGAGAAATGATTGAAAGAGGACAAGGCTAAAAGAAAGAACAGACAAAGAATGGAACAGCGGTATCAAGATGAACAGTTGAAAAAGCAAGAAAGAGCAGAAGAGCAAAGAAAGTTTGATAATCGGCAAAGAGCAATCGAAGAACGAGATAAGCTAGAAAAGAAAAAGGAGGAAGAGGAAGAACAGAAGTTAAAGGATAGAAGATTAAGAGATGAAGAAATGCGTAGAACAAACGAGAGAAGAGAGGTGAAAAGACAGGAAGAGGAAATGGTTAGAGAAGAATCTAAAAAGCAAAGGGATGTTGATGAAGAAATGGAATGAAAGCGAAGGCAAAGACATTGATCGCATTGTGATATTTTACATCCAAATATACTCTGAGAATGATTAGGACCCACCATGTCAATGAGCTGGTACAGAGACAGCAGCAAGATGAAAGAAGGAATCCACTTGGTAACCCTAAGCCTCTGCACTGAACACAGTAACAGGAGACCAGGGTCCCTAGGGAAACCCTCTGGGGATGAATAACCTGTGTGTCTTCGCTGGAAACTTCAAAGGCTTCTGAGGTCTGGATTGCAAAACTCTGGACTTGTGCTGGAAACTTCAAGGTGCCTCCGGACGTGTCCTGGAAGTCTCAACGTGTGACTACTGTGTGCAGGTACTACAAAAGTGGAAGGGAAAATATAGATTGAAATAAGCACCGGAGCAGAAACTAAGAAGAAACCTCTCAGTATGTCTGGAAAGCACAAGTAATGTTTACCTAAGCCAGTGTTCATCGAGGTGAGAAGTGAACATGGACTCTGGGCTCCAATCAGAAGGAGGTCTGTGAGATATTCTGAATAACGCAAGAAAATTGAGAAATTAAGACCAGACCCAGAGTTTATCAGAGAGTAAGTGATTTCGAGTCCTACCCACCCGGTGTCAATGTCTTGTTGCTTCGACACAGAGTGTTCACGTAGTCTCTGGAATCCTTGTCAAGCGGGGATAGATCTGCAAAGAGGGGAGACATGATCCCAGAGATTCTGGTAGTGGAGTTCCCCACCGTAACATGCAGGGTGACCATGAGAAAGAGGCCATCAGTTTTGATACGGAACTAACTCAACGTTGCTAAGGCAACCAGCAATGCTTTCCTACTGGGAAGCAGACGGACATGGAGCTTTGTTTGCTTAAAGTGGATGTGCTGTGGCATGTGTGAGAAATCTCTAAAGGAGAGTGGGATACGTAAGGAAAAGCAAGTGAGACAGAAGGAAATCAGAATGCAGGAACAAAGGTAAGCAAACTTACGCAGCGTTTGCTGAAGGCAGTAGCAATGCGGGGAGATCAGATTCTGGCTGCCAGAAAAGCTGTCTTCCGGCCAGAGGGTGGAGCCAAGTGACAACGAAACACCTGAAAGCCTGCACTGTTGAGCTCTCCTACATGCGCCATCTTGGGTGGGATCAGCAGGACTAGACTGACCCATTTCCTGCAATGCCATAAAGTCCAGCGGAACCTGTTCTGCATGACATGCATAGAGAAAGAGTTAATGGAACCTGATCCAGTAGTAGCATGGGAGGACATAGAAGAATTCTTCCCGACACATGAGAAAACTTGGTAAGGTTTATCATGACATGAGGACCAAGAAAAAATCAAAAGGTAAAGGAAAAATGGACCGATTTGAAAGTACGGGGTCACAAGGTAAGGAGGGAGGTTTGCTTAGCCTCGAGCATAGAGCTTTGTCTTTGGACAAGCTGACTCTCAATAGAGACGAGAAAGAGGAAAGTCACACAAGGTGGGTACAGGATATGTCAGACGAAGACAGGGAAACTTCAGTGGGCAAGAGGGTGCTAATGTACATGATTCTGAAGGGTGTTCTCCTAAGGACAGAGAAGTAAGATGGTCAGATTTAGACTTACCTAAATCGAGGACGCCAGAGCCACTGGCGATGCTAGATCGACCTAAAGAGCGATCCCATAGTGTGTGGGGGGACTCGCCACCTTATATGAGTAGATTAAGGTCATTACCATGGAAGAAGATGGTGCAGAACCATTGTCCCTGCTATGGACAGGCAGATGATGGGGGATGAATACAATTTTGAGATCTCGCAGTTCCCATTGTTAGAGAAAGCAGGGGCCATACCACAATATATACCATGGCCCCAAATGAATAAAGATAATTTAAGTTGCAAACTCCTGAGTTTAACTTCGGGTGCCGGAAAATGGATCTATGAATTCAAAAAAATTACAGGAAACACATTAGCTATAGGGGACATTAAGGGTCTTCTAGCAGCTATACTTGGTGAGAGAGTTGATGACATTTGGTCAAGAGCAGGCTATGCAGGCGTCACTGTTCAGAATACTGCTCATGATGGAGCACCATTTAATAGTTGTAGAGCAGCAGTCTGGAAACCGCTTTGGGTACAGTATCCAAACACGTTGGATATTGCTGCTATAATGGCATGTAAGATGCAGGAAGGAGAGGATCCGTTGATTTACATTCAGAATTTCCAAGAATAATGCAGCTTGGAAACGCGCAAGCCGTGGTAGAAATCTATACCTGTATTCTATCATATATTATGTCAAGGGCCCGCCAGATAAAGTACAGAGACAGCTCAAGAAATTGGTAGGTATGGAGGCAAAACCGTGGCCAGAAATACAGTTGACAATAGCGTGTCATTGCTATTTGTTACAAGAGAAAAGTCAAAAGAAAGAAGAAGGCAGGAAGCTTGAGGAGGCTAAGTTGGTACAGAAAAAGCTATCAAAGTATGCAATGGAAGGGGCAATGTTAACTAGTGGAGAAGGGCAGGGAACACAGCAAACAATGGTTATGCCACAGGTGAATAACCAACGGCAGTTCGATCAAGGAGGGAATGGATTTGTACCACGAGGTAGAGGAAACTTCCTCAGAAGGGGAGGTTTTCAGAACAACCAAAGGAACTTCCAGAGTAACTAAGGTGGGTTTCAGCCTATACAGAACGATAATCAAGGCATGCAGGGGGGACAAATTAGAAGGCTTCCTCCAGTATGTTGGACATGTGGAATTATAGGACATACAGCACAAACATGTGGGAGCCAAGGTTATGATCGGAACGGGCAGTTCTCAAGAGGGGGCGCGCCTTTCCACCTGCATACGGCACACAAAATAGGGATAGGTTTGCCCAGGATCAAACAGTGTATCAAGCACAAGCGCCGAGAATGCAACAGGCTTTGCATCCGCAGCAAGCACCATTGTGTCTGCCACAAGGGCAGTCACAGCATGCACCTATGCAAAAACAGCAAATCACAAACACAGGAAAGTTATTGACTCCTAGGATGGGGGTGTCACCATGGAGGGAGGGAATCCTTTCATGGGCATAGGGTAAGCATGTCCCACAATAGGACAGATCACTGGGTGACTTGATGTGTTCAGTGCTATCAGTAACGCCAAATCCTCAAGAGGAACCAAGGGTTGACATCACTATAGGAGGTAAATAATTTTCTTTTTTACTAGGCACGGGTGCAACTCACTTATGTATACGGGAGGGAACATTTTTACTCTCGGGTAATGCCATGAATGCTCAAGATTTCACAGGAGCTACAAGTAGAGTTCCTTTTACTGAGAAATTGCCAGTCTCTATAGGAGAATGTGATATGTCTGTGCCATTGTTGTATTCAAAGCAGACTCCAGTTAATATACTGGGTCGAGATTTAATGACGAAGTTGAATATGACAATTTCTTTTACTGATGAAGGCATAGTGTGTTCGACACCAGTGATACATTATTTAAATGTGAGTGAATTCATTATGGCATTTATAGGGCAAATAGCCATACAAGGAGTACCGTTAGAATCAGAGGTGTTTCCATGGGCGTAATTATAGGGTGCAACAGGGTTTTTGTCCCCCCCCAAATTTTGTGGCTTGCCTTTTTGTTCCCCCATCTTTTGGCAGGAGGGCCACTGGGTTGGGGGGCCGCATTGTGGGCTGAGCTGAGTTTTATTTTCTGCTTGTTGTGGGTGTGTGCAGGCAGCGCTGCGGTGGGCCGGGCGATTTCTGCAGTGTAGACTTTCTTTCTGGATAGCAACACTATAGGATATTTCATTTGTCAGCCAATGAAATTCGGTATAGTGTTAATGACGGGCACGCTGCTAGGGGTATGCAGGCGCGTGAGTGGCTACCTTCTGGAGTGTTCTTGTGGAGGTGATCTCTGAGGCACCCTGGTCCCTGAGGCACGTGCGCAGTGTTTCCCCCACAGTGACGGTCGATGAGTGCCTTCTGCCTTGCGGGCACCCAAACAAACGGAACGAAGATTCAATTATCAATCACACAGCAGGTAAGTTTCTCTCCCTGCTTTAATGCAGTGTGTTTTTCTCTATGTGCCCCTGTCCCATATTTCTAAGGTGCGGGTACCTTCTGTACATGTCTCCTCTCTCCCTCGTGTGTGGCTCGCTTTCTCTCTGTCCTCGCCCTCTGTCACTCTCAGCGTGTTTTTTCACAACGTTGATGGATTGACATTGGAGGGCCTTGTTTAAATATTATTACAAACATTACAATGTTCTGGCTCACACGCACACCAATTGGGCATACTTGCTGTTACAGTGGGATAGAACTACCCGATGCGGTGTGAAAGGAAAGATGCCTTTATTTTGCCAGCAATTACGGGGAATTCAGTCGACACATTCCCTGCATCCTGATCGATTGTTTCAAACAGAAGGGTCCTAATTGTTATTCGTTTTAAAATAAATGGTATTCATGCACATTCTGATTACATTTTAAAGGTGCTACAGATGTGTCAAAGTACTAAGGGTTTAAATAGTTTGAAGAGAATGCAACTATTCCAATAATGACATTGGTGGATTCTCTCTCTGTGTAGCTTTTATATGACTTGCCTAGGAATTAAGTGGTTTTCATTCATGCAATTAGTGAGTTAGTTTCACATCTGTAGAATGTTCACTGTGGTGGATTTGCTTACGATGCCCCATTTAGACAAACATCAAATGGGCCATAAAGCTGTGTGCTCGTGGGTTTGGAAGGCATCAGGACACAAACAAAGCGTGTTCATACACGATACAATAACATGCCCTCCGTTGATGCCATGGGTTCCATTGGCACCCAAAACTGAAAATGCTGCATTATTACAGTTTTAGTGCCTAGTCGTATTGTGGCCAGTCTTCTTCCAAGAAGAAGCTGACTGCTGCTTGCAGTCCTACCCAGGTTCACCAGGAATAGGTGTTGGGTTCCTCTGTCATTATCTTTTTCTATGAGAAGTTCAATGGTCCAAACAAGCATATTTTGTGAGGAAATAAATCCACAGATAAGGTACAGGGAAGCACATAAATGTTTACTTTGTGATGAGTATATCCGGTTGGTGATCCGTGTATAGATGGTGATCTGGTTTGAAAATAATGATAACAGGTCTACTTCATCATAGAAAACAAATCTATTTAATACAAACAAACAAAGTGCCAATTTCATTGTAAGGTGCCAATTTTTTGCTGAACAAAACATTATTCCTTCCTTCAAAAATAAAACAACATTTTATTGTATCAAGCAATAACCTGCCATGGTATGATTAGAATAAATACCCTCTATAATACATAACAGTAGTACCAAAAGAGTGTTCAACAGGCCCTGGATCAAAAGAGTTTTCACCCCAAAACAACAGCAAAAGAATGCACATGTCATTTTCAATAGCAAACCCTGAAATACCCCACGTCACTGCCTAATAAGAAAGGAGGAATATGAGGTGAAAGGAACAGAGGAATAAAAGAGAGAAAAAGAGAGAAGAGAAAGAAAAACTGGAATGTGGGTGGAATCATATCAAGTGAGCGGTGGCTGGACAGGGAATGAGTTGTGCGAGTGACATTCAATACAGGTCAAAGCCTTGGGGAAGGATGCAGACCCTGTGTGGAGAGCGAACCAAGTCTGTCAACAGTATAGGTCCAGCACATCCTCCTTAATCTCCTCATTGGGCAAATGATTGACACCATATTCAACTTTCACTTGTTCATGCTTTGAAAGTAACTGGTCCCCATGAAACCCAGAAAAGCTGTGTTTTTGTCACAAACAGAACTTTTGTGACAAGCTGAGCTTGTTTTTAAGAGTCAGACTGGTGCAAGAGTGTAAAAAGAGGGAGACATGTAATTTGATCCACAGACCCAAATCTATGCAATCTCATCCCCCAGGCCTCATCAGGGACCAACACTTCCAGAATAAGTGAATCGGTGTTCTAGGGACCAGTCTTCCACAGCATAGATCAGACTTTGTTATTCCCAATTTGGCAATCGTAACAGGTGTCAAATAAACATGAAACACATTTCTGTGCTGTTGCAGTTTTAGATTAAAATTTCACATTGTATAAGGAATGGCTTATCGACCTCTGCTGCATACTTTATTCCATGCGATGCCAATGTTTGATTGTGTCCCCAAAGCAACCTCCAGGTACAGGATCGGCTGGCCTATAGGGCAATAGGTCCATGGCTGAACCAAAAAATGCAAAATGATTGTGTGGGCCAGTTTTTTGGGTCAAAGTGGGCACTTTTTTGGCATATGTGGGCCATTTTAATGAGTTACTTCACTATGCGGCTAATAGTTTTGACCAGTGTTGCTGAATAAATATTCTTTAAAATGCACAATTTGTATCACATTTTATCAAAACAATGTCCCTTGGATACTAGTCGATCAGTGTTACAAAAGGAATGAATAGACATTTTCAACTGTGGGCCACTTCATACCCATCAGTCTTATGAAAGTTATAACCAAGCTCGTTGTTAATGGACTCTTGTCGTGTAGTAGTTTAGTCGTATCCCTCACTACCAATGTCTGCCCACTCCACCCCGCCCCTTTCTTTCAGTTGTCATGATGTCCCATCCAACATTTTCAGCAAAGTTACTCCACTGGGTGTTTCGTTATGAGGTACGTATCTTGTTAACATGGCTGCCTGGTTTAGTAGGTAAGACTACGAGAATACCTGATGAGTTTCTCTTTTGACCAGAGATTCCCATGGACGAAGAGGAAGGACAGATGTGTCCCTTAGAGCTGCAAGCAGCTGTAGTACGAGGGGTTTTGGCTATGCTCATAGGATTTGATGACAATGGCAGATCATGGAGTACAGTCATTTCTATTGGAGAAGGTTACAGATTAACTGATGTCACCGATGAAGACATGTTTAAAGATGACCCATCTGATGACGAAGTAGTGTTCGACATGAGCATTACATATTGGGTTAGATCAGAGAAACGTGAGGTTCCACAGAGAATGATGATAGTGAGACAGCGTCCTGCATTTTCTGACAAAGACATAGCGAAAGTGCCAGTTTCTTTATGGACTATGGGCCCCTATGATGTAGACTTATTAAAGGGGTTTGGAGAAGATAAGATTAAACTGAAACCAGGATTAATTGTACCTCGAACACGGCTGTAGACCATGTCTCGAGATACAGACAAGGGTATTTTCAAGACGATATCCGCCATGATGGGTCAAGGCATTTTAGTGACGTCAGAGTCACCATGCAACACAGCAGTTTATCTTGACAAGAAATCGAAGTGGGGGTTGTGGCATTTAATTCAGGACATGCGCCCGATTAACCATATTGTAGAGGCTGAGTTTCCTCTAGTTCCTAACCCGGCAACAATCTTATGTAGTATCTCTGTTGGGGTGCGATATTTCACTGTGATTGACTTGAAAAATGCGTTTTTCTCAATTCCATTGCATAAACACTCTCAAGATCTGACATCATTCACGTTCAGACAGGCTAACTTAAAAAGCATAAGTTTACCCGAGGGGTACTGTGAGTCTCCATCGATTTTCAATAGAGTCCTGCAGATGGAATACAACACTTGGCAAATCAATATTGCTTAAGTAGATGATATTTTGGTCTGCAGCATATCGGAAGAGGAGAGCAGACGTGACTCAGTTCAGCTAATGGTTATTTTAGCTGAGAAAGGATATAAGGTGGATAAAGAAAAATTGCAGTATTGTCAAGAAGAGGTGTTAGACATAGGCCACTTAATTTCGCATGAAGGAAAGAAAGTTATAGCTGAAAGGGCTGAGGGCATTCTGAAAACAGTGAAATCGCACACAATAAAGCACAAGCAGCAATTTTTGAGAGTATGCAATTATGTGAGAGCATGGGTATTTGATTATAGTTCATACACAAGGCCATTATTGCAGGCCCTGAAAAAGGCCCAAGCGAATCAGGAAAAGATTGTATGGACTGAGGAAATGGAGGAAGGGTTTGACGAGTTGAAAAAGGTAATTTGCACAACTCCAGTTCTAGGTATTCTGAATTATTCGGAGGAATTAATTTTATTTTCGCACACAAATGGAACAATTATGATGGCAGAACTCATGCAGAGAAATACGTTGGGGTGCAGCACCTTAGCATTTTACAATGGGATTTTGGACCCAGTAATGAGGGGTCACTTCCCCTGCGAACAATCTTTGGCAGCTGCTGCGTTCCCTAATGAAAAGTCTGCCAGTATAGTAATGGGGTGTTCCATGACGATGTTTGTTGAGCATACATTATTTGCTGTTTTGGAAAAACCTAAGGGTACACTGATTTCTCAAAGAGCTTCTGCTTATGAGGTGGTTATATCGAATCCAGGGATTAAAATAGTCAGATGTAAGACAGTGAATCCTGCCACGTTTGTAGCCAAACCACTGGCAGAAGACGAGCATGCACATGATTGCTCCAACTATTAGGAGTTCTATGACGAGATTCCGTGGGTGAAAGAAAATGCTCTACCAGCTGGGGAGATTCTCTTTATTGATGGTTCTTCGAAAATCGATCAAACTGATGGGCAAAGATATTCTGGTGCCACTGTGGTAGGCACATGTCAAATGGGGAATTTGAAGTATTGATAAGTGCACGACTACCATCTCACTTTTCAGCACAGGCCACAGAATTAGTAGCACTGATTGTCATGCTCGAGAAGCACACAGACCAGGAAGTAACCGTGTACAGTGACTCTGCCTATGTGATGTCAATAGT
Source organism: Ambystoma mexicanum (assembly GCF_040938575.1). Taxonomy (NCBI): domain Eukaryota; kingdom Metazoa; phylum Chordata; class Amphibia; order Caudata; family Ambystomatidae; genus Ambystoma; species Ambystoma mexicanum. Next base: position 815,171,827 of record NC_090929.1, read on the forward strand.
ACACGCAGGGTTAGCACGTTGAAAAAGGAGGGGCTACCTCTGAGCGGACAGCACTCCAGTGCAACATGCCGCCTTATTGGACAGACTTATTAAAGCACTACAGCGCCCAGTAGCCATTGCAATCGTTAAGTGTGAAGCGCACACTAAGAGAGTAGATTTTATTTTATGCGGAAACCAAGCCACAGACGAAGTAGCGAAATGAGTTGTATATTCAGAGGATATTATGCGCTTTGATACACCTGATGTGAATGAAAGAATGGTGGTGATGATGATTATACATTAAAGTTTTAACAACTTGTCAAGGATGCCACTAATGCAAGTTCAAGGAGAAGAACCACGGGATGAGAAAGATCTGTGGACACGGAGGGAGTGTTCTTTATCACTTTCCGAGGCATTGTGGTGACAGGAAAACACTGGTAAACCAGTGATGCCTGTAGCCTTATTAAGGGTGGCGCTGGAACAGCTACACTACCCTGCGCATGTCACTAGGGAAAGCCTTGCAGCAACTATTGTGGAGGGATGGTTCATACCAAATTCGTTAGAACATGTTGCATTTTATGAAATAAATTGCATCATATGTCAAAAGTTTACTGCTGGGCACATGCTACAAACGGTCAGAGGTGTTATCCCTCGACCAAATGGTCCTTTTCAGCATTTACATATTGATTATGTTGATATGCTGCAGGTCTGTAATGGTTACAGATATATGATAGTGGTAGTGTGCCCTTTCTCAAGGTGGCAGGAGCTGGCTCATGCACACATCCAGATGCCACTTGTACTGCGAAGTTCCTAGTTTGAGAAGTATTTCCTAGATGGGGAATATGTACGGTATTAACATCAGATAATGACCCCCATTTTGTGAATGAAGTGTTCGAGCAGATCAGCTTATTGCTCAGTATAAAGCATATTTTTTCTTCAGCTTATCACCCGCAAGCCAATGGCATATGTGAGAGACTCAATGGCTTGCTTAAAGAAAGGATAGCCAAACTTAAATTAACATTGAAAAAGGACGGCTGCATTGCCTGCCTCTTGCATTATATGCGTTGAGGAATCAACCAGGCTCTGACCATCATCTTACACCCCATGAACCAGTAACAGGGAGGCGAATGAGAATTCCTCTCACTCCTCCATCGAGGATTAGAAGTGATGCCCAGACAAAAGCAGATTTGTTAGGAGATGAGCTACGTGCCTACTTAACATGTATGACTACAAGTATCTCTGTCATTTCAGTACAAGTCAAGCGGATGGGGTGTCGGTTTCAGAACACAGATGAAGACCATACATCAACCGGATCAAATTAACTTCTATTGCCAAAGCTTTTTCCCAGAGATCAGGTACTGATCCGGAACTTTGTAAGCAAATGGCATCAACCAAGGTTTAATGGCCCTTTCATCGTGGAGGATGTTACTCCATCAGCAGTGAAGGTGCAAGGAAGACACGCTTGGATATTCCTGGGAGATATGAAGATCTACAGTGATGAGACGACCACACCCCCACCCCATTCGGAAGCAAGTCAAGGAGAAGTAGTTCAGCATGTGCAGACTAGATTGATGACGAGGAAGAAGGATGCAGAGACTGTCCAGTAGACAGGTAAAGAGTTCATTGGACTCTGGTTTGTTCGGGACACTCTTTGAAGCTGCTAAACAAAGAGTGAAAGAAAAAGCTATTGTTCTTGAGCCACAGGAGTTTGCTGACATTGGACTGAGACATATTGAAATCTTGAAATGAAATGCCAGACCCAGAGTACATCTTTGACAGTTGGAAAAGGGAGCAGTTCCCTGATTCCTTTCTCACCGAGTTCTCTTTGGGGGTGGCCATGGTGGTGCCTAATGGCAATGTTCATCAGATCATTCTTACTCTTTTCCTCTTCATTCTTCGTGCGTATCCTAATTTGGTTGGGAGAACTACTGACGTTTACATATTTTTGCAAGATCCTAAAAATGGTCCAGTCGTAAGGAGATTGCTCGCAGCCATAATAGAGGATATCCTCCAACTACCTGAGTACTGTATGGAAAACATGAATCCCTCTGTCTGATGAAGACGCTCATAAACTAGTTGGAATGGTCTTTTATTTCTTGATTGAAAAACGCCTGCACCTTGTTGGATGATAAAATGACACTTTTACATTTCTGAGAGATCCTAGGAATCAATTGGCAATCAATCAATTGGTACGTGTTATAATTGAGCATGTTCCTCTATTGTCTGATACAAAACAGTGAGCATCCTGATGGGATTATCAAGCGAGGACATCTATAATCTTTTATCTTTGGTGTTTTATTATCTACTGGAAGTACATCCTCAATTGGTTTGGTGAAAAGATGACTCTTTTGTATTCATCAGGAACCCTATCAATTATCCTGCCATCAGCCAGTTGCCTGTGGAGCTCGTGGAGCTCATAGAGCAGATCCAGCTATTGCCAGAATATTTTATGAGATTGCCTGATTAAAGTTTGGTTTGTCATTCCTTAAAAATAAAAGTAGAAAATGGGCAACATTGATAGAAACAATAATGTGGCAAACAATGAGACAGCCCCATGACATGCTAGAGGCTATTGTTGTATTCGTTGGACTTACTGGTACATAATCTACACATGCATTATGTTCATTATCATTTTACTTTCTCTCACAGTATGTACTGTCTATTATGTAGATCCAAATAAGGCAGTAGTTTCTGTATATCATCCTATGCCGTAGGAGGGTACAGAAGTGGCAAGTGTAAGACCACCAAGACCTTATGTGATTGGTCCTACTCCATGGGCGCATATGAAACAGCCTAGTCTTGTAACAGATAAGTCTAAGCTTCCCTTTAGGAAAAGGTCAGCGGTGCACATTTTTCATGATTCTTGATATCCTTCGTATTATGCCAAAAGAAGACACATTTTATGACTGACCCTTCACCAGTAGCACATGTAATGACACTGATTGCATTAACACATGTCCCTATGATTCCCTGAGTAAGAAGGAACTATACAGACATACTTCATGATGGGATTATAAGAGCTCATGAGGCAAGAAGGAGACCTAAGAAAAGTACAAGGGAAGATGATCATGACTTGAATGATTATCTATACAGCACAGCACATTTGGGAAACAACGTGTGGTATCAGCACATGAAAGAGGTAGGCAAAAGAACCTCAGAGGAGGAATGATGTGTATGTGCACTCCTGCCTTATAATATTGAGAAGTCTAAGATAATCATAGCCATTGAAATAGATGTTCAGACAGCACACTGATTATCTCACATTGCACTCTGCCGAACAAGAGGTCAATTCATGGGCCGAACAGCTTATTTAGCATGGGCAACAGAATTGACAGATCCAGATGAAGATGATTATGTGCAAGACACAAAGCCAAGAGCTAGAGCCCACACTAAGAATCATGTGGTAAGATATGAACAGCCTGGAGTGAAAAGGGCGGGAATAAGATGGGAAGTAAACAAAAGACTTGAGAGCCCAGGAAAATCCACAGAAGGTATTCAAAGATGGAAGAACAGAGGCCAGATGCAGATTTGGGGATCAGTACTTTCTCCAGATGGATGGGAGGAAGGAGTAGTTAAATGCAGAGCATGGGTAATAATTGGAAACTAAAAACCAACCAATGACATTGTACAAAATGCATGCAAATGTCTTTGCGCCGAGACTTGCTAAACTACTAACACGGGTCGAAGATAAAGGAGGGCCCCTGCACATAGTGCCTTTGGAAACTGCAAAGCTGTGCTTCAGAAATAAAGGCACAAGAAAGCTTGGAGTAAACCATAACTGTGGTCGAATTTATGACGTGCCAGGAATGAGCATTGGAACAGCAATGATAATGGATCACTACTGGGCTTGTGGATCCAGAGTTTATATGAAGCTGCCCAAGGATTGGGGAAGACTGTGTTCTATAGTGAATGTTCATGTTCCAGCATTGGTGAGTCCTAAAAAAGACCTGGATATTGGTGAATTTCCCAAAGCAGATGTTCACCTGAGGAAGAAGAGATCTGCTGAAATCCTGAATCGAATGAAGACGGAGAACTATTTCTCAGCCAAGTCGATAGAAGCCTTTAATTCTATCCATACGAACACAGACTGTTTAGTAAGACTTCATCAATATTCAAGGTAATCTTCATGCCCAGGATCCAGACGGATGCAAATACTAAGTGGTCACAAATAACCAGATGGAAATTGTTGCAGATGATCAACACGACTATCAAGGGGTTCAATGCTATGAAGGAGGAGCTGAGAGCCATACGACTGATGACTCTTCAGAATAGGTATGTCCTGGACATGATCAGAGCCATGGATGGAGGTGTTTGTGCCAAAACTGGAGAATCATGTTGCACGTTCATTCCTGCTCATGACAACGAGAATGGCATCTTGACAGAAGCCATAGAAATGCTGACGAAGTTACACGTTCAAATGATAGACGAAGTGGAAGACATCGCTGATGACAGTTGGTTTGGATCACTCTTTTTGTGGGTTCCACAATGGATGGCAAATATATTCAAGTTCGTTGGAGCCTTGATAGTGATGCTGATGCTTGGATTCTGTGTGATCAGGATAATCATTTCACAATGCAAGAAGACTGCCAAAAAATCTTTGGGAATGAAGATCATGATTGAAGTTGAGTCAGGATGGAAGACCAAAGAGCTGAAGGATGAAGAAATCAGAAACTACATAAAGACCAGCATCCATGCACATAAGGGGACAAAGTTCCTGTACCCAAAGAATCTCAAGAAGTACGTGGGGAAATGGATTTACTCAAGTCCCAATGGACAATGCAGGCTTATGTCCTGGAATAAGGATGAGCATGTGAAGTCAGCAGGATGCCTGAAGGGAGTCATAAAGATATGGGTCCCAAAGAAGCATTTCTTCAGACGAGGATGTCTAGATGTGAAGGTTGATGAGAGAGTGGTTGATGAATTGCGCAGAGGTGGTAATGTAGAGGTGGAGGCAAGTACTCCCACCCAAAGCTCATCCCCCATGCTGCCTATATGTTGGGAGCCAGAGTGTGAGACACGTGCATTGCCAGTAAAAATACCTGGAAGATTCCCATTTAGAAAACTGTACATGCCTACACGACAATATGATGGCCATTTGAATGAAATCCCAAAGGAAGTGTGAAAAAAGAGCAAAAGGGAAGACTGGTAACATCATGAAGAGCAGAATTGACGCACCCAGAAGAGATGCAGAGACGAGAGAGCATAATCATTCTATAGAAGCAAAGGAGGAGGTGTTAAAGATAATCAACATTTCGGGCTCAAAATGAAGATGTTCATGCTACAGAAATAATGAAGAAGTTATGAAGTCATTTTACAAGTGTACAGTCGCAGCAACACAAGTAGACAAAGTGTTTTATTAAGGCTGGCTATGTAGTGAATAGATTGCGGTGATGTGCCAACTTATACACATAGGAAATGTAAGGACTATGGATGATTCCACAAACGCGCTTTAGCAGAGCTGAATTCCGTGAGCAGAAAGACTTTTTCAATGTGTTGCAGTTAGAAATCGAAAACTGAACCATGGAGGTGGATCAAAGAAAGGCTTAGTTGGATCAACACCAAGAAGTCAAGGCCACCTTGGGCCTGGATGTGCGTACGAACAATTACAGAACGTGTGAAAAGAACAAACCTTCTGTCTTAAGTGAGGGGCGAGAACATTGAAGATGTCAGAGGTTCATCAAATAATAGTATTTTAAATGCAGTAAGATCAAAACCATGGTCTACAGTCACGTGGCCAGATGAAAATAGACACTATGATGAACTGTATCAAAACCAAGAAGACAGAGTATGCTATAATCCCTCATATTCTCCAGCACAGATAACATTTCTACGGCCGAGTTAAAAGCCTTAATTGACTAGTAGGCTGCAGGTGTAATGATGGATGCCAGGTCTAATTGGTGGGAAGCTATGGTTATGACCAGCCCACCAGCACCTGGGTGCCAGCCTGCGTGCTTAGGTGGAATATTACAGAGGGGTTCAAGGGTGCCAACCAATTATAGAGAGACATGTAAAAGAGAGCCCTACAGTTTGTTTATCCAATGGGACATTGTGTATTTGATGACGTTTGTAGTGACCTGCACTAGAGGAGGGCTTAGTTGCCCCACCTGATATTAGAGACCCAATCACCTTCCCAAACCAGTATGGAACGTATATCTAGATTTTCCTTGTAAGCCTATCACCATTCCAAATAGGTTTCTGTAGTTTGCAACATAGGTAGATGTCAATGATGACAAGTTTGTAGTATATAACCTGCTTTTTTTATAATGTGTTGATGTGAGTGTGAAGACCGAGCGAATGCATTGATGTATGTTGTAACTTCCTGTTTTAGATAATTGACATTAAAACAGTCGTACTTTGCCAACTTTCTGAGTCCGTTTTGATTATTGATGTTTGAGTAATATTCTGCATCTCCATCTGTCTCTAAGTATTGCTACCTCGTCTTAAAGGGCTGGGTCGGATGCCCCAGTTCACTATCAAGGTCAGTGTCTACTATGGTATTAAAATCGCCGCCCCATAGTATAGGAATAAGAGGGAACCTGATCAAAAAGGAGGCAAGTTGGGAGTAAAATTATGGGTCATCGACGTTTGGGCCATATACATATAGTAGGACCACCTCCCGCCCCAATAAGTTACCGTATATCAGGACGCAGCGTCCCTGGGGGTCTATATGTATCACTTTGTGGGTGAATTTGAGGGACGTATGAAGCAGGATCATCACACTGCGGCTCTGAGTAGAGTAGGTGGTGTAATAGCGCTGTGAGTCTCATGACCTGGAAAACCTATCGCAGCCCCCGGCCAATGCATGTGTCTCTTGCAAAAAGAGGACCCAGACTTTATGTCGTTCCACATAGAGCTGCAATTTATGCATCTTGACAGGGTTGCCCAGCCCTCTGACATTCCAGCTCATGAATACTAGACCATCATCCGCCATGTAGTCGGTGGACACACTGGAGACTGACCAAGGCCAGGAGGGGATAGCTCATGGGATAAGCTGACCCGGAAAAAGGTTCCTATTGTCTCTCCAAACCAAGTCAAGCAACTTGGTAACTTTTTGTCCCCCACAACCTCCCCCTAACCCCACCCTCCTCCCAATCAGAGGAGTGAATCCCAAATTGCCCTTCAACCAATGACAACAACAGTTGCAACATTGCATCGGGGGCTGCATGCCGGGTGCAGCCCTGCCTACATCACAACAGAACGTTACATAGTAATACAAGTGTATAGTGCATTTACAGCATAGTGAAACTGAGTTATAACAGAGCGACTTCACAGTAGATTTTGCAAGTGAGAACACTACAATGAGATCAAGAACTAATTCCCAGCCAGGTGGACACCTGGAACATTAAAATGATCTTGATGTGCTCGGGTCATCCGGGGAACTGTTCTTTCAGAAATGTCACGGCCTCCTCAGGTATTGTGAAGCACGTTCCTGTTATGTTCTACCCCGAGTTTGGCCTGGTACATCATGGCATACTTCACCCCCAAATCGTGGAGCCTCTTCTTCATTGTCAAGAAGGATTTGCATTTGTTCTGCACCGCTATCGAAAGGTCAAGATATAAATGAATCCTGCTGGAGCCCAGCATTCGCTTCCCTTTGGCCCTGGCTGCCTTGAGCAATGCATCCCTGTACCAATAATTGAAAACACGTGCAATTACAGGGTGTGGAAGAGCCGCCGGTCTGGGCTTGAGAGCCAGAGAGCGGTGAGCACGCTCAATAGCAAATTGTGGTGAGAGTTTAGGACCATCCAGCAGTGTTAATAAAGTTTGTTCAACAAAATCTTCCATGGGGCCATCCTGGTTGTTTTCTGGGACGCCTATGATGTGTATATTATTGCAGCGAGACTCCAGATCTTAATTTTTCTTACTGATGGACTGCACCTGCCTTGTGAGTGAGGATACGACTGCCCTCAATGCCGTGATGTCGTCTTCCGTTATCCCAACCCTAGTCTCAACTTCGGTAACTCGTGCATCAGTCTTTTCCATTTGGGAGTTTATAGCGCAGATGGTGCCACTCATGTCGTCTAACTTAGAGTGCAGGGCAGTGAACCCCTTGTGCGTATAATCCATCATGCGTTGCAATTCAGTAGGTTCCTCCGGTGCTTGTGGTTCGCTGCCATCCCCCTCAGAAGCCCCTTGAATCTTAGGTGCTACTTTAGTGTAAATGTTAATAGAGCTTTGCTTCTTACCGCCACCCTTGGCCATGATAGCAGATCAATGCAACAGGAAGGGATCCAGGGATGCATAAGAATAGGGGGGCGAACAAGGGCTGATAATTTAGGGCTTGCACGAAGTGTGCAGTGTTGTGCAGTCACAATGAACACAAATGACAGACTTAATCTTGCTTGGAGCACGTCCAGGGGCCTTTGAGTGGCTGCCCCTCCTGAAGTCTTGGAGTTTGATAGGGGCAGTCTGACCAGGGGGGCTGGTATGTCAGCAGGGGTGAAGCCAAGACCAGTGTGAAGGAAGATGGACCGAACAGCAGCTGCGGGCCATCCAGCTGCGTCCCTCAGCAGTAGATCCCAGGTTAGTGTTATCACACTCACAGCCGAACTCCAGATATCCTCTGCATGCTCAAACCGCAGGAAGGAATGGGGGGGGCTCTTGGGGGTACCACTGATATAGCAATAGCAAGAGGGATAAATAGTCTTGATTTTCCTAAGTATGAAGGGGCCCCTCTCTCATCGATGGATGCCGGGGGTAGAAAGATGTATCAGCACGGTGTGCACTCACATCAGCAGCCAGCACCAGTGGGGGCACACAGATGCCTCTGGGCCCAGAGGGGTGAAGCACCCAGGCCAGCGACAGACAGGTTGAGGGTAGAATCAGAATGGGGGAGCCCGCATGCAGGGGACAAGCAGAAAGCAGTCCTCAGTAGAGTGACGTTGCAATCCAGAAGTTGGGTGAGCAAACAGGTCTGGGGACAATCCAACAGCTGGGGGCCACCTCCGATAGGGAGCCCCACAGCCCCATGCCAAGGTGCAAGTGTCCCTCAAGTCCACACAGAATCAAGCAGCACTCCTCTGAGCCAGTAGAACGTCAGCCCAGGGGGGTCATGAAACAGGTGAAGACAGGGTAGTGAACGGAGAGACCCTGATGAGGATCTCAATAAGTAGGACCTGCGCTCGCTCATAAGCAGGGGTAGGCAGCCCCCCATGTCTGAGCTCCAGCAGCCCCAATTCTCCAAAAGCACAGCAAGCTTGTGCCAGGAACGGAGCGAGGTATCAATCAGGAAGGGTTCTATCGCGGGACTTCAAGATCCGCTCTCAATGTAGCAGCCATGAGGGACAGCCTCTGCCGGGTACATGGCCACCAAGCCCTGCTCAACCGTACAAACAGATGGGGCGGAGAGCCGCAAGACCAGAAGTCCAGATCACTGCAGCCCGAAACACCAAGGCAGCTCTCCACAGAATCGCAGCCAACTGGATCACTACACCGGCCACAGCAGTCGCAGCCGCACACCACCACGCAGTAGTGAGCTCTGCCCAGAGCACATGCAGATGGAGAGGGCCACCAGGTCATGTCTATACGCTCCAGCAACAGCTCAGCCCTGCTGCAAATCAGGCGTAACAGCACCCACAGAGTTAAACAGACCGGAGCAGAGTTGGTCCGCCGTATTAATCACGCCACAGTGATTGAATTATGCACAGAGTAATTCGTCGAGATGAGGTCCCGGGCTGCACAGCTTGTAACTCAAGCTGCCATCTTCTCCGCGCGTGCAACAGGGGCCCTCTGCAATTTTAGGTAATACTGTATAGATTTTTTTTCAATGACCCAATGAATATGCAAACAGAAATAACAACTGTGCAAAACACACACTAATGTTGTTTAAACCATGGTGCTTAGAATGTACTGATTATGAGGGTCTACAAAGTTTTGTCACTGACCTGGAGAACTATCAACTGTTAAAATACGCCACCTGGTATCTAACTGCAGCCATACTACTGCAATACTACTTTCGAATAGCAAAATTGTTAGAATACACCAACAGCAATCAAACTACTTCAAAACATACCCTTAAAACCTGTAAAACTATCAACAGTTAGAATACGCCAAATGGCATCAAACTCCACCCATAATACTGAAATGTTACTTTTCAATCGTAAAATTGTTAGAATTCACCAATAGAAATCAAACTACTTCAAAACATACCCTTCAAAACTGTAAAACTAGAAACAGTTAGAATATGCCACCTAGTATCTAACTGCAGCCATACTACTGCAATACTACTTTTGAATAGCAAAATAGCTAGAATACACCAACCGCAATCCAACTGCTTCAAATCATACCCTTAAAAACTGTAAAACTATCAACAGTTAGAATACACCAACTGGTATATAACTCCACCCTTAATACTGCAAAGTTACTTTTGAATCGTAAAATAGTTAGAATAAACCAACAGGAATCAAACTACATCAAAATATACCCTTCAAAACTATAAAACTATCAACAGTTAGAATAGGCCAACTGGTATCTAACTGCGCCCAGAATACTGAAATGTTACATTTCAATCATAAAAAAGTTAGAATACACCAATAGAAATCAAACTATTTCAAAACATATCCTTCAAAACTGTAAAACTATCAACAGTTAGAATATGGCAACTGGTATCTAACTGCACTCATTTTTTTTTTTTTTAAAGTATTTTTATTGGTTTTCGTGATAAGATAAGACATTACAAACTCGTGAATTAAACAAGTGAAGAAGAGAGAAAGAGAGAATAAGATGGGGAGAAAGAAAGAAAGGAAAAAAACCAAGAGGAAACTTATCCTAAACAACGATAGTCTTCGTATAATGTAGTAAGTGAAGTTCGTGATGGTGGTTCAGTCCAGAGTATGGCTTCTCAGGAAGTGGGGGGGAACAGCTGCAAGAGGCATATACTTTGTAATAGTGGGGGCCTGTCATTGGGAACCGCAACAGGTGTTCAAGGGGGCTTATGGTCCGCGTCGAAGTGCATGCCCGTTAGAAGGGCCCTCCAAGCGACCAAGGAGCCGCTTGTGGCTTCTCCACTGGATGTAGTTCCTTCCTGCCAGGCTCTGGTCTCTGCCGTCGTCCACCTCGCCATTTCGTTAAACCATCGCTCGTGTCTAGGGCCCGCTGGTGTCTTCCAGGCCATCGCTATAGTTCTTTTGACAAGTATACATGAAATGTCCATCAGTTTCACGAGGTGTTTGAACTTACTCGGTCTGGGGTATGTACCCAATAGGCACTCTCCTGGTGACCATTCGTATCGCTCCATACCGGCGTCTCTACAGGATTGCTTGGCTTTCGACCAGAGTGTCGTCACTTTGGTGCAGGACCAGAACATGTGAATCATGTCTGCCCTGTCGTTCCCGCACCATGGGCATACCGGTGGAACCTTCGCGTTGAACGAGGCAACCCTGTGGGGGGTCATGTAAGTTCGATAAAGGACGTTCAATTGTATCTGGCCAAATCTGGAGTTTCTCGAGACATTCTTGGGGAATATTAGTGCTCTTTCCCATTCTTTATCAGTGAGCGGGGCCGCGAAGTCTGCTTCCCATTTCGCCCTCAGTGTCGCTCCCTTAGGGTTTGGTTTGTCGATGAGCCTGTTGTATAACCTGGAGACAGGTCTCCATCCATCAGAGAGGTCATACATTTCTTGTAGTAGAGGGTCCGAGGTAGGTTCCTCTGGCCAGGTGGGCCACTGATTCTTGGCGGTACGTTTGAGCCTATGGTACCAAAGGAACTGGCCTTTGGGCAGCCCTTCGATTTCCTGGATCGATTCAAAGTCCCTGAACACTCCATCTTCAAACATGTCTCCCCATGTGTATATCGCGGCTTCCTCCCACTTCCTTGCTATGGGGAGGTCTGCCTCCTTCTTGCACGCATCAGCCATTATGGGATGGTCCGAAGAGTATGGGTGTTGCACCTTCCTGATGTGGCAAGTCCTGGTCCATATCTGTCTGCCAAGCCCGACAACCATGGGGGTTTCCGGAGAGCGGCTGAGGGGATCCCACAGGGTTTCCTTGGGGGTTAGGTTGGTGTGGTGTTGCTTCAGCAGCCCCAGTTCAGCTGAAGATTCGTCTGACAGCCATCTTGTGATGTGACTGAGCTGGGCGGCCAAGTAGTAGAGCTGGAGATCTGGAAGTTTGATTCCACCCTCTTTATGTGGAAGGGTTAGTGTGGCCAGTGACAACTTATGCCTGTGGGGTCCCCATAAAAAGTCCTTGATAATAGCTTCCAATTTCCTGAAGAAGGGGGGCCGTATGTAATGGCAAATGTTCACGAAGAAGTATAAGAAGCGAGGGAGGATTATCATTTTAACTATCGCCGCTCTCCCCACCATTGCCAGTGGGAGTTTAGACCAGAATTTTACGGACCGTCGGAGGTTGGTGACGGCTGCTTCTGTGTTGTGCTCATGTGTGAGCTGTGGGGTGTGGCTGAGATTAATCCCCAGGTATCTGAACTTCTCGAGTTGCCATTTTATCCCTATGATTGGAAGGTCCTCCGCTGAGATGTCTCTCAATCCGGCCAGGGGGAATGCTGAGGATTTGTGTCTACTAAATTGGATTCCGGAGTATCTCGCGTAGTTGTCGAGTACCTCCAGAGCTGTCAATGCATTGAACTCAGGGTCTTTTAGGTACAAGAGAACGTCATCAGCATACAGTGATATTATGTTATAGGCGTTGCCCACCTTAATGCCGGCATCAAAGAGTTGCTGACGAAAGTATAAGGCAATCGGTTCCAGTCCCAGTATGTACAGCATGGGCGAGAGTGGGCATCCTTGTCTCGTGCCCCTCTGTATTTTCCAGGATTCTGAGACTGTGCCGCCTGTCTTGACCCTGGCCACAGGGGAGTTGTAGAGAACCTGGACCCATCTGATGAAACCATTTCCGAAACCAAAGGCCCGCAGGGCCTCCACCAGCCACTCCCAGTAGATGGAGTCAAAAGCCTTAATGGCGTCAAGTGACAGTATCGCTAGTTCTTCCTCCGAGTCGTGAGTTTCGGCCATGATGTGTTGGAGCCTCCTCAGGTTGGCTGTGGTGTTGCGACCTGGGACAAATCCGTTCTGATCTTCATGGATTATGGACCCTAGCACTCTAGCTAGTCTGCTGGCCAGTATTGAGGTGAGGATCTTGCTATCATAATTGAGCATGGCCAGGGGTCGGTACGAGTCGCAATCAGTGGGTGGTTTATGGGGTTTAAGCATGGGGATGATTATGGTTTCTCTCATGGTGTTGGGGAGGATCCCATTTGTGTAAGCTTCCTGGTAGACTTCGTGTAGGATGGGGGTGAGAATGGGTTCGTATGCTTTATAGAATTCTGGCGTAAGTCCGTCGCTACCTGGGGTCTTAGAGGTGGCGAGCGACCTGATGGCCCATCTTACATCATCGGGAGTAATGTCCATGTCTAGTTCGGTTCTCTGTTCGCTGGTTATTTGGGGTATGTCGATCTCACCCAGGGTGTCTATTATTTCAGTGGTGGGGATTCGGGCTTCATGAGCATATAGTTTTGAGTAGAACTCGGCAAATGCTTTGTTGATCCCCATCTGCGTCCTGTGGGATGTACCCTCTGCATCTATTATCTCTGTTGGCAAGTGTTTAGGGTGCTCTCTTCTGCATAACCAAGCCAGCAGCTTACCCGGTTTGTCCGATTCCCTATGGGATCGAGCGGTGTATGTGGCAAAGTCAAATTTTTCAAGTCTGTCCCAGGAGAGCTGACATTTCTCTCGGGCCGTTTTCAGTTCCGTTTCGACTCCCGGGGAGGTATCAAGAGTGGACTCCAGGCGGGTGATCTCTGATTCCTGGGCCTCAAGTGATGTCTTTAGTTGCCTGCGGGTGCCACCAGCTCTAGATATGATTTCTCCTCTGGTGACCACCTTCATGGCCTCCCACAATGTGCTCCAAGTGGAGACGGATCCCTTATTGATATCGACGTACTCCTCTAGTTTCTCGGCAAGGTCCTCTCTGAACTGTGGATCCTCTAGCGTCGCGGAAGGCATTCTCCACATGGGGATCGGGGGTCTGGGTCCTCTCTGCCTCCATTGCATAATTAACGGGGAGTGATCGGAAATAGTTCTCCCCAGATACTCTGTGGTTACCGCCAGCGGGGCTTCGTCACGGTCAATAAACAAGTAATCTATCCTTGTGTGGACGTTGTGTGGGGCTGAGTAATGGGAATAACTCCTAACGGATGGGTGTTGCATCCTCCAGATGTCTACTAGGTTGAGTTGGTCTAGTGTTTCTTCCATGGCACGGGTTGCAGGGTTGCTTGATTGGGGGGGAGGAAGCGATCTGTCCATGGTTGTGTCCAGAACACAGTTAAAGTCTCCTCCCCACAGGAAGGTTTGGCCCCGGTGGTGTGCCAGCTTGGGGCTCAATGTGTTGAGGTACGACGGGATTCCGTGTTGCGGGAAATATGTGTTAGCTAAGCAAATCGGGGTCTGTTCCATAGTTCCCCACATTATTACGTATCTGCCGTCCTTGTCAGATTCACATCCATGTAGTTGAAAGGGCACATTTGGGTTTATCCATATTAACACACCCCTTGCGTATTTGGAATATGGGGATCCTCTCACAGTTCCCTCCCATCGGTCTGCCAGTTTAGATAGAGCGTCCCCGGTGAGGTGTGTCTCCTGTAACATCGCTATCAAGACTTTCTTCCTCCTGAGATAGGACTGTATGCGGTTCCTCCTGAGGTACGAACCCATTCCCCTTACGTTCCACGTCATGACATTGAGTTGTGATGCCATTGGTGTGGTGTTCCGAGTTTAGCGTGAGGGGCAGGCGCTGCTGCCCAGTGTGGCATCAAAGCGTGATTGGTAAGTTGTAAGTGATAGGCCTCTGATTCGTCGATTCTTGAAGCGTTTCCTGTGGCCATCTCAGTGTTTTCAAGCATCAGTAGAACGAAGACTATGGTACTAACTAAACTAATAACATAACTCAAACTGGTGCGCCCAGCAACTACAACTGTGTCGCGGTGCTCAGGCGCTCTCGCGCCGTCTGTGCCCATCCGGGAGTCGGGCGCGAGTTGGGTCGGGCAGAAACTCGCCCGGTGGTTCTTTCGCTGGGGGCGGGGTTGCTGCGAGGTGGCGAGGCCAAACGAGGGTCGTTTCCATACGATATACTGTTAATTGGGTTACCTGCTTGGGTCCGGCTATTTGTGCTTCATGTGTGGACGGTGTGGAGGGTCCCTGGGGTCCGGCTCTGCTCCCCCGAGGTTCAGTCTTCCCCACCTGGGTTATCTGCACCGTCGGCAAGGTTATTGTCCTCTAGCCACATGTTGGCCGCTTCCGGATTCTCGAGGAAGATTGCCCTCCCTTTGTGAATAACTTTCAGGCGGGACGGGTACAGCAATCTGTATTTAAGGTTCAGTTGGCGAAGCCTTGCTTTGATCGGAACAAACGAGTTCCTCTCTCTTTGTACTTTCTGGGTGTAGTCCGGGTATATGGAAATCTTAGCTTCGCCCTGTATAATGGGGCCAGTTTCCCTGGAATATCTTAATATGGTTTCCCTGTCCTGAAAGTTTAGTATCTTGGCTATAATTGGCCGTGGGTGCGATCCAGGGGGTGGTCGTTTCTGTAGGGACCTGTGGGCTCTCTCCACCGAAAACCCCTGGGTCAGCCTGCCGGCCCCAACCTCCTGTAGCAGCAGGGTTTCAACATAGGACGTGGTATTTAGGCCTTCATTTCCCTCCGGGATACCTAAGATTCTGATGTTCCCTCGTCTGGCCCGACCCTCGGCCTCCTCCGCCCTCTCTTCTAGGAATGTGACTTTCCTTTTTAGGTCCGAAACTTCAGATTGCAGGGTCGCCGCGGCCGCGGACCCCACCTCTGTGGCTTTCTCCATGGCCGTCACCCTTTCCGTTAAGTTGCGGGCATCTTGGCGGATGAGTTGTATGTCAATTTTAAACTCGTCTATCTTGGAGTCTATGTGGGTCTTTAGTGAGGCAATTGCATCCATTATCTGGGAGTGGTTATCTTTGGGGTCCGACTCTTGCGAGCGAATGGTTTCGGTAGAGCTGGCCCTGGCTTGGGTGGGAGTCTTAGCCCTGGCTGAGACAAAGGAGTCCATGGTGGCGGCCCTGGTTTTTTTGGCGGCCATGTTGGGGGCGTAATAGTGGTTGCCCCGGAGTCCTGAGTCTGGAGGGGTGAAGTTCAAGGCCGCTCTCTTAAATAGCCCAGAGTGGTGTTTTAGGGTGAGTTGTGCCCAGGGGAGTCGTTGTTTCAGTAGTTAGAGGTTATCCAGGGCGCATGAGGTGGGGCGCATGAGGTGGGGCACTCCTCCGCTCTTCCGGGTGTTCTGTCCGCTATCCTGGCGCCCGTGTCTCTGCCCCTGGGCTTAAGGGTGATGGAGCCGGGGCGTTTAGGGCAGAGGTTGTCCCCTCTTGGTGAGGGAGTCCAGCTGGGAACAATGCAGGCTGTGGTTGGGGAGGGTGGTCGGGGCCGTACTCACTGTTGCTCCGCGGCCTTGCGCACCGTCACTGTCCTCCGGGTCGCCTCTAGTTTCCGGGCCTTTGGTCCAGGTAACGGGCCACAGCAGCCCAGTGCCCCAGCAGCTCCTCCGACCCAGCCAGCCAGCGGCGGCCACCCCGCAATTGAGTGTAGGCCCAGGAGGGGGGGGCCGAAGCTGTCTCCCCCCGGCGGGGAAGTCCAGTTGGGCGGCCCAGCCGAGTGGACGATGCAGGTCGCGGGTGGGGAGCGCCGCCGGGATTGTGCGCTCGATCTCTCCGCGACCTGGTGCCTCTTGGCGGTCTTCCGGGGTATCGGGCGTGACAACGGGCCACAGCAGCCCAGTGTCCCTGCAGTTCCTCCGGCTCGGCCACCCGGCAGCCGCCTCCCTGTGAAAGAGTGTACGTCCAGTGAGGGGAGGCCGCTGGTGTCGCCGCGCGTTCCTGTCCCCGGAACACGCGGCGTGTATATTTTCGAGCGGGTCTCCGGTGGTGGGGAGAAAGTTGGAGGTAGGTGGGCTCCTCACCGCCGTCTCCGATGTGCAGTGTTGCGCCTCGGCGGAGCTCAAAAATAAGGCGACTCCGGCGCGTAGTGTCATCCGAGGCCTTCCGTCGTGATGATGGGGGAGTAGGGTGAGGATCGGATGTCGGCCACAGTCGGGTGTTAGGATGAGGCCCGCTCCGCTGTGGTGCTTCTCCGCGATGTTCCCCGCCTGGGTGTGCTGGTGGGGATGCTTTACGGAGGCTTCGCTAGGCTCCGTGAGCCGCCATCTTAGATCCAGGCGCGGCGGGGGGAGGGAGTGCGTTCGGTGGTCCGCGCCGACGTCTGGGAGGCCGGAGAGTCCGACCCCTCTAGCTGGTTTTGTGCGGGATCGCCTCGCACACCAGTGCGTTCTTTCCAGGGGGCTGCTAACCCCCTGGAGCCGGAGATAAATAATTCGAAAACGGCGTCTCGGCCGGAGCCCGGCGAATCAGCCTCTGCTCGCCATCGGCTCCAGGCCACGCCCCCATCTAACTGCACTCATAATACTGCAATGTTACTTTTCAATAGTGAAATAGTCGAAATACACCAACAGGACTCATACTACTTCAAAACATACCCTTCAAACCGGTAAAACTATCAACAGTTAGAATACGTCACCTGGTATCTAATCTAGTCATACTACTCCAATACTACTTTTGAATAGCAAAATAGCTATAATACACCAACAGGAATAAAATTACTTCAAAAAATACCCTTCAAACCTGTAAAACTATCAACAGTGAGAATACGCCAACAGGTATATAACTCCACCCTAATACTGCAAAGTTACTTTTGAATCGTAAAACAGTTAGAATACACCAACAGGATTCAAACTACTTCAAAACATACCCTTCAAAACTATAAAACTATAAACTGTTAGAATACGCCACCTGGTATCTAACCGCAGCCATACTACTGCAATACTACTTATGAATAGCAAAAGTGCTAGAATACACCAACAGCAATCAAACTGCTTCAAAATATACCCTTCAACCAGCATTTGGGCCAATTGGAATATCCCAGTAAACCCAGGATATCAGGCAGCGGGAACGGTAGTGGCAGTTTGCCCTATCCCGCCAGAATTTCCAGCAGGAAACCGGCAAACTTGTAATGAGCCCCAATATTGCCATCTTCTTCAGACTCCCTATGAGCCAACTACGTCATTTCATCCTGCCATAGTCACCTAATGCAACCTGGAACTACAAACAGGAAGCTAATTTAAGTCGTTTGCACAAACAGCACTGCTTCTGACCTGAAGCACCTCATCATAGTCATGTCTGAAAAATCACACCGAGCATGGCATGTATTCTCTGACTGAGATCCTACCAGCTCTTAGTGAGAGAGAAGCAGTGTACTTCGGTTGCAATTTTATCCCAGGTGGCTGTCTTGTATGTCAATGAAGTACAATGGGCCCATGCTCCAAACAGGACGTCATCAATGGCCACAATCTAATCCACCAGCACATTTGGGGTGTTGCCATAGTATTTCAAGGTTCTCTTAGGCCTCCGATGTTCACTGCTGCTGGGGTCGCTTGGCAGCAGTAATCACCAACCCACCCTCTAGAGACCACAAGGAAAGGCAACGCATTTCCAATGGTGCCAGATAGGCCTACAGCCTACCTGCAATATATGCAGAAATCAGGACCCCTAGATGTAGTCTACATTTATGTGAATGTCAAGAGACTGACAGAAAGGAAATTCAAAACACCCTGGTGGTAACTGACAATTGTATTCGCTCTGCCCAGACTTTCCACAAGAAGGACCAAAGGGCTGCCAAAGTGTGCTCAAGAATTTTGTGACCAACAATGTGGTCTGCCACAGATACATCTTTATTCCACCAATGACTGAAATAACATAAAGGCGCTGTGAAAAATCACCACAAACGGGACAGATCCGGCCTATGAAACAAAGTACCTTTCTCTTTTCATACATATGCACACAGATAAGGGCAGAAAAAGAATTGCGAGCAAGTTGATCCACGTGTTCTAGAGGCTTTCCATCGCCTGCAGGTGATTTGGTGCTCTTTGGGATATCTGCAACATTTTTCTAATTTCCCAAAAATGCCAAATGTGTGCACCCAACACTATTGCGATATCAATGTGCACAACCCGACCAGGAACATAATAGGGTGGTGTGCTTAAGAAGACGTGGAAAGCAACAGTGCTACAGTTCTCTTGTGCCCCTCCTTTTGCGCCCCAAACATAATCGCACCTTCTTCCTTTTCAGCTCTGACAGGTAATTCGTTATACCAGCAACCTGGGCATGTGACGGCCAAATGTCGCAGGCATACGTTTTTCATTTCTTTCTTTCATAGAGGCACAATTTCAAAAGGGATGGATACAAAGCATTAGAAAATGTTATACACTGCAGCACAGACTAAATTCCTCCATTAGGTGCCCACTGTTGTGCAGTGCCCTAGGAAGCATCCTAGCTTGCCTCCTGCTTTCACGGTCCCTCTAAATATACGCACTGTTAGTAAATACTGTAGCCATCGTAAATTAATGTGCATCATTTAACTGTTAGCACATTAAAGATCATGCTTCTTCTGTCCCATTTATATTTTTACCAGCATGTACGGCTGGCTATGCAGTGTGTATCAGCAAGTGCAAATGAAGTAAGAATGGTGATATCTAACTTTCGGACGTGAAAACCAGCAATTAGCGCAAGTGTGAAACAATGCATGTGCTGAACACATTTCACTAATGGTGTAAAGTGTGTACCCATAGTTATGCTTTCACAACAATGGGGTAAGTGTTGCACAATGGATGAGGAGGAAACACAGAGAAAGGGGATACAGCCACAGATTGTTTGAAGAACAGAGATGGGGTACATTTTTGTGAAAGTGTAAAAAGTGCACAAAATCCACAGTAAACATGGCGGATCCTAGTTAGCACTCATTTTTTGAACTTCGAGTGCAAAAAGTGTAAATGCCCTATGCCTGCCTTGCGAAAGACATTTACAATTAATTCCTATAGAATCAATCTGTGTTTAGCAGGTGCTAAAAGTAGGTGCATTCTATTGAAACTCTTTTCTGCTCGCATATCATTCGGTTTTGACAGCAGGAATGGTAGGTGGACACAATAACCCTGTTCTTTGCCATCATCCCGCCAGCCAAAACAAGGAAAATACCCAGAGTGGTAGCAGGTGTTAAAAACAAGTTTAAAGAGATCACACCTTCTTTTAACACTTTTTGTTACCACCCTGGCTGGTTTCGAACCTACAAAAAGCGTGAAAGGTCTTGATGAGCATAGAGTGGGGAAGAAGAATTGTACACTCCAGAATAATTGGGGCAAAGGTAGGAGCTCAATTCACCATAACATTCAATTTAAAGTAACGTGTGCATTGTAAGCTTAAGTCAAACATTTAAAACATATGTTCTTATTCTTACCTGTAGTCTGTACATGATTTTGAGTGAATTGCGATTCTATGAGCTCCTGAGGAATACAAATATTAAATTAATGTCATAGATTATTTTAGAGTTCGACATTTTTGCTTAAAATCTGTCTAACTATGATGACTGCATGCCACACACAGTTAGTCAGTAAATACCATTATTTCGCAGCTTTACTTTGTAAAAGCATTTATATGTAAACATACAATTAATTAAACATACAGAATAAAATTAACAAATAATACATAAAGGATCATTAGTATTTTTCTCAAAACCACGTCATGACAGTGCGAAAGTAAACAAAATCCCTATTTTCAGAGACAATAAATGAAATCATATTGTCAGTCCTTCAAATTTAGCATGTGATGCACATATGATCGGTTGCCTGGTTCATTGCCCCCCCCCTGCAATGTGGTCTTGCAGCACATTAACACTGAAAGCTATTTATTTGGTTTTATATTGCGCCAAACATATTAACATAGTGAGTGTTTCCCCCTGTGCACCCTTTTGCACTCCTGCATGCTGCAACCAACACCAATACGTATATCTACCTACACTCTGCGCTCCTGGGCTGGGGGCCAGCACATCCAGATACGTCAAAGAATACCATTGCACCCTGATGTGGATCTCTGGGTGGTGCTGCGGGGAGCGGACAGCCTAAACAGATGACAAGGTCACTGGGCCTCAATCTAAGGGAGAGGATTGCTCCCCAGCTCAAGGGGTCAGGTCGCTCACAAAGAACTATGGGCCTTGGGGCCTTATGCTGAAGAGCTACTTCTGCAATCGGAACTGAGTCCCATCCATGACTCAGGGGCTGAGGCTGCATTGTTTGTAGGTGATTGCCTGGCGTCTGTGCCTGTGCATCCATTATCTCTGCGCTTCTGGCTTGCCATGCTGGTCCATACACATCGCAACCTGTCTGGCCACCCATATCACCTGGCACTGATCACCCACAGGATTCCCTCAGTTCTGTTTATCTGTATATGCCCACTCAGCTGCTTGCCTCAGTTCCAGCCATTGCAGCCCTTTGAACTCAAAGTTGCCATAACAATACAATCACCAGGCATGCCATAGCAATGCAATTCACCAGATGTGCCTAGTGACTGGTGATTTAAGGTCACTTTCTTTGTATTCCGGAGAAGGTTTAATGCCACATGAGCCACCTCCTTCCTCATCTGCTGGAGCAGTGCAACACCCTTTTCATGACCTGTGTGACGTTGTGCACCTGATTCGTCTGTGTGCCTGTCTTGCTGCTAGGCCGCCTAGTGAGTTCATCGTGCTTTGTTCAGTTTCTCTGTCTCTCTCTCTCCCCCCTTCCATCTCTATGCCCTCTCCCTCCATTGGACTCTCCATCCCCCCTATTCACTCGAATTGCTACTCTATCACCTAGCCTAGCTCTCTTTCGAAGTCTTGAAGGAAAAAGGTCAGAAAAGATCTCCTGGTCTCCAACCCAGGCCTGCCAAATGCTGACACCTACGGGACTTTTTATTCCAGGAAGACTGTCACACTCATCCTCTTTGTCGCTCCCTCTCCAGACCTATTGACTCCCCACATGGCATCTGTCCTCTCCCCTTTCTCTTCTTCACCCGTCAATGGTGGCACCAGATGGGAAGTACTCTTGGTATGCTTCTCACCCTCTAGGTGCATCATTAATGTCTATCATAATGGCACTGTCATGGCCCAGGGCTCTCAGCCCAACCTCCTCCTTCTTGATAGGTGTCTTCCGTCTCTCAACTTCCTCCCTTCTCCAGCCACTCTTCCGTCTGCCACCCCCCTTGCCCCTTCTCCATCACCGACAGCCATACCACATTCTTCTACCCCTCCTCGGAAGACCTTCAAAGGTGGCAACCTACTTCACCTAGCTACCCTCAACTCTCACTCTGCTGTTAAATATTGCTCTGATATCTGTCTCCTTCTTAAAGACTTTGACCTTGACATTCTCGCTCTCACTGAGATGTGGTTCACTGCCAGCTCTGTCACTGCTTTTGACACACTCCTCCCTGAGAGCTATGAGGTCCTCTCTAAGCCCAGGCCTAACCGGTCTGTAGTCGGAGTGGCATTGATCTTTCCTGAATGGGACCCTGATACTATCATTACCACTCAATCCTACTCTTCCTTCAAATGCCTTGTCTGCAGGCTTGGTGTCTCTCCAACCCTCTTGTTTACTCTAGCCACCATCTACAGGACCCCTGGTCCGGTCTCCCTCTCAGAGTGGTCTGACATCACCTCTTCTCTTCTCTTCTCGCCTCCACCTCCAAGCTTCTCTTCCTTGAAGAAATCAATATTCACCTTGATGCTCCTGACTCGGCCATTGGACTTTTTCACAGCCTCTACCTTTATTTCCCTCACTATTCTTCCCTCCGGTCTGACTCACTCAGCCGGACATAACTTGGATGCTTTCATCATAGCAGACATCCCCATCTCCAAACCTCTCACTACACCTCTCTCCTGGTCTGACCATGCTCTCCTGTCCTCCCACCTGGATCTCTTAGGTCCCTTGGCTAAGCCTCTGCCTGCACTGCCAGTCCCCTTCTCCGTCATTTGCCCGATGAAGCGAGTGTCAGTTACTGCTTTTGCCACCACTTTCGTTCCGCCTCCCACTACTGTCACGGACTCCCACACTGACTCTGCCCATGCTAATCTTCACCTCTCTATCACCAACACCCATGGCATACTTGTCCCTGTCATGAGGATACGCTTGAAGCCTGCCTCCAAGCACTACAGCTGGTATGACTCCAACCTAGCCTCTCTGAAACGCAAGTGCAGAGTTGCTGAGCGGAAGTGGCGGACATCAGGCACATCCTCTGACAGACTGGCCTGCCGCCTGTTTCAAAGGCAGTACAGACTCTCCATCTGCACGAAGAAGAGGGCCCATATCCAAGCCTGCATCTTTGGAGCCACTAACAATACTGGCAACTGTTTAAATTCTGCATGGAACTCTCCAATCCTACTGCAGTCTCCTCTTCTCCCCTGCCCTCGCTGACCCTCTGTACTTCACTGGTCTCCCACTTCTTTACCAAAATTCAGGACATCATGTCCTCATTCTCCTCTACTCCCCTTCCTCCTACCTCCAAAGCTCTCACGCCTTCCTTGGCCTCCCTCTCTCCTTCCCTCCTACTCTCCTCTTTCTAGCCCATTGCACCAGATGAGGTCTCTAGACAGGTCCTCTCTATGAAAGTCTCCTCCAAACAAGTGCTCCCCTGCTCCTCCATAACTATCAAGGATAATGCTGCCTCCCTTGTGCCAGCCTTGGCTGATTTATGTAATCACTCTGTTGCCACTGGCTCCTTCCCGCTATCCCTCAAGTACTCCTTTGTGCATCCTTTACTCAAAAAGCCAGCTGCCGACTCCTTCTGCCCAGGCTGACTACCACCCTATCTTTATCACCCCCTTCCTGGGAAAACTTCTGGAGAAGCTGGTCACCTCCCAACTGATCCAATGCACTGAACATGTTGGTTGTCTCCATGACCACTAGTCTGGGTACAGAGCAGCCAGAGGTACGGAAACAGCTATACTGAACACCCGTGAAGACCTGCTCTCAAATTTTGATTCCAACTCTCCATCCGTTCTTATACTTCTGGATCTTTCCTCTGCCTTTGACACAGTCAATCATGCCAGCCTCAGAAATTGGCTCTGTGACACCCTTGGCATCATGGGACTGGCACTTGACTGGCTGACCTCATTCCTCTCTGACCGACCTTCCGAGGTTCAACTGGGCCCTTTTCTCTCCCCTATCACACTCTCCACATGCGGCATCCCCCAAGGCTCGATCCTTTCGCCATGGCTCTTCAACATCTACCTTGCCCCTCTGGCCCACCTGATCTCCTCCTTCTCTGCTCACTTCCAGTGTTATGCAGATGACATGCATCTCTACTTCAAGCTTCCCTCTTCTGCCTCCTCTTCCTCCTCTCTCATCCCTGACTGCCATTCAGGCATGGTGTGCTGCCAATGTTCTCTGCCTTAATGCCAGTAAGACTGTGATCCTTCTCATTAGGACCCCAGCTCCCTCCTTCCCCCCTACCTTCTGGCCGCCTTCTATGGGTCCCCTCACATTTTTTTGAGGCAAAAAACATTGGTGTCATCTTTGACTCCTCGCTCTCCTTGTCTCCTCACATCACAGACCTTGCCAAGAAGGCCTACTATCAGCTGCACCGCCTCAGAGGCATCCTCCATTTCCTCACCTTCCCCTAGAAATTCAATGGTCCTCTCTAGGTTGGACTACTGCGACAGCCTCTTGCTCAATTTTCATTTATCCTCCCTTCACCCCCTTCAACTAATCTAGAATAGGACTGCAAGACTTATCCTTGGCTTCAAGCCCAGGTAACACATCTCTCAAGCCCTAAAGGTTCTCCACTGGCTCCCGGGTTGATTTTAGGATGAAGTTCAAGGCCCTCTACATCATCCACAAGGGGCCTGGGGCCCCGCTACATCAAACTATGTCTCCCTAAATACCTCCACGGTAGAGCCCTTCGGTCTTCTAACTCCAACTCTCTGCAGATCAGGTGCTTCGCTAAGCAAAGAGTGCAGGGTAGATCTCTCTCCTCTGCTGGAGCCTCCCTTTGGAATGGTCTCCCTACCTCTCTCATGCTTGAGCTGGATCAACTTATGTTCCAGAATCTCCTCAAGACCCTCCTTTTCTCTTCTTCCTTCCCTCTCCCCTGCTAACACCCCCCTCTACCGCAGTGACTGGCTGCCTGGTTCCCTCCGAGTACTACAGTTCACCAGCCCCCCCCACCCAGTCTACTCCCTCCTCCCACTTAGCTTTTGGTCCCTCTCCCCCCTCGCACCATGCAGTCCCTGGCACTTGCTTGCCCACCTGGACTCCACTTAGCACTCACCTAGCCCTGTGGCCCTCTTCCCGCCACCCTCCTCTTTCACTTGCACTCTCTCCTCTACCCTACACTTCCTTTCGCACACTAGCACTTTGCATTTCACGCAGACTGGCACTCCCCCCATCCCCTCGCACTTCTAGTTACTGTTACACAATCTGAATGTCACAAGGCCTAATAGGACCATTATTGTTATCTTTCTCCCGTGTCCCTCACCCCCTTTTTTGTCTTGTGGCACCTTGAAACACCATGTGTTGTATAGGCGCCTAACACATATCCAATAAATAAATAAAATTAAAATTAAAAAATTGTTGCTACTTTACAGGAGGTTTGTACATAGAATCATGAACATTAGCTTAGCTGATAAAGGTGGTTAGGCATATGTGGTAGGTCGAAGATAAAATCATAAGTGGTAGTATTGCCCTGATTACTTACCACTAATCTTCATTACTCCTGTTCCTAGTGCTCAGTCTGCCTCTTGCCAAAATGTGCAAGGAACATTGTTGGTAGCATCGCTATTTTAAGGGGTTCCTCCCCACTGGGTAGAATATAGTGCTACCATCAGCCAGACTCCCGTACAATCTAAGCAGTGGAATGGGATCGAGGAAGGGAAAATGACTTTGACAAAGTAGAGTAGGACTCAAACTACTGAAGATTACTAGTAAGTAATAAGTAAGGGATGGGCAACCAAGCCATGTATCGGGAGAGCCACGCCCGAACTGAGCTGGACATCTGGTTGACCATTTAGGCAACCAAATATTTTGTAAATAACAGCATTGAAACGTATTGCATTCATCATCACCATAATATACCATAAAAAAGGGTTATGTTTTTTTATACGCAAACCTGGACTAGCAGATCACTTAGGACTGATTAACTCACATCATTACCATAAACTACTTAAACTGAAAAGGTGTTCCAACATAATAGAACTATTTCTTCAGGAACTCAGGCTCTTGCTATTAGAGGAATCGGAAGCACCAGGGCAGATGGGGCATGACCCTGTTGTACCTTTTACTAATCCGAGCAGCATTATGGGTGTGGTGATGCAACCAAGTAAGATGAAATGTAACAATCTAAAAGATGGAGCAGATCTAAAGATATCATGCACCGATAAATCAAACAGAAATCGAAAGGTTCAACTGGTAAAGGCACATCCCAATAGAACCCAGGTAGACAGTCACTGTTTTTGGCTCACGCCGACAATATTGAAAGAAAATCAACTACATATAATTGAGAGACATTAAACCTCATTATGAGGCTGGCGGTAGCGGTGCCTGTATCCATTTTTTTCCAGCACCCGCGAATGGGAAATTACCGGGTCATGCTGAGTTTGGCGGACCCGGTAATTGCCCATTCGCGGGTGCCGCTAATAAGGGACTCCCCATCCCCATTCGGCCCCATAGGGCTCAATGGGAATGGGGAGGGTGGTAGCACTGGTACTGTTAATAACGGTACTGGTGCTACCATCATGTTCTGCTCGCGGGTGCTGGTACAGCACAAGCGCACCCTCGAACAGAACTCCTAATATGGTGGTACGGTAGCAACGGAGCCAGTAGCGATACTGGTGCCGTTGTTGCCTTACCGCCATGCTTGTAAAGAGACCCATTACGAGTATGGAGGTAGCCATGCCGCTAAAAGCGGCATGGCTACCCCCACACCGGGTACCAGGTCCGGGTCCCGCAAAAGGGGACTTACTGGGCCATTCCGTCCTTGGAGGGCCCGGTAAATCCCTTTCGCAGGACCCGGATGCGGTACTTCCCCATTTCCATTTGAGCCCCCATAAGGCTCAATGGGAATGGGGAGGATGCTAACAACCGGCCAGTTAATGACGGGCCCGTTGTTAGCATCCTGGTCTGCAAGCGGGTCCCGCTGCAGACCTCGTAATAGGGCGGCCCGGAATGAACGGTGCTGGTCCCTTACCGGCACCGATCATTCTGTGGCCGCCTGGGTAATGAGGCCCACGGTCTTTAATACGAAAGAACTGTTTCCTTTCTGTCTTAGAATATGAGGTGTTACACAAAACTGCTGCATAATGGGTACCCCTCTGCTGATCTTAATGCCAATACCATACTATTTATCCAAGAAGTACGCTCAAATTTACCAATCATCTGGGATGGCTACCACCGGATTCAACAAATGGCAACCTGTAATAACGGTGGTAGACCATCAGGGCGATACAATTTATAGCCATGAAAAGTTATGTACCACTCTTGTTTGAAAAAGCTATGCACAATTTTAGAGGTTTATTAGCAGCAAGGGCAACTATATTGGATAGCAATGAGAAGAGAAACTCATTGATGATAAATATCTGAATCTATCATCACGTCTGTTGGGATACCTCACATTCCAACATTGATGAAATGATTTATAAGTTGCGGACTCTTTTGGAATTATGCATCTTTGATTTGTTGACTTGGCAAATCGGAATTGTGAGTGACTTTAACTCCTCTCGTTTCATATTTCAAAACAAACGAAAAAGAGGAGGTATTTCCCCTAACTGTAAAAAGAATACATGGGCTAAAATGGAAATCCTTCATTAAAGATTGGGGACTGCTCATATTAATACAGCGATCATAATATGCTAATTGCAACAATTAGTCAGGGTTTGATGCTGCCTGTACATATTATCGCTGTAGGTTTGCAATTACATTCTAAAAATAATCGAATAATATGGAGGTTGAAAAATGTAACAGTTTTGAAACGCTGGATACAGCAATATTATATAATACAACACTAAGGGAAAAAACGGTTAAATTTCAAACTGAGAATTTTCGACCTTTATTTACAACAAAATAGATAGATTTGCAGCTAATGGGGATAAAATGTCAACACGCCCCCATGCATTTGGACAACAAGTCCAAATAAAGAAGAGAGAACTACGGAAGGTCATTAGATAATAAAGGGCACACCATCACTTATCTTGAACAAGTGGACAAAACATTGCTGTTGTCAAACTTATAAAAAGTGGTTAAAAAGCGATCAGCAGCATTCCAAGATGGCCACCGACACTGAGTAGCTGTGCCGACGGCGCTCCCTGGACCCGTCCGTTTGTAAGGTGCCCCCACCCACTTTATGGACTTCATTTAAGCATCAAATGGCTCCCCGTGGACTGTAAGGGGGGAGGAGAGTGCTGGTGGCGAGCACTGCCCCGGAGTAGCTGAGGCAAGAAAGTAGCGTCGGGATCTGTGAGGCGAGGAGGAGCTGCGGAGCTTGTGGCAGTGGGCCCGCCCGGGAGCGACAGGAAGTGTGCGGAGAGGCGTGAGTCTGGGAGGTGCCTCACCACTCCGGAGGGAGTAGCCGCTGTCCCAACCTGTGGTGAGCAGCTCTGCGGAGAGCAAGAAGAGGAGAACCCCCGGCGCTCGGCAGCGTGGGATGTCGCGGCCGGGAACACCCTCTTCCACTGGCGGATCCCCGGGCTGCGGGACCCAGCGCCCTCTGGAGGGACCGGCTCGTGAGTGGAGGCGGTCTGGGAGGACGGAGCCTGCGGCGGGCCCGGCGGCCGGGACTCTGGGGCTGGGAGCCGCGGAGCGGAGGCGGATAGCCTGGAGGCGGGTGCCCGGGTAAAGCGAGAAGAGGAGCCTTATCTTCGGGGTTCTCCCGCCCCTGCTGGCCGCGGCTTGGGAGGCAGTCGTCAGCGGAGGACTGGTCCTATCCGACACAGGAGGGGCGGTCGGACATCAGCCCGCTCGGTCCGCTCCGCTCCACATTGTGGGAGAGTTGGAGACTTGCTTCCCCCTGACCCTCGGAGGTGGGGAGAGAGGCCTGGGGGGATTCGGCCTTCCCGGGGACGGGTGAGACGACAGAAGGACCACGTACATTCACTGGAGGCGCGTTCAGTGCGTAGTGGACTCCATCCCTCCATCAAGCGACACTGCGTCAGGCCTGGGCGGTGTGTGAGGAGGCAAGCGGGCAAAGCCCCCGAGATAGCTTTGCAGGTCCCCTAGGAATTAGGGGGTGGACTCAACCTGCGCAGACGACCGTTAAAGCCTGCTCCTTGGTCGCGGATCCTGCTTCAGCAAGAGGTCAGTGAAGCGCAGCTGGGCTGGAGCCGGCCAGCAGGGGGGAAGTGGCCGGCATGACCATGAACTGTAAGGGAAAAGGGGGGAAGCACCTACAGGCCTCTGGGGACAACACGGGTACCCTCCAAGCCATGTGGTCAGCGCAGAACTCGAAGGAGGGGTCCGAGGCCCTAGGGGGCACAACAAGGGAGGAACCCGCGCTAAGGCGAGCAGAGGATTTGGCAAATATACCCAGACACGAGTTCATTGGAGAGCTACACACCTTGCAAGCCAATCTAGCTAAGACTTTCCAAGAACAGTTTCAGTTAATGTGCACAGACTTGAATGAAGCTGTGGGGGAGTTGAAGCAAGAGATGCGACAACTGGGGGAGAGGACCGATATCCTAGAGAGAGGTCTCCAAGAAATGGATAAAGACAACAGACAGAGGCTGGATGTTGCCACCAGGAATCTCGAACTCCAAGTGGAAGACCTGGAAAACAGATCCCGTAGGGTCAACATACAGGTTAAAATGTTGACTTAATCCGTGCCCGATAAGACTCTGAATAGCGACGCTCCAGGGTATCTTTGCGGACATCTTGGATGAGGGCAGCCCAGAGGTGGTGGAGTTGGATCGTGTGCATAGAACTGGATGGTTGGCCAAGGGCCAGACGGTGAGGCCAAGGGATGTACTGGCCGCATTTACTCGGTATGCCCAGAAGGCGGCAGTGCTCAGAGCAGCGAGATTACGAGAACCAATTATGTTCGAGGGCCAGCAGATCGCACTCTTCCAGGACCTGGCGAGCAGTACACTCCTAAAGAGGCGACAAATGGGCCCGGTGGTGAAGGTCCTTAATGAGAAAGCGATTTGATACAGGTGGACCTTTCCTTTTGGCTTGCTCTTCGAATGGGAGGGATCCCAGAGATGAATCACATCCCTCCAAGGAGGGGCTGCTATTCTACACGTTGAGCTGGAGGATCCCCCCTCCCCCTGGTGCAGGCCTTCCGGGCCCGAGTAGTCGCTCGGGATCCAAGCCCTGGGATTGGACAACGGTACGAGAGAAGAGGAAAAGGGGATCCAGAGGAAACGGTCGGCGGAGTGATGGAACATCCAGTGAAGCTTGAAGCGGCTCTCCGGGGCAGTCTTGATTTGACACGGGCTGATAGAGGTGGTGGGCCTCTTTAGGGTGTCTAAGTTCTCAGGGGTTGTAGGGGGTGCAACCATGTTGGAAGCAGAAAGGGCGAAGATGCCCGAGGTTTGCGGGTGGTGTGGGCGGGAAGGTTTTAGACTTCAAGGGGGGTGGGGTGAGAAGGGGGGGGATTTGGTGGAGTCTGGGGGGGGCGGTGACAAGCAAAAGTTGGAAGGGCGATGTGGGGAGGTGCTTCCACTCAACGGCGATTCTACTCTACTGGGGGTTCCCTTAAGTGGCTAACACATAATGTGAGGGGATTGAATACCCCTCTCAAAAGGAAAAAAGCTGGAGCACTACACACAAAAGGAGAAGCCAGATATTATGGGTCTTCAGGAGACGCACTTGCTCCATAAGGACCAGGGCAGGTTCAAACTGTGAGATCTTGCACGCCTCGGCCTCCTGTAAGGCAAGGGGGGTAGCCCTGGCAATTAGGAACACGGTAGACTTCAAGTCCTGCGAGGTGCTTAGGGATAAGGAAGGGAGGTATATTGTGGTAAAGGGGAAGTGTCAGGGGGTCCCTTTGATGATAGCGGTAGTGTATGCTCCCAATACGGGCCAGGAACCCTTTCTGCAACGGGTTTTGAATTTGTTGGAAGAGCACTCGTGGGGTCAAATTGTCCTTCTGCGGAATCTTACCTCTGGTTGGGATAAGAGAAAGGATAAGACAGGAGGCAGTGGGCAAGGGAGAGGAGCTGCAATGTCAGCGGACTTGAAGGAAAGAGTCAGCAGGTTGGGGCTAAGGGATGCCTGAAGGGAGCTAAGGGGGGGCGAGGAGGGGCACACTTTCTTGTTAGGCGTTCATGGTTCCCAATCAAGAATCGATTACATATGGGTCTCGGTTGCTTTAGTTGGAGCCATTCGGGAGGTATGCACGGGGCCGATAGGGATTGCAGGTCACAAAATAGTCTCTCTGGAGTTAGATGTGGGTCGGAGGAGAAGGGGATATGGGGCTGGAAACTCCCAGGGTTCATCTTGAGGGATCCAGTAATCAGAAAAGGCGTTGAAGAGAAGATCAAGTTCTTTTTTGACACCAACAAGAAGGGGGATACTGGGGAGGACACGAGGTGGGACGCCTTTAAAGCCACCCTTAGGAGGGAATTGATAGTGATATCAGCCCACCGAGAGAAGCAACTGCAAGTGTTGGAATCGCAATTAGAAGCAGAAGTGGAGGTGGCTAGACAGGCGGCGGGGGGCACCCCCTCGAGGAGGGCAATGCGAGCCTATAGGAAAGAAGTTGGGCAGCTGGAACTCCTACGTACTAAGAGGGCGGAGGGGGCCTTATCTGTGCGACAACAATATTATGCAAAGGCCAATAGAACTGGCTCCCTGCTGGCGCGATTGCTCACAGGTAAAAGGACGAGGAATGCGATAACAGCCTTGAGGTCGGCCACGGGGGAACGGGTCACGGACCATGAGGGGGTTCAGGAGGCCTTCGCTGAGTATTACGAGTCGCTCTACACCTCCCAACATCCTCCAGGCGACAGGCAGGAGGACTTCCTCCAAAAAATCCAGTTGGCGGAAATTAGCAGGAAGACGAGTGAAGTCCTAAATCGAGAAATCACTGAGGAGGAGTGTGGGGGGTGATAAGAGCTCTCCCACCAGGCAAAGCTCCAGGCCCGGACGGCTACACAGCTGCCTTTTACAAGTTGTTCAGTGTGCAGTTGATCCCGCATCTCACCTCGTTGTTTAACTCATTTCGTCTCACGGGCAGAACTACGCCTTCCATGGAAGAGGCTAAGGTCACCCTAATCCTGAAACCAAATAAAAATCCAGGAGAGAGCCTCTTACCGCCCTATTGCGTTGATTAACCTTGACGCTAAGATTTACACCAAAATATTGAACAATAGGCTTGACTCAATCCTCTCGGATCTGATATATCCCGATCAGGCCGGCAGGCCGGGTTTATTAGGGGCCGACAAACCGCGGACAACATCCGTCGAGTGGCCCACATGATTGAAAAAGTGCAGAAAACACACACTCCTGCGGTCCTGGTGGCCTTAGATGCGGAAAAGGCTTTTGACCGCGTGGAGTGGTCCTTCCTTTTCAGGGTAAGGGAGAAGATGGGCTTTGGGGGGGGGCTTTCTGAATATGGTCAAGGCCAATTATCAGGTGCCCTCCATTAGAGTGATGGTAAACGGGGTCGCCTCCAGAAAGATACCCTTGCAGAGGGGGACAAAGCAGGGCTGCCCACCTTCCCCAATATTGTATGCGATCTATTTGGAGCCACTGCTTTAGGCTTTCCGGGAGACGGGGGTGATTCGGGGTGTCCCATTCGGAGGAGAGCAACATAAGGTAGCAGCTTTTGCTGATGATATGCTGCTCATGCTCACGGCCCGATGGGATTCATTACAGGCCAGTGTGGCCCTCTTAGAGACCTTTGGGGCGGCTTCAGGGCTAAAAATTAACACCAATAAGTCAGAGGTTTTGAACTTAACACTTGGAGTAGCAGAGAGGGAGAGCCTGAGAGCAAATACTAGCTTCCTGTAGAGCTCGAGTGGGATTCGGTACCTGGGAGTGAGAATTACGGCGACATTGACGGGTTGGTTCTCGGCAAATTTTACCCCGCTCCTTAAAGCAATCAAGAGGGATTTTCAAAGGTGGAGAGATCTAAGGGTGTCCTGGATAGGGCGGATAGCTGCGGTTAAAATGGTCACACTCCCGCTGCTTTTGTATCTTTTTCAGGCAGTCCCTCAGCCAGTCCCGGCGAGCTACTTCAGGGAGTTGGGAACACTGACTAAGGGATTCATTTGGGAGGGGAAAAGACCTACGGTGGGTGTCAGACTTTTGATGACTCCAAAGGGCGAGGGAGGTCTTGCAATGCCGAATTTCCGGCGGTATTACGAGGCAACACAGCTTTGAATTATCAGGGAATGGCTGAATGGGGAGAAAGGGACGCAGGACAAATTATGGGTGCGTATGGACAGGGCCGTAGCGCATCGCAACCTAGCAGAAGTGCTGTGGCTCCCGAAACCACATAGGCCTCGGCACCTGTACGAGAGTTCCATAACTAAACTAATGGCTGATGTCTGGGACAGGCTGGCAGGCTCCGAGGGGATTACCACATTCCCGTCTCCCCTCACCCCCATTTTTGGTAATGGGGATTTCTCACAGGGTTTGGAGAGGGGAACCTTCACGAAGTGGCAGGAGGGCGGATGTCGGAAATTATGCGATATGTTTGCTGGGGGGAATTGTTATCATTTAATGACTGTAAGAGGCACTTTGCGGTTCAGGACGGAGAGAGGTTATGGTATGCTCAGATACGTCATTGGGTACTACTTCCAGGAGTCAAGAAGGCGGCCACAAGGGACCCGACATTCTTTGAAAAATTCCTGCTCACCAACGATGGGGCGAGGGGCCTCATCTCCAACATCTATAAGATTCTGGATGGCTCTAGGGCGGGGGTCCAATGGGCCTACATGTGGGAATGGGAGCGGATCCTGGGATGTGAGGTCAGTAGGATGGACTGGGAAAAGCTGTGGAGGTGGATTCCTAAACTGGTCAAGGCTCCCCACCTGCAAGAGGCATGGTATAAGATCATGTTTGGGTGGCATTATACCCCTGCCCGGCTTCATAGGATTTACCCTACAGTGTCGGGGGTCTGCTGGAGGGGCTGTGGGATGGCTGGCTCCGCGGAGCATATCTGGTGGAAATGCCCAAAAATTGCATCGTTTTGGGGGGGGGAGTACGGGAGGCTCAGGGGCAGGCCTTCGGGCTGGAAGACAAAAGGACTCCAGCGCAAATCCTCCTGGGCGTCCGGGAGGGATTGGAGGCAGGAGAACCTAGAAGAAAGGAAAAAGCTAAAGTTATAATGACTCTTACCGCAATGCTGCTAATAGCCCAGAGATGGAAGGGCCCAGAGGTCCCTATGATTCAAGATTGGTTCCGAAAGATGTGGGAGATAGTGGCCTTGGAATGGGCGACTTACGCCATTGACGATAAGATCCAGCGCTTTGTGGCAGATTGGGGGAATTATTGAACGTTCTCAAAGACGATTTTAAGGTGATGTGGTGCCCACAGCGATTGAGACTGTTGGATTTGCACTGACTGTAGAATTTTAGCCCATGTGGACGGTGGTTGAAGGGGTCAAGCTCGTTGCCGGTGGGGAAGGGGGGGGGGAATGTTTACTTGTTATCTTGTGAAAATCAATAAAAAGAGTTTTAAAAAAAAGCGATCAGCATGTGCTACTGCAAAGAGATGGAAAGCACAAGCTAGAAGTTGTTCCCAGAAAAAAATGAATTTCATTTCTAGAACCTTTTTCAAAATCACAAACAAAAACATAGGGAAATCCAATATAACCCAATTAGCGAGGATAAATGGGAGAAACATCTGACCACTCTATATAATGCGTCACAGAATGACCGACATGAAGGCCCATAGGAAGTGAATATGGACACTGGCGAAATGCTGGCACTGATTAAAAAAGCATCTAACTATCGAGCACCATGCCCAAATGGCATAAGGGACAGCGTTTTTAAAGGTTCACCAGAACATGGGTGTCAATCTGTTACTTAATGTTTAAAGAGATACTACTCGCAAGAAGCACTCCCAGCTCCCGGAAGACTTCTAATATAATTCCATAAAAAGAAAGAAAAAACAACCCAATTATTATAACCCAATCGCTCTACTAGATTCAGAAAGTAAGATCATTGCATCTTTGGTATTGCGAGATATTGAGGTTTGGGTTAGGATAGGGGGAAGGCAGCCCAAATTTCCAACAGGGTTTAGAAAAGCAATCAGCAATTCCCTAAAAGTGGTTATCATGAACATCTTTGTCAAAAAAGCAATTAGCAAAGGTGAAGTCCCACTTTATGACTCTTGTGTAGACTTATCATTGGCATTTTACTTGGTAAACAGGTCATGATTATGGCATAAACTACGAAACTGACAAATTGCTGATAAATTGCTAAGCATTTTGATCTACTTACACACAAATTCAAAATTAAGAGTACACATGAACTTACAAAGTGAACTATCTAAAGACATACCTACATCAAAGGGGCCTAGACAAGGGTGTGTTTTAGCACCGTGCCCATTTAAATTGTATATGTCTTGCAAATGGGAGACTATCTAGAAAAGCCTCCTTTATTTCTCCACAGTTACCAAAGACCAAAATATGTTGGCTCACGTACACAGACAATGTGATCCTAATGGATCACACACAAATAAGCGTACAGCATCTCATTGATACATTTCACCAATATACTAAAGAAAATTAACTAAAAATCAACATAAATGAAAGGTGATCAGATTTTCTAGATGACAGAATAATCACGAATTTGTGTGGAAACTTGGAAGTGAGAAACTGGAAATTGTCAATTAAATCAAATATCTAGGCTTTTATCTAACATCCAGACAGTGCAAAATCCATTTGGAAACAAGATTAACAAATAAAGCAGAACAACTTA
This sequence comes from Ambystoma mexicanum, assembly GCF_040938575.1. NCBI lineage: Eukaryota > Metazoa > Chordata > Amphibia > Caudata > Ambystomatidae > Ambystoma > Ambystoma mexicanum. The sequence goes on from NC_090929.1 coordinate 815,207,552, forward strand.
GTGCACAAATAAATTAATTACATAAGCAAGAAATACAAACAATATCCCCATTGGGATCTCTATTTGACCCAGCACACCTGCAGGAGCATGCTGATCCCCAGCGCTGTGAATGCGAAAGAAGCCATGCCAAGATGGCCGAACCTGCCTCCACCAGCAGCCACCCAGATGCACTGGGCTCCAGCAACCATGTAGATTGGCTAACAGTGCCTGAAAGGCATACCTCTTTCCGGAGCCGGAAGGCTGAGCTGGCCGTGTCTGAAGGCCGTCAGTTAAGGCCACTTTACCTCGCTGCAGCTCTGCTGCAAACTCAATCCCCATCAGGATCTCCATTTGACCCAGCACACATGCAGGAGCATGCTGATCCCCAGTGCCGTGAATGTGAAAGAAGCCATGCCAAGATGGCAGAATTTGCCTCCACCAGCAGCCACCCAGATACACTGTGCTCCAGAAACAGTGCTGATTGGCTAACTGTGCCTGAAAAGCACACCTCTGCCCGGAGTCGGAAGGCAGAGCCGGCCATATCTCAAGGCCGTGAGTTAAGGCCACTTTATCCCTCTGCAGCTCTCTGCTGCTCGACAAGTGAGGCAGTGACCACATCCTCATCAGCAGCATTCTACGCACACAGCTCGCAAGGTAAGCCCAACCTACCACCATGTACTAATGGCGCCTATGGGAAAATGAATAACGGCCTTGTAATACTATACTGTCAATGCCATTCGCTCCAAACCTGCCCGGCTCTGTTTCTCCCTTTGTCCGCAACCATGTAATTTAAAATCATACATTTCATGCAGGAAAAACCATGGCATAGTTTACATTGCGTGAAAAAAAAACATGGAATAGTTTACATTGTGTGAAATATGCATGGTTTTTACACTTTGCACATATAGTATTACACCTGTGTTTGCTAACATCAGTCGAAGAAACCCCCTCCCTCCTTTCCTACACAAATACTTTCTCACACTGCGAAAGACAATGAACTAACACCAGAGCCATTTAACTGACATATCCCAACACAAGGGTCAGGCAGAGTCAGGGAATTGCAAATAACTACACACACCTGATGGCCCTTTCCCTTCACCACAGGGATAAAAGGCCGAACACACGAGGAAGCAGCTATTCCAGGACGGCAGTTCAAATGAATGAGAAAGGTGGTGGTAACCGAAAGGACGACAACGAGGGAATTGCCCTTGCCCTTTTCAACCCAGAGCCTTCCATAAAAGAACAGTAAGACCGGGAATTGCAGCTGGCAATTGGTATGGCAGATGTCAACGGTACACGGGGCCCTCCCGCAGTGATAGCCAGGACGGGGAAAAGAGCTTGACGTTGTGGTACCGTCCTTGACTCCAGCGAAAAAAAAGCCAACAAGTTCAGCACAGCCGGCTAGTTGGAGGAAATAGATTTTTGCCCAGACGGTGTTAAGCTCAAAGTTGCAGTGGCAACATTTGCGTAAAAGAAAGGAAGATAATAGACAAAGGTCTTGTGAATAATCGAGGTATTAAGGTTGGAGTGGTTCGGCGCCGCGTGGGCGCTCATTCGAAAGACTCTAACGAATATCCCGCTCCTGAACAAGGAGGATATGCTGAATTTGTAAAACTACAAGTACCAAGAGACACTAGGGGAGTCCAGCCAGAGATGTCAAAGTGGTCATACAAGGTTCAAGTCAAAATCCCTTGTGCAGTCGAAAGTCTGACACGTTGCAAATTGAAAAGCTAAGTGAATTGCATTATGGCGACAAATGTCAACCCGACTGAGGGATGTCCACAGTGAGTCATTGGGCTGAGCCCGATTGAGGGAGGCTGATGTTGTAAAGGGGATCGGAGCCCAGCTGAGGGGATCCTCTGGTGAAGAGTAATCACCCAACGTGAAGATTAATAGAAGGAACGTTTGTTTGTTGTTTCTGATACATCAGGCCCTCTGAAGCAAGGGACTTTACATAAAAGAGACTTGGGCACAGAAGGCCCTGATATTGTAAAAAGGAACTGTAAACTCAGGCCGGAGAAGCCCAGAAGTGTGCTGTGCTCGAGACTCCCGCCTTGTCCCATGCTTCAAACGTGGGGAAGGGAGACTCTGCCCATAACATCCTAACTTATCATTTGACAACACTTCTTTCTTTCTTTGTGAACAATATCCCACACTATTTTGTAGCATAGCGGTAAGGATTGGCAATAGCTTTTTCTTTGTATAGGCCCTTTTTATTTGACTAAACTCTATCAGGACTGTATTGTTATTATTTGATGGTCGTAGCTTGCTCCCATCTTAGATTTAGGTGTAGATTAGGCATTTATCTCACCCATTTGTACAATTTAATAAACACCCTTGCACTGTGATCACTTGTGTCTGTCTTGCTTTGATATAATGTACAATGTAGAGTGACCAAAAGGATTCTGATGGGCATGTTATATACAATCAAGAGAATGTTCAAATTAGCCCGTGTTTGCACATCTGACGACACATCACCAGCAAGTATGACGTCTTCCAATACTTATGACGTCATGACGTACTGACGTAAATAGACAGTTCATATACACATAACGATCCGTATTCAAATCTCAAACCTTATCATTTTCTAGATGACTGAAAAAACCAGTGACGTTGTTAAATTTAATGAATACCACCAAACATACTTCAGTGAATGTATACAGAAATTATGGCATTTGTATGCAGATGTTTGCATTATCAACCATTCTAAACCTGAATACATACAGTTTTAAAGTAAAGCCACATAATCAGACTAATACATGCACTCAAAATACATGGAATTCATAATAAGCATATACAATACATAAAAAGTATTGTAATTCATTATGATAATTTAAGCCTTTAGGAATCAAGGTGCACATGACGTTTATCCAAAATTTGAGAAAGAGGCAGCAGGAGGATCTCAGCAGGCAGAGTAACGGCAGAAGAAGGAGCAGGGTGTGGATAAAGGACTTGACTAGACTGGAAGGAAGAATGTGAAAGTAACAGGTGGAGCAGAGGGGAAAATAAGACCGGGGAGTCGAGTTTGAGAGAAAAGAGGGATGGGGTAATAGGAATAAAGAAAGGTGGGGGGTTGAACCGAGCAATGTGCTGAGGTCCTAAGGAGGGTACAGAAGAGGAGGGTAGAAGATAGAGACAAGAGATGGAGCAGGAAAAGGGCCAGAGTATGAAAGTAAGCAGGTGAAGCAGAAAGGAGGTGGAGAGTGGGGAAGGAAGGTTCTCAGACACAAAACAACCAGAGAGAGAAAAGAGCTTGCCCATCACCAGGAGGCCTGTAAAAGGCTGAGCCAGAGCCTGCCCAACTTTAGGGGAAGGAGACAAATCCCAGGTTTAAATGTTTGCCCAACGCCCATCAAGGTGACCCAAAGCACCAGGTTTGATGGAGCCAGGTTTTTTGCATCAATACAGAAAAGGCAATACACCCATCCTTGCCACAACCAGCCAAGCCAAGAAAGACCTTGTAAGACTGTCAAAGAAAAAGTCTGGGGCGTTTAAAACCCCAGAGACTGTGTGACATGTTGATGTCAAGAAGGTGGATTGACAGAATATGGGGAAAGGGAGAAGATTTGTGGATGACAGTCCTCACATAACTTGTTTTCTTTGCAACTGTTTTGTAAAAACCCACCTTGTGAAACCTAATGCTGTAGTATTTTGGTTGTTCTTAATAAACCGTGTGACCCCACTTATTCATTTTGGGTAGTTTTTTATCCCTTGGCTGTGACAGGACATACAAGAATAGACGGCTGATCTATTTGGTATAACATGGATTTGTGGAACTGAAGATAAAAAAGAAAACCTCAAAGAGATTCCCCCAAAATTAAATATTCATTAAATATACTGAGAATAATGCTTTGCTACCTTGCCTCTCCAGGACCTCTCTGTTTCCAGTGAAAGTAGTACTCTATTCCACAGCATATGTGTTTATTAGTACCATGGCACCATTTACTTTCGTCTGCCAATGACAGCGATTAGTGAAAATGCAGGCGTTACCTGCCCGACGATTCCTTTCATCGTGGCATGCAGCGTGCCACGTCCTTGACATTCCTTCCTCTTCCGTTTGCATTCCGCAGCATCTAGCATAATTTTCTCAATGCACTGGCAATCTACAGTAAAATCACTGCCTCACACGTCAGACTTCTGTTACTCAATTCCAGCCTAGTACTGGGCACACTGGCTGTCAATACAATTCATAGGGCCTTATTACGACCCTGGCGCTAATGGGTTAACAGCGCCATAAAAGGCTGCGGTGCCGTTAACTCATTAGCGCCTTACTACGAGGTCCCTTTGCGGGACCCGACCTGAACGGCTGGTCTAGACAATTTGCGGTACCGTACTTAGCGCCTTCCCCAGTCCCATTGAGCCCTATGGGGCAAAAATGGGAATGGGGAAGGGTCAATGTTCAATGGGGAATTACCGCCCCACCAACCTTGGAATGGGGTGGTAATTCCGCATTGAACATTGGCGGACTCGTTACGATACCGGCACCAACCATGGTGCTAATACCGGCATGGTTTAGCGCCAGTATCGTAATGAAGGCCATAGTGTTTTCAACTCTCCGAAGATGGCTGCCGTTTTCTAGCTGTGCTTCTAACGAAGTCACCAGTCTAATCTCTCAATCTGGCAGCCATCTTCTCAATACAGCGCCGCTCCTTGAACACCAAAGGTAAGCCTGCCGACATCGCCTTCACTATTAGTATCCTGGGAAGTGCACCCCAGATACTAATAGCAGTAAGCCCCTCGCTGCGGGAGCATTACCGCATCTGGTATTGCCCCAGGGCTTTCGTTAAGGCCCTCGCTATCCTCTGACCTGTAACTATGGGAATTATTGGACGCAGTAATCCCCCCGGCTCAGGGCTTATTGCTTAAATGATGACAGAAGAGATGATTTAATCACCTGTGACCCTCAGGCCCTGCATTGGTTCCTAGTAGATAATTGCATATTAATAAATATTTAATCTTTTGCACATAAAGCCATTTACAAGGGGCATTTCAAGTTACCTGGCCCAGGAGCTAGTTGTTTTTGTTTTTGAAATCAAGAAGAGGTTAAGTGACATGTGGAGGCATACAAAAGAAATGTGGGCAAACATCTGCAGCCATGCTATTGCCAAAGGGGGAGGCCCATCAGCCAAGAACAACCTCACACCGGTTGACTGCAGCAGAGAATGGCTTTTACGGACCCGACACTGCCACAAAAGCATCAGGTAAGAGTCCCAACAATACAGGGATGTGCCCTTCTGCAAGTGTGTGGGCTAATGTGCAGAGAAGTGGAAAATTAAATAGCACAGCCAACAAATGTGGACCACATAGTATGAGGTGTGTGAGAAACCGGAAGTCCGGGGATCTGTCATCCAGGTGGCACGGACACGCCCATCGCTATTCGATCCAGTTCCTGGGGGTGGACCAGTGCGGGAGGATCAACTGGATGGGGGGTTTTCGGGGAGTGGAAATGAGACACCGAAAGGTGAGACACGGTACCCCCTTCCTTATGACACATTTTTCCCATGTTACCCTGTAGGATATTTAGAACCCCCCCCCCCTTTCCTACACAAATACTTTCTCACACTGCGAAAGACAATGAACTAACATCAGAGCCGTTTAACTGACATATCCCAACACAGGGGTCAGGCAGAGTCAGGGAATTGCGAATAACTACACACACCTGATGGCCCTTTCCCTTCCCCACAGGGATAACAGGCCGAACACACGAGGAAGCAGCTATTCCAGGACGGCAGTTCAAATGAAGGAGAAAGGCGGTGGAAACCGAAAGGATGACAACGAGGGAATTGCCCTTGCCCTTTTCAACCCAGAGCCTTCCATAAAAGAACAGTAAAACCGTGAATTGCAGCTGGCAATTGGTATGGCAGATGTCAACGTTACACAGGGCCCTCCCGCAGTGACAGCCAGGACGGGGAAAAGAGCTTGACGTTGTGGTACCGTCCTTGACTCCAGCGAAAAAAAAGCCAACAAGTTCAGCACAGCCGGCTAGTTGGAGGAAATAGATTTTTGCCCAGACGGTGTTAAACTCAAAGTTGCATTGGCAACATTTGCGTAAAAGAAAGGAAGATAATAGACAAAGGTCTTGTGAATAATCGAGGTATTAAGGTTGGAGTGGTTCGGCGCCTCGTGGGCGCTCATTCGAAAGACTCTAACGAATATCCCGCTCCTGAACAAGGAGGATATGCTGAATTTATAAAATACAAGTACCAAGAGACCCTAGGGGAGTCCAGCCAGAGATGTCAAAGTGGTCATACAAGGTTCAAGTCAAAAATCCTTGTGCAGTCGAAAGTCTGACACGTTGCAAATTGAAAAGCTAAGTGAATTGCATTATGGCGACAAACGTCAACCCGACTGAGGGATGTCCACAGTGAGTCATTGGGCTGAGCCCGATTGAGGGAGGCTGATGTTGTAAAGGGGATCGGAGCCCAGCTGAGGGGGATCCTCTGGTGAAGAGTAATCACCCAACGTGAAGATTAATAGAAGGAACGTTTGTTTGTTGTTTCTGATACATCAGGCCCTCTGAAGCAAGAGACTTTGCATAAAAGAGACTTGGGCACAGAAGGCCCTGATATTGTAAAAAGGAACTGTAAACTCAGGCCGGAGAAGCCCAGAAGTGTGCTGTGCTCGAGACTCCCGCCTTGTCCCATGCTTCAAACGTGGGGAAGGGAGACTCTGACCATAACATCCTGACTTATCATTTGAGAACACTTCTTTCTTTCTTTGTGAACATTATCCCACACTATTTTGTAGCATAGCGGTAAGGATTGGCAATAGCTTTTTCTTTGTATAGGCCCTTTTTATTTGACTAAACTCTATCAGGACTGTATTGTTATTATTTGATGGTCGTAGCTTGCTCCCATCTTGGATTTAGGTGTAGATTAGGCATTTATCTCACCCATTTTTACAATTTAATAAACACCCTTGCACTGTGATCACTTCTGTCTGTCTTGCTTTGATACAATGTACAATGTAGAGTGACCAAAAGGATTCTGATGGACATGTTATATACAATCAAGAGAATGTTCAAATTAGCCCGTGTTTGCACATCTGACGACACATCACCAGCAAGTATGACGTCTTCCAATACTTATGACGTCATGACGTACTGACGTAAATAGACAGTTCATATACACATAACGATCCGTATTCAAATCTCAATTACCAAACCTTATCATTTTCTAGATGACTGAAAAAACCAGTGACGTTGTTAAATTTAATGAATACCACCAAACATACTTCAGTGAATGTATACAGAAATTATGGCATTTGTATGGATATGTTTGCATTATCAACCATATCTAAACCTGAATACATACAGTTTTAAAGTTAAAGCCACATAATCAGACTAATACATGCACTCAAAATACATGAAATTCATAATAAGCATATACAATAAATAAAAGGTATTGTAATTCATTATGATAATTTAAGCCTTTAGAAATCAAGGTGCACATGACGTTTATCCAAAATTTGAGAAAGAGGCAGCAGGAGGATCTCAGCAGGCAGAGTTAAGGCAGAAGAAGGAGCAGGGTGTGGAGAAAGGACTTGACTAGATTGGAAGGAATAATGTGAAAGTAACAGGTGGAGCAGAGGGGAAAATAAGACCGGGGAGTCGAGGTTGAGAGAAAAGAGGGATGGGCTAATAGGAATAAAGAAAGGTGAGGGGTTGAACCGAGCAATGTGCTGAGGTCCTAAGAAGGGTACAGAAGAGGAGGGTAGAAGATAAAGACAAGAGATGGAGCAGGAAAAGGGCCAGAGTATGAAAGTAAGCAGGTGAAGCAGAAAGGAGGTGGAGAGTGGGGAAGGAAGGTTCTCAGACACAAAACAACCAGAGAGAGAAAAGAGCTTGCCCATCACCAGGAGGCCTATAAAAGGCTGAGCCAGAGCCTGCCCAACTTTAGGGGAAGGAGACAAATCCCAGGTTTAAATGTTTGCCCAACGCCCATCAAGGTGACCCAAAGCACCAGGTTTGATGGTGCCAGGTTTTTTGCATCAATACAGAAAAGGCAATACACCCATCCTTGCCACAACCAGCCAAGCCAAGAAAGACCTTGTAAGACTGTCAAAGAAAAAGTCTGGGGCGTTTAAAACCCCAGATACTGTGCGACATGTTGATGTCAAGAAGGTGGGTTGATAGAATATGGGGAAAGGGAGAAGATTTGTGGATGACAGTCCTCACATAACATGTTTTATTTGCAACTGTTTTGTAAAAACCCACCTTGTGAAACCTAATTCTGTAGTATTTTGGTTGTTCTTAATAAACCAGTGTGACCCCACTTATTCATTTTGGGTAGCTTTGTATCCCTTGGCTGTGACAGGACATACAAGAATAGACGGCTGATCTATTTGGTATAACATGGATTTGTGGAACTGAAGATAAAAAAGAAAACCTCAAAGAGATTCCCCCAAAATTAAATATTCATTAAATATACTGAGAATAATGCTTTGCTACCTTGCCTCTCCAGGACCTCTCTGTTTCCAGTGAAAGTAGTACTCTATTCCACAGCATATGTGTTTATTAGTACCATGGCACCATTTACTTTCGTCTGCCAATAACGGCGATTAGTGAAAATGCAGGCGTAACCTGCCCGACGATTCCTTTCATCGTGGCATGCAGCGTGCCATGTCCTTGACATTCCTTCCTCTTCCGTTTGCATTCCGCAGCATCTGCCATAATTTTCTCAATGCACTGGCAATCTACAGTAAACTCACTGCCTCGCACGTCAGACTTCTGTTACTCGATTCCAGCCTAATTCTGGGCACACTGGCTGTCAATACAATTCATAGGGCCTTATTACGACCCTGGCGCTAATGGGTTAACAGCGCCATAAAAGGCTGCGGTGCCGTTAACTCATTAGCGCCTTACTACGAGGTCCCTTTGCGGGACCCGACCTGAACGGCTGGTCTAGACAATTTGCGGTACCGTACTTAGCGCCTTCCCCAGTCCCATTGAGCCCTATGGGGCAAAAATGGGAATGGGGAAGGGCCAATGTTCAATGGGGAATTACCGCCCCGCCAACCTTGGAATGGGGTGGTAATTCTGCATTGAACATTGGCGGACTCATTACGATACCCGCACCAACCATGGTGCTAATAGCGGCATGGTTTAGCGCCAGTATCGTAATGAGGGCCATAGTGTTTTCAACTCTCCCAAGATGGCTGCCGTTTTCTAGCTGTGCTTCTAACGAAGTCACCAGTTTAATCTCTCAATCCGGCAGCCATCTTCTCAATACAGCGCCGCTCCTTGAACACCAAAGGTAAGCCTGCCGACCTCGCCTTCACTATTAGTATCCTGGGAAGTGCACCCCAGATACTAATAGCAGTAAGCCCCTCACTGCGGGAGCATTACCGCATCTGGTATTGCCCCAGGGCTTTCGTTAAGGCCCTCGCTATCCTCTGACCTGTAACTATGGGAATTATTGGACGCAGTAATCCCCCTCACTCCCCGGCTCAGGGCTTATTGCTTAAGTGGTGCCAGAAGAGATGATTGAATCACCTGTGACCTTCAGGCTCTGCATTGGTTCCTAGTAGATAATTGCATATTAATTAATATTTAATCTTTTGCACATACAGTCATTTACAAGGGGCATTTCAAGTTACCTGGCCCAGGAGCTAGTTGTTTTCTAGTAGTTTCAAGAATCCCAGAACAACATCGTTCTGAGATTGGTTTGTCCCATGTTTAAAAAAGTAAACCATGAGCAGTCTTTTATTGGGTAGGAATGTGTACTCTGAATGCTTTTCGGTGGGCTTACCCCTTGAAACATCTTGTTTATTATTTGACAAAGGTCTTAAGAGTTTGACCTGCATATCTGGGTTTAGATACTGCAATCTCATGCATAAACTCTGTTCCTGTGCATAACCACTCAGTGTCTACTGTTTTTCTATCTTTGGCTTTATTTCTTTAAAAATGCAATTTTAATCTGGCTGTGTTTTTCCGTTTCTTTTATGAATTTTGTTTTTATTTAACAATGACATGTTTAGAAATACAATATGGGTTGAGTTGGAAATATATATATGTATATATCATTATATATGCAGTTTGTTGGGGTGTGCTTATTTGATTTATATGAATGTGAAAACCAGCCATGTTTCTTATTATATCATATTTTGTTTTCTTTGTTGGTAACTAAAACAGCCCGGATTTGAAAAAGGCAAAGCTAAGTTGCCGTAACACGTGTCATCCATCAAGGGCTACAAGCACAAATAAATACTTTTTCGCACAAAGTATGAACTTGAATCTTTATTGTGAGAAATAATCATATCATAAATCAAACCTTGATAAATTTTGGCGCATAACAAGGTGTAAGCACAACCCAACCAACTGTTTACGTACCAACGGAGTAGAGGGGCTCATAGTCTCCGTGGATGCTCACACCTATGCGACACAAGCAAATATAAATTCACCTAAACCAAGGACAACACAATTGGAACACAATTAGGGCGCGAAAGTACAATCAAAAGATATCACCTAAAAAGTTCCTCATCTTCAAACCTTAACATTATATAGGATTGGTTATTCATAACGCGCATAACACCCAGAGGTTTCTAAGCATGGACCCAGGGATCAAACCACTGTTGCTCCGCATCATCTTGCTTCCAAGGCAAGCGTGTTGCCCCTGAGCTATCCTCCGGAGACAAATCAAAAGGAAAAGGTGAAGGTTAATAAAAACCTTGTGTGGTCACAAGGGTAAAATGCCATGTGAAAAATAGAAGTTTATTAAAGCTGTGACACAAATAACCACATGTAATGTAAAATCAAAATGTACAAATAAACAGTTGTAAATACAAATACTACAGCATTTGCACCGCATGGATTTTCATGCCTGCACACATTCTGTGGATTCAGATGGAGTCCGCCGGCTTTTTAAACCAGCATAAAGCAGGGGAAATTAATAGTAATCCATTGTAATCGCTGCTTGCCATGCATACATGGCAGGCAGTGTTTACTTCAATTGCACCGTGGAGTGCAAAAGGGCGTTGTACAAGCGTGTACGCTGCCCTTTTACCGTCTTGTGTTTGTTAATATGCAGGTGCAGTGTCATAAATGTAAAAGAAACTATGGGCTCCGTGAATAATATTAACGTGAGTGTTCCTGCCATTATATTTGAGGTCCTCTGCCATTTTGAATTGGATTTAATTTCTGTTGCATTCTAGAGAGTCTTCGGGCTGCCGAGTATGTGGTGGGATGGCCAGGCAGCACAGATATTATCAGTTATTCTAAGAGTTAGGCCTCTGTTGAACTTTTTCATGAAACCTTTCCCAAGGGACTTGAGCACACTAAGAAAGAACAGTTTTTGTTATTGGCATGTGCATACTAGTATGAAATAGTAACAAGGACACTTTTTAACGTGGGAGAGGCGCAGGTTTTGGGAGTAGCATGGGATGCCAAGATGTCTTTTTGCATGGGAGAAAATGGCACTGTATCTAGTTTGTTGCTGAGAGGGCAGATTTCGCTCTTCTTACTGAATGAGAATGATTAAGTCATCTGCTATGGGATGCGTGTCAAACATTACATGTTAGTGTACTAACCAACTAGGATAGGCCATTTTCCTGCTGACTTAGGTTTGTGTAGGCAGGGACTCATGGGAGTAATGGGCTTTGCATATACCTAATGTCGAGAATGTATTCTAATTTTGTGGTTGTTGACTTTAAATACTGGTGCCCGATGCGGGCGGGTTCAGTTCTCAGCTTTTCGGTTTCACGAGACTTACTGATTTCCCGGCCATTGATTGCATTGAAAACTGTTTTTCTGCAATTCGTGCATCTCATCATTGTTTCCAGAATTTACTGCGTCCCTAGATGTTGCACCCTGCCGGCGAATTACTAGGAGGCTCGAAAAATGAACTCCACAATGTTGCCAGTACAGTGATTTTATTGAAAACAATGCATCCTGGGAGTTGCAATGGTGGGTAAGCACCTGATATCAATGATTTGCAAAACTAATGCTGATTTCTGCTAACAAATTTGCATAGAAAATGATTTCCACATATCAATGATGACCACTGAGTGTTACAATTATCGAAAATGAGTTGTAATTCTGTAAGGCCAGTTTTACAGGCAGTTCTAGGCTTATTTGAGCACCGTCTTCAATTAGGAGCAGAAGCACTGAGATTTCTCCTTGCCAAATTTGAAATTTACCAGGTCAATATATGCAGCCGACCAACAAGGATAAACCGGTCTATGTATAACAAAATTATATTAGAATGGTTATGCTGTTGAAACCGACAAGGAAATTAACTGTTTGCGGGTAATGTATGTCTTCAACCTGCACATAAGAGGTTTGGAATGCAGTAGGGACGAGCCGGCCTTTTAATCTTCCGCAGTTGATTAAATGAGTAGTGTTTGGTAATGGTAACAACTGTGATTTACAATGCTACGAATTTGCAAAATCTATGGTGGCAAGAGCTGTATAAATCTATTTTTTTTTTCATGAACCAAAATCTTCATTTTATTTGATATTGCATGAAACGCTACGTTTTTTATTATACGGAGGAACAACTGGACCAGACTCATTGTAGTGGTGAGCATTGTGCACCAGGTGTGCCATTGATTAAATGGTCTAAGTAATTTGTAATCCAGTAAGTGCTTCTTTCTAAAAGGTCCTTTGAAATGTCTCATTGAATGTTAACGCTTATGTGGCATATCTAGCACCTGCTCCTGATCCGAATTTAGATTCCCCCGAGGATACGTCAATTCTGTCTTATATTTTAAAACAAGAATGCAATCACTCAGTTCAAATATTCCTGCAATGGTCCCAGTGAATGGGGAAGCACATTAGCATTTGTTTTGTTTGCCATCACGAGATCCGTTGTCATTCACTAATTTAAAAATGGAAAACTGGGCAGCATATTCATCCCCGATAGCATTGCAACAAAAGGAATGAAGTAAAGGTAAATATAGCCAACACGATTTAAATCTCCCGATAAAAATAACATTTTAAACAAATATTGTAGAAAATAAACAAACAAACCATATTTCCGAAACATGGTTACTTTTGATAAAAAATTAAAATCAGGTTCTAAAAATGTGTTAAATTGTCTCTCAGTTTGGGGCCTAGTATTGAACTTGCTCCTGGTGGGAAGGCCTACTAATGCTAAATCTCGTCAATCGTGGATCTACTCTTAGACAAACCCTTTGAAATACAGGCATTTCGGTCTGGTTTTAGGCTGCTTCAAATTCTGTTAAACCATACCAGTGCGAAAGTATACTGAACGTGATAAGGTTTATGTCGATGGGGCTATTGGCATCAAGATATGGTAAGACTAGCTGCACCAATGTAGGCCAGCATGGCCACGACATGTTGACTTTACCCTTGATCCCAATAAAAAAATGCCATGCTACTAAAAGAAAATATTTCCAGCCTGGCTGGACCAATGTAACCAATGTCGCAGCGCCCACCCTCACATCAGAACATTTACATTGTCTTGGTCCATTACTCAATTATTAATGAATTCATCAGATTCCGCCGAGGTCCCATTTAAAGGATAGAAAACAAAGGGTTAAAATAGGGATTTTTGCACATGCAAGTTGTCCTCTATCCTGCAGGGTTCCACAGGGCTCAGCATTGCCCCCTCGTCTCTTCAATGTTTATATGCACCTTCCGGTAGAATTATTAAAGAATAAGGGGCTGGTTTGCCAGTTATATGCTGACGATACCCACATGTTGGTTGATCTTCACAGCAACTCCATGGAAGGTAAAGCGGTGGAGCAATACTCGGCCACAATACAGCGCTGGATGCAAGATAACCTTCTACAATTAAATGGTGATATTTGATAATCAACTGACCTCCTCCAGACAAGTAGATGAGGTTGTTAAAACTGCACACTCTCACCTATACAACATCAGTAGATGTTCTAATCGTAGACCCAGCTCTAGTCGAAGCAGTGGTTTTATCTGGTTACCCTGTTTTAATCGTGGTTATTTCCACCACAGCTTTTTTAACTGGGATGTTGTCGCAGCAGCCGTTTTTGGCGATTTTTAAATTTCTTTAAATACATGTGTTCTATGTTTGGGTAGGGGATTTAGGGCCGGTGGATGGCAGTATGAGTTGGTGGAGGTGGGTTACATGGGAGCTTGGGGGGAAGTCCCCATTTAAAAAAAACACTACGGTTAAAATACCCTCGATAAAAACATGTCCAACCGTTTTATCTAGTATATAGTATTGTTTATCTTTGTAACTTGGTATATCAAATAAGGTGCTTCTCAAACTTGAGGCTGTGCTTAACCGTGAAGTGTGGGTGAGATGTGGTTTAAGAAAATGTGACCACATCCCAGGGGCAAGAAGGCCACTGCACTGTCTACCAATAGAGAGTCAAATTCAAATACAGGTTTGGACCTGCATGTGGAAACTTGTAAAGGGATTTGCCCCTGTTATCTCTCTAACATGGCACAGCATTATATCCAGCTCGTCCTCTCAGGCCTGGTACTAGTAGCTGAATACAAACCCGCACGGTATGGAGGCAGGTTGGTGCACACAGCAGAGTGTGCTCCATGGAGCAAACTCCCAATGGCCTTTAGAAATTGCCCTACGCTGCAAACTTGACTTGAGCATTATGTCTTGGCTTTTGATGTACCTTAAGTTCTGCAGGAAGCTTTTCATTGAGTAAACATTGCCCTTGTAACATTGATATTTGTTTTGTAGTATGTATTTATATTGTATTGTTTTGCTATTTAATGTCTTGTTTATATGTTCAATGTGCACCTAACGCCTTGATACTGGTTTTCCAGTGAGAGTTTGTGCTTAACAAATACATGTTACCACTAGAGAATCAATCATCTCCTAGAGAATCAATCATCTCCTTTAACTCACACATACATACACACATACCCCTACATATATATATACACCAATGGTGTGAGAATGTCTGATGCAAGTGCACATTCACTCACATTATACATTCACACACCATTACAACACTCGCACATATTTAGGGCCCAATTCATAGAATCGAGCGCAGAAGTAGCGCAAGCACCGCGCACCGAGAAGGAGCGCCTGCCACGCGTGCGCCAGCCGTGGCGCAATCCAGCAATTGCACGGCACGCGTATTCATGGATTTTCCGAGGTATCAGTAGCCATGGTGCAATGCACATAAAGCAGCGCCAGTAATGCCCCCAACACGCCACCGTGCACAGGAAAAGGTCATTGAAATGGCTACTAAGGCGCAAGGCCCCGCGCTATCCGTGGGACAGCACACAGCCTCCCCCATCGTAATTGCGTGAAAAATCATTGCGTACCCCGCTCGCACCAGCCAAATCGTGTGGAAAGGCGCATGCATACCCTGTCCGCACCGCAGCGTAATCGCGTTTCTGGCTCGCACTAGCCAAATCGCGTGGAAAGTCCTGTGCGTACCCCGTCTGCACCTCAGCAAAACCACGTACCCTGCTCGCAACAGCCAAATCACGTGGAAAGGCCTGCGCATACCCCGTCTGCACCCCAGCGAAATCGCGTACCCTGCTCGCACCAGCCAAATCACGTGGAAAGGTCTGCGCGTACCCCGTCCACACCCCAGTGAAATCACATACCCCGCTCACAACAGCCAAATTGCATGGAAAGGCCCATGAGTTTAGAAACTACCCTACCAAAGCCTAGAAGGTATATTAGGTTGGCCTAAAACCAATCGCATCATATGCCCTACATCGCCAATAGAGAATCGTCAGCATAACCATAGAGCGTCCATTTTGTGTAAGATCCGCCATTTGATTTCTCTGCCTTTCTGTTCAACGCTTTGCAAAATGTATTTTATTTCATAAAGCTCATGCACGGAGCGGGCCACAGTTTACGTGTTGAGAGTGTTAGAAA
Organism: Ambystoma mexicanum; assembly: GCF_040938575.1. Lineage (NCBI taxonomy): Eukaryota > Metazoa > Chordata > Amphibia > Caudata > Ambystomatidae > Ambystoma > Ambystoma mexicanum. The sequence continues at coordinate 815,223,328 of NC_090929.1, forward strand.
CAGACAGAAATGCCAAGCAGTACAGAAATACATTGTTTAGCTCCCTCACAAGTCTTTGAAGGCGAGCAGAGAGGCATTTAATCAGCGTCCCAGGTGCCGGCCGGTCTCGCTGAAACTGTAGAAACAGGCTGTTAAAGCATGAATTATACTTTCCTAGCGGCCCCCCTTCGGGGCTCTCCTTAGATCAGGCTGACCCCTAGTTCACGAATAGAAACCAGTAGATAGCACTGTTTGGAATGTGTCTCTCCTACGAACACAGTATCCTCACTGAACAAGTGCCTTGTGTTCTTCATAACAAAGAACTATTCTGCTTACTGCAAAATTGCAACTGTTGCTAAAACGAGTAATATAGATTGAGTAAGAAGCGTGTCATAATGTGCCATATTTGTCATAATTGTCAATTACCGAACCCCAGCTCAAGAAGATACATTATGGGCGGTTTTGATGTGTCACAAAGAGATTGTATGATTGTCTTTTTATATATATGATACTGTTGTAGAATGTTTGCTCTCTTGCGTCTCACGAGGTCTGGGTGACACACGTTGCGAGACGTTAGACCCAGTCGGCCGACTGAGAGTATTTGCTTTGCAATAAACCCTAATACTTGGAAATCGAACCTCGTGTCTGTCGTATCACTTAGTGTATGGTGATTGTGCCTTGTTTCCATATGCGAGGGTCTTCAGGGCCTAGCAAAAAATGGCGCCCAAATAGGGACCCTCCCCCTTTTGCTCCATCGTATACATTGAATTTGAAGAAGGTGAAAACGAATCGAGGATGAGGCCTTCGAGCTGGGATCAAAAGGTGTTCGGGGCGCCCCTGTGAAAGTGATGAGACTCCTTTGCAGATCTGTAAACAGCCGATCCCTGATCAACGAGCAGCGGTCAGAGAGCATCGAGGCAAGGGTCACGAAACAAGGCAGATTGAGTCAGATACGCAGTCCCGACAATTCTTGGTTGCGTCTGTATATGGACGAATTGCATCTTGAGAGACAAACTGATTGATCAGGTGAGTTGTGCCCCGATTCTTAACAGCCCTGATATTGGTTGGGTGTTGCTCTTGCAAGATCAAACGCCCAGGCTAAGGTACGAATAAGATCAATATGCCTGGGAAATTGTCTTCCTGTCTATTGGGATTTTTCCACTGCGGTAGACAATCTTTGGAAACTGGCCAGGTTGCGCCACCCATAGGGTCGGCAGCGTTTGAAATGTATGTAAAATATGGGATAGGGGCGATAATGTTTAATGAAATTTCGCATAGGCAGACCCGACATGTAGTAGATTTGCAGTGGCCCAAAGATGGTACTTTTGAGATGGCCCGTATAGAACACTTAGAATCAGTACTGCTGCGCAAGAAAGCACGCCCCGTGACATTTGACGTCATAAGAGACTGGAGGAAAGAAGCTAACCTCCGTTTAAAAAGTGGGGAGAAACATGCACGGAGACACAAATCAAACACAGAAAAGGCACTAGAACTAGAAGAGATCAGAATGACTGAGGATATCAGAAGAGTGGATAGGAGTATCCAATTAGGCATACAAAAAATATATCCACAACAAGAGTTACATGCATCAGATGAACTAATAAATAAAATTTTGAATGAACAAAGACAAGAACGTCCTCAAAGCAATATTGACACAATTGCACCAATACACATTGCTCCACCTCAGTTGCCACCCCCCATTCCTTTTGTTCCAACTGCACCATCTCCCCCTGTGCACGTGATGCCATTCCCCCCCTCACCAACAGAGCATGAATTAGCAGCTGCCACAGGAGGCAGTTCTTCCAGTTCTGCGGGGGCAGAGCCTGCACAGGGAGGAAGCACCAGAGTAACGCCTACTACGTTTAGCAGGGAGAGGAGAGAAGAACTGAACGAATGGGCAGAAACATACATTGAAGGTAATGACGAGGGATCCACGCTCAGTGCAATGTGTGACTATAAGAAGCTTGGTGAACAACAGGTATTGTTAGAATGCATGGGGGAGTGTCTTATAGATAGATCGAAGAAATTGACCGGTATGTTAGCACCGCAGAAGTTGCAGGATCTAAATGCTTTTTCGCGTGTGAGGGAAAGTGCGGCAGAGATAAAAGAGCACGTAGACCGGCTACTTAAGATTAAAATTGAGCTTGATGAATTGTATGCAGAGGTGAAAAGAGGGAAACAACAGGTGGTACCATATGTCAAGCAGCAATTTGTTCCGCCGTCAAAACCTGTTAGTGAGGAGATGAAAATATGTACGCAAGAGGCGCTTAGATGGATTATGGATGCTAACATTTCTCCAATTGAGGTGCATGATATGTTTGATCAGTATACATAGAGATGCAGAGGAAGGTATTGCAGGTGATGGTTGAGTATTTACAAGATGAATGTTTTAACCAACAGCTGAGACAGGCCTACTTCGCCAACTGATAGCACCAATGTACCCCAAAGAAGTAATATGGAACTCACAGGTAGGGCCTCCCGATCCGCCCATGCTGGTAAAGCTGGCCTCTACACGTGGGGGGACATGTTTGTGGACGGAATATTCCAGGACTTCGACTCATTACAGACGGAAGAAGGGCTTGCCGCTGGCCAATTTTTATGGTATCAGAGGGTGAGATATGCTGCTAAGAAGACCTGGAGCACATGGCCCGAGGAACCGGAAACACACCCTCTTGTGCAGGAGATGCACAACTTGAGCGATGGCTGAAAACCCACGTCGAGACTATATACCCAACTAAATGATAGATGCAACCCGAGGAGTGAGCACCTGAAAGAAAGGTGGGAGGCTGATCTGGAGACTAACATCACAGAGAACAAGTGGGACAGGGCCCTGATGTACCCGAAGGAAGTATCCCGCAATGCCAGGTTCAGGCTCATCCAGCTGAATGTCCTCTACAGGACCTATATGACCCCACATAGGGTATCCACATTCAGTGATAAAACCCCACCAGTGTGCCCGTGGTGCACCAGTGAGCATGCAGACCTAATCCACATGTTCTGGACCTGCCCCAGAACTAAGAAACTCTGGTTCGCTGTCGAGAGGACTTGCAGGGGGGCTGGAGTGGAAAGGTACGAGTGGACGCCCAAGGAGTGCCTCCTGGGCACGTATCCCAGACTGAGCAAAATTAAGCACATAGTGAAATTAATGGACATGGCTTGCATTCTAACGAAGAGAACGATAGCAATGGCTCGGAAATCTCCTGGAGGCCCCAGATATGAACCTTGGCTCAGGGAAATGGAGAGATGGACCAGCGCTGAAACCAGGGCCTGGGAAGAAGGGAATAACCGGGGAGGCGAGGATGTGAGTGCAACATTGGAATCCTGGAAGGCCCTCCTGAGAGACATGATCTTCTCGACGAACTTCAAGCCCCCCTGAGCAGACCCATCGTCATGGACAGTTGTCATGGAAAAGATCTGAGAACTACACCCACGCTTACCCCGGCACTGCAACCCTTTGGGACAGCCAAGTGGTGTCTGGAACGTGGCCCGGAGTAGGGCTAGCAAGTAACCCTATGGTGGTGGGAGACGGGACGGCCAAGTTAATGTTTGTTTGTTCACTGTTATTGTTTCGTAATGTTTATTGGACAAATCTTGTAACACTCTGGATGCTGAGATGCATTCATGCTTAACTGCCCTCTGTCTATACAAAATGTCAATAAAAACATTTAAAAATAAATAAATACAAGATGAATGTTTTGAAAAGAAGTATTGTTGCCCCCGATTTAATGACAATATATAAAAAAGAGCATTTACACCTGAAACTGGAAAGTCTGCCCTCTCCCTCGATTTAGCTATAGTGCTTAATAAGCGAACCGATGAGGAAACGCCCAGTTCGATATTGCTCATGAGAAATTACCTCCCACCTTTGTGCCAAAAGTAGAGATTGCTGCCGCAGATGGAAATCCACCGCAGGTAATAGAAGCCCATTATACAGCACAGTTTGTGCACGTCTCTTTTTGTAGACAAGAGATAAATAATATAAAACAAACAATCCCTGATTTGTGGAAGAATCCAGCAGTATTTTATAAAGAGATTGAGTCCTATTTGAAATCGTCTATTTTCACGATGAGTGATATTGACCTATTATTTCCTGTGATTCTCCCAATAGATATATGGAAACAAATCAGAAATGTAGATGATATTGATATTTTGGGTGGAACCTGGGAGCATTTGATTAAAGAGGATACAGACAGGAAGGCTGGTGAGAAGCCATCGGCCGTTTTATTAGCCTTACCAGCGCAAATAGTACAGAAATTAAAAATACTAATACCTGAAAAAAGAATTGTTTGGGACAAATTAACAGCATGTGTGCAAGGTAAAGATGAATTGGCTACTGACTATTTTAATAGATTTCAAGAAGTATTTGCAGATTTTAGTGGCCAAGATTTGAGCACTGAACTCGGGAAGAGAGTATTTGTTGACAAATGTGAGAGGGTTGTTGTCAAAAATTCAAAATTTAACAATGACATCTGAAAGTGCGTGGCAAGCAATATCACAGAGTGAAGTATTACACACGGTACAATACTATGAGAATAGTGTAAATTCAGAGAAAGAAAGAAATGGGGCATAGAGTGAATCTGAAAACGAGAGTATTAATGCAGCAGGTAGCGAATAATAACAGGGGTGGAGGTAATGCACAAACAAGAGGGAATTTTTCCAACATGCACGGAGGTCCAATTGGACTGAATCAATGCACATAATGTAGAGAAGGAGGTCATTGGCAAGCACAGTGCCCACATTTGTAGAATAGAAATGGAAATGCCCCGAGAAGGCAGAATAGAGGTGGCCCGGGAACACAAGGACAAAATAGAAACTCAAGGATTCCACAAAATCAGAATAACCAGGGAAATAACAACCCGAATGAGAACCAAAACCAACATCAGCAGAATAGTGCAGGAGAAGGAAATGTTTTTGATACTCAGTCCAATTCATACTATTCTGGCGACTTTACATTGGATGATGTATTGTTCAACTAGGACAGCCCAAGACAGGGGTCGGACCAGTTTCTATTCCCGCTAATCAGAAAGGGCCCTACGTAGAGATGAAAGTTGGGAATAGAGAGCACACTTTTCTAGTGGATACAGGCGTGCAAAAGTCCTCAATAGACCATCACTTGGTTCCAGAGATACCACTGTCAGGGAAAAAGAATGTTTCAGTAGGGTTCGCAGGTACGCCAGTAATCAGTCCAGTGTCACAGTCAGTACCTATAACACTAGGTCCATTCACTGAGGCTTGCCCATTCCTTTTGACACAAAATTGCGGCGAGAATTTATTGGGTTTAAATTTGTTTAAAAAATTGAGTGCGGTTATTCATTGTTCTCCTGATGGAGTATATTAGACAATATCACCACAAAAGATGCCAGTGTCACAATTTTTGTCTAAACCATTACCAACTGAATTAAGTAACATACCGACTTGTATATGGGCGATGAATGACAATGGTGTTGGTTGTTTGAAAATAGAGCTGCTGAAAATTGTTTTAAAGGAGGGAGTTACATTGCCACGTATTGTCGAAAGGAGGTGGCCTTTTTGGGCTACCTACTTTCGAAAGAGGGAAGGAGACTGACACCAGAAAGGATAGAAAGCATCTCTGGTATGCCTATTCCAAAAACACAGAAGGAAGTCAGCGCCATAATAGGCATGGCGTCATATTGCAGGCAGTGGATTGCTAACTTTGCTATGATTGTAAAACGTATGGTGGCATTGACAAAGAAGGATGTTGCTTTGCCTTTGCCACGGAGCGTGGAATGTCAGAATACATTTGATCTGCTCAAAGTTGCATTGTGCTCAGCTCCAGTTTTGTGCACACCAAATTATGAAAATGATTTTTAAGTTATTCGTGCATGAAAGTAATGGTTGTGCGTTGGCTGTTTTGACTCAGGAACAAGGAGGAAGAAATAGACCATGCAGTTATTTTTCTTCCGCGCTGGATCCTGTTGCATGCGCTTTGCTGTGCTGTTTGCGAGCTGTTGCTGCGACTGCCGGGTCAGTAAAACAAACCGAGGGAATGGTTTTGGGTCACGCCTTAACTTTAATGGTGCCTCACACAGTAGACGTTCCTTTAAATAGAATGCAGACGCAACATCTTACATCAGCTAGACTGACGTGATATGAAATTGTCCTATTTGCACCGCATATTCAAATTTTGAGATGTTGCGCTTTGAATCCTGCATTGTTAATGCCCCCTCCCAATGAAAGAACGGGTAAAAGGGAACCACCACCCCATGATTGTATAATGGTTACTGAACAAGAAACGAAAGGAAGAATTGACCTAACAGACACCCCACAGAAAGAGCCAGACGGAGAACTGTTTTGTGACGCTTCCTGTTTTAAATTGCCCGATGGCATATCAACTGCTGCATATGCCATCTCAACACTAAAGAGTATTGTTGAGAGCAAAAGGATCCCATATAATTCAGCACAGGCTGCAGAGATAATAGCATTGACCAGAGCATGTGAAATTTCTGAAAACTTGAATGTAAACATATATACTGACAGTCAGTACACATTTGGGGTGGTACAAAATTTTGGTCGACTTTGGGCTGAGAGTGGTTTTCTAACATCACATGGAACCAAGATTCAACATGGTACTTTGATAGCAAGATTGTTGTCTGCACTGGTGCGTCCTAAGTGATTAGCAATAATAAAATTCGAGGCGCAGAAGAAAGGAACATGTAATGTTGGAAAAGGAAATGCATTTGCAGGCAAAATTGCGAAACAAACTGCCACTGATTTACACACTAAAATGTTAATTGAGAAGTCAGAAGAAGTGCCCTGTATGATAGAAAATGGGATTGCCACAGTTAAAGAGATGCAAACAGAAGCAACTGCAGATGAAATAAAAGCTTGGGCTGAGGGTTCAGCAGAAGTAGACTTAGATGGTTTCTGGCTAGACAAAGAAAGTATAAAATTGATGCTGCCTAACTCCTATGTAAGTGCAATGGTCACTATTGCCCACAGTGCCACACATATATGTGCTAAAAAAATGATTCTGCATTTAGACACAGTATGGCAGAATCCACACATTAGAAAAACTGCTGAAAGACTAGTCCAGAATTGTATGACTTGTTTGCAACATAACATTGGAAAAGGAACCACTTCTCCAGTAGGTAGTTTTGGCCCCCCTCTATGCCCTTTGAAGTCATCCATTTTGATTTCATAGAAATGGAAAGACGTTAGAACCTTAAGTATGTCCTGGTGGCAGTCTGTGCATTCAGTAAATGGGTGGAAGCATACCCGCTTAAGGACTGCACAGCAATGAGCACAGCAAAAGTGATGCTGAAAGATTACTTCTCTAGATTTGGCCTGCCACTGGTCATATGGTCAGACAATGGCCCGCATTTTGTTGCCGCCGTGATATTACAAATTTGTGCAGGCCTCCAGTTTGATAAACAATTACATTCGTTCAGACACCCGATGAGTGCCGGTCTTGTTGAGCGCCAAAACGGTATCTTGAAAAATAAGATTAGCAAAATATGTTCAGGGAGTCAGTTGAAGTAGCCTGATGCGCTGCACTTAGCTTTGTTGTGCATGCACACGTCTGTGCAGGCAATGACTGGACTCTCCCCATACGAAATCGTAATGGGGAGACCCGTGAATGTTTGGAGCGCCCCGCAGCTTAGGCGTTTGAATGAAATTGAATACCCTTTGCTCAGCAATTATTGTAATGTGTTAACTCAGAAACTGCGTTTGATTCATCAGCAGGTGCAGGAGGCTCTTCCTGTCAGATACACAGGCCCAGGGCATTGTCTGCAGCCAGGAGAGTGGATTCTGGTAAAAAACCTTTGAAAGAAATCTTTGCTCGCACCTCGTTGGAAGGACCCGTACCAGATTCTCCTGGCAACACAGACTGCAGTCCGAGTGGATGGTCGAAAGGCATGGATTCATGCCACCCAACACGAAAAGAATTCCATTCCCGTTGAAAGAGCTGCCTGATCCAGACGACAAGAAAGAAACAGCTGCCCTTGACTCGAAAGACACCATCGCCAGTTCTCTGCCACAAATACTGCCTAAGCCTGAGAAAGAGCCTGAAAAGATTGCCACGAAAGAGAAAGTGCTAAAGGTGCCCCAGCTTTGCCCAGCTGAACCTGCATCATCGTGGGCTGACATTAAGCCTGCTTCATCACTTACTGCATAACAGGCTGATACTGAGCCTGCATCTGGAAGTGAATCTGCATTATTCATGGATCAGACAGTACCTGGAGCAATAAGGTACAACCTACGTTCTCAAAATCGGAAGTGATCTGATCTACATGTTTTGTTTTGCCTCTATTCCCAACACAGATGAATTGGGAATCAGAGGCCTAGGGAAGTGGACCATGGGAGCTGTATCAATCTGCATATAATTGAAAGCTCTGGAACGTGGCTTCCCGGTACTATCTTTGAAAAAGTGAATGACTTATGTTGATCACCCCGTGCGAACAAGCGGGGCGCATATGGTACACATACAATTGATGCCTGCTCTAAAGTCTTTGGAGCACTGTGCAGAGTCACAATAATCTTGCCATGCGTTTATCAATTCAGGCTAATGAGAACTGGCCTAGATGCTTTGCTGACTTCTTTGAACGCTTTGCTGTTTTAACGGAAGCTGCTGTGAAGAAATTATTTGCGACGAACATTGCTGGAGAGAAGGATTGCACACAGTGCCTGTACTCACTTCTGTTAACTCCTGCACCAACGCTGATGACATAATAGATATAGAGACTATAAAAATGTCTACAAGGATTTGCTGTAGGAAATTCATGCTAATGATTATAACACTACTTTGCATTCTGAGTACACTGATCCCAGTATTATGGTATGTGGCGAGCGTGCATCCATTAAGTTCTCTTTTGCCTGCTACCAATGCACCTGCCACAGGCAGTCCAGTCCATGTACTCTCTTATACTCTCCCTCCACTAGAAGAAAGACACAGAAAAGGGTATGATAATAACACTTTGCTTTTGATCGTGAATATGACTCACTCTATCCTGAATAGAACAAATTGCTGGATATGCTCCCATTTACCCTAGCATGGCGGGAAAGGAATGGGTTGGTATGTACAGCCATTACCCCTTAATAGGGCATGTTATGCATCATTAAGTGCACTATTTTATGGGAAGTGGAATAAGAGTGATACGGGTCAATTAGATGGAACAAACATAGATGAGTTCGAAAGGGTGGTAATGGAACCTGTAGGCTGTTCCATATTTAACAGAGCAAGAGTAATAAAACCAGTTGTAAGACCAGTAGATAAACTTTATGTGCCTTATAAATCATCTATAATCACGTTTCACATGAATCCAGTAGGGAACAAGGACGTTGTGCCCCCCTCCTATACTATTAATTACAATCCGCGCACTGTCACATTTTGCTTACGAAAGAAAGGTTCCTATTCAGTAGGGACATTCACTAGATGCATGAATATTGCAGTACTGGAGAAAGAAGAAGAACCAATATATGTAGGTGATCCCGTCTATTTTATATGTGGAGAAAAAGCTTATCCCTGGTTGCCTAGAAATTGGGGAGGGACCTGTTACTTAGGGATCCTTTTCCCTGGTGTACTCCTTTCCAAAACATCAGACACATCCAAATTATCTGTCCAGAATATTAGAAAAAACGATAAATGGAACGACCAACATACTGTATAATATGACCCTAGAAGAAAAGCCAGTTAGATTAATGACACTTCAAAATAGAATGGCTCTTGATATAATTTTGGCCGACCGTGGAGGTGTTTGCAAAATCGTGGGGCTAGCGTGCTGCGTATTTATAAATGACTCCTCCCCTACGATTTTTGAGGCAATCAAGAAATTTCACATTCTGAGTTCTGACATTCATACTCCGACAGGCAGTTGGGAGCTGAATATAAGTTCCTGGTTTTGGGAGTTACTGCACTCATGGGGATGGAAACTAATTGCAATTCTAGTAATATTACTTGGAATCATCATGACACGTTGTTGCATACATTGCCTGCCAATCTTTTGCTCTGAAATAACAAATGAATGCGTACACATGATAACAGAAAAAAGAACTTCCAAAGTGGATACGAATGCAAACCACGAAACAGAAACTATGAAAGAGTTCATGTCAATTAATATTGATGATGACGATTACAGTACTATGCATAGCTCAGAACTAGGTTCTAGTTTGGGTGAGCTTACAACTGGCAATGTGCCAAAGAATGAGAAGGTAGACCAATAGTTACAATAGAACACACATTCCTTGATTTATGAAAATAAATGTGTTAAAGTAAAGAACAAATGTAAATAAATTAACAGCAGTATTTTCACAATATGTGGTGATAAATTGTACCACCTCTTGCTGATGTTGTGATTTTGTTTGCGGGGTCAGTGTCATTGTCCTGGTTATTTTTTGAGCCTTAGTTCTGGCATTTCTGATATCATTTTTAGGGTACCCCATAACAACTAGCAGCGCACGTGTAATATAAACCACATTTTATTGCTCATTTGTGTTCGGGTGTTCGTATCATTTTCACACTCACAATGAGCTTTTGTTTTCACTAATTAACGCTTTGCTGGCTGATATCTTCTTGCTCTATACTTGTAACCAACTTTACATTAACTTGTACTTAGCCAATATGCACGGTTTGTTCTCAGCAAAATTGTCCTTTTTCCCCAGGATTTATCCTTTTAAGCATCTTTTGAATAACCAACTTCCAACGTTAATGATGTCAACTTATTTTCTTAAAACGTTTCTTAAACTCGTTTTTTGTCTACTCGCCAGATACATGCCCTTGACTAATCATAAATTCGTAACTAAATGCCAAACAAAATACAAGAAACCTTTATGTATACATCTTTTCTATTTAACTTCATACAGGTGGGATTTAACCACATGAACCACTGCATTTCCATGCTTTATGCTGCTATTTAATCTGAAACAATATAAGGGTAAGAACATTCGCCTTTATTCATTTTGCCTCTGTCTTGACCATTTTCAGTCTGTTTTCACCCTAATACTTACCTTTTATCGCATGGCAAAACTGCAATGATTTCCCGCAGTACTCACTCCCGATTTTTCCACACTTACCTTATCCCAATTGGCCTAGGCACTACATTTTGACACAGATGCTGTTATTTTATTTACATTTGTTCTTTACTTTGACAAATTTATTTTCATAAATCAAGGAATGTGTGTTCATAGAATATGTAAATAATAATTTATTATTTTTTATTCCGTTTTGTTCTTTTACTGCCTGTATGTACCATTATCTAAAAGTTATTTTCTTTTCCTTTTTCATTATGTTATATTCAATTCAGCCTGGATTTGAAAAAGGGAATCTCTGCCGAAACACGTGTCATCCTGAAAGGCTATGAATTAAAATAAAAGGAACACACAACTCCTATTGTAACTATTGGTCTACCTTCTCATTCTTCGGCTCATTGCCAGTTGTAAGCTCACCCAAACTAGAACCTATTGTAACAAACGGAGTGGAGGGTCTCGATGTCTCCGTAGCAGCTTACCCAAATGCGACGCATGAACTAAATATGTACTTAATTTACAACCGAGAACTATAACATTCTTTCAATCCACCTTCCTATCAGGGCGCAAAGGTACCATTTGAAAGGTGTCATCCAAAAAAGTCCCTCATTAGCTACGTAGCTGAGAACTAGATACATAGTCAGATGAAGATATGATGTATGGATGATGCTCTTGGTTTACGGCCAAAAGGAGGGTTTGTGAGTTTAGAAACTACCCTACCAAAGCATAGAAGGTATATTAGGTTGGCCGAAAACCAATCGCATCATATGCCCTACATTGCCAATAGAGAATCGTCTGTTTGTGTATTGTATGTGTTATTGAGAAATGATGAGAGGTCGAAGAGCGACAAATAATAGATCATGGTAAAAAGGCTGAGAGTAAATTATTTATATATTTAGTCATTGAGAGTATTGACTGAATAGGTAGATTGAAGTAAAGTAAGACATGGAGATTTGGAGCAGTGACGATTGGTGCACGCTCCTATTGTATTGTTTTTCTGAAAAGTATTTTTTGTGTAAAATAACAGTAAGTATTGACAGTCGATTGAGAGTTGTCAGGATGGAAGATTTTACTCCGCTCATGCACCTGTACAAACAGTTGCCAAAACACGCACCCAAGCTTAAGTAATATAGTGCAGATTAGGTTAAGGGTAGGGAAGATAAGATGTTCATGCCAAAAGCAGTTTTGCAACATATGACTACATACTTGCACGCTGCGTACACAGGAAAAAATTGGAAAAGATGTTAGCTAGCTCAGAGCTTTGGAAGATGTACCAGAAGGAACGGGAAGACCCGGCTCCTGAAGACTGGATGCTTAACCAGTGTAAAGAGGGGGTGCTGAGCCTTCTGCTGCCTCCACCACGCCTGAAATAAATGTTGTTAGCACGAAAGATGAGGGAGTGTATCCGTTAAGGGAGCTTAAAGCAGCAGCAGGATACAGTCATCTGATGCATGAGCTGCCTGCGTATAGCAGTGACGAAAGTCCAGAGAAAAGTACAGAAAGGGATGTGATCTTTAAAGTCTTACGGGACAAAGAGATAAGTGAATGGCTGAGTATGACTCTAGATATAGAATGAGAAATTAAGAGATGGAAGGGAGAAAAAGACAAAGCTGGCGAGATAGCGCTCATACACAACAAATGGATGGGAGTTCAGATATTGCTCAAACTTGATGGAAAAAGAATCGAGGAGGTACGGCAAGGGGAAAATCAAGACGCGCAAGATAAGAAAAGACAGGGAATGAGAGAAGCGAGTATAAAAGAAAGAGTAGACAAAGTCGAGAGCAAATGTATCAGGAAGAACAGTTAAGAAAGGAAGAAAGAGCAGAAGAGCAAAGAAAGTACGCCAATAGGCAGAGAGCAATCATAGAACGAGACAGGCTAGAAAAGAGAAGAGAAGAAGAGGAAGAATAGAAATTAAGAGATAAAAGAATACAAAGACGCAGAGATGACGAAGTGCGTAAGGCAAATGAGTGAAGAGAAGCGAAAAGACAGGAAGAGGAAAGGATTAGGGAGAAAGAAATGAAACTAAGAATTTGATGAGGAAATGGAACGGAAGAGAAGGCAGAGGGCACGCAACATTTTTCACATTGAGAAAGAGGTAATGGAACCAAATCCAGTAGTGGCATGGGAGGACATAGAGGAGTTCCTCCCATCACAAGAACCTATGCTAGGATCCTCTAGAGCAAATCTAGGAGAATTTGGAGATAGAAAACATTGGAGACAGAATCGAAAAAGCCTATCAAGAGATGAGTACAAAAAGAGAAATGAGAAATAAAGGGAAAGATCATCGATTTGAAATTGCCTAGTCATGAGTCAAGGGGGAAAGCCTGCTTAGTCTCAAGCACAGAGCTTTGTCTCTGGACAGGCTGATTTTAAACAGGGATGAGAAAGAGGACAGCCATACAAATTGGGGACAGGATATGTCAGACGAAGACAGGGAAACCTACCATGGGGAGGAGGGGGCTAGTGCATGCGGTCCCGAGGGTTGCTTTCAGACAGACAAGGAAGTGA